>NC_061509.1:76173373-76236183 GCF_022539505.1 Lolium rigidum | reverse complement strand
ATACTCATCCATGTGAGCATGCTTAGTTGGTTCATGTGAGGTATATGTCATTTAAGAAAGTCTAGTAGTTCATGATCTCTCATGATTAGCTCCAATTTATTAATATGAGTAGCATGTGATAACCCACAAGTATAGGGGATCGCAACAGTCTTCCAGGAAAGTAAAACCCAAATTCATTGATTCGACACAAGGGGAGGTAAAGAATACTTATAAGCCTTAACAACTGAGTCGTCAATTCAGCTGCACCTGGAGAAGCACTAGTAACAGGGGTGATGTGAAAGCAACAGTAATATGGGAGCAATAGTAAAAGTAACACAGCAGCAGTAACAGTAGTATAAGAGCAATGGCACCAGAAAATAGTTGATACTACTTCCAATGACATGTAGAACGAGTATATGATGATGAAAGATCGACCGGGTTCCCGAGCTATCTACACTAGTGGTAACTCTCCAATAACAAGTGTTGGGTGAACAAATTACAGTTGGGCAATTGATAGGATTGAAATAGCATTAAGACAGAACATCAAGATCATTAATCATGTAGGCATGTTTTCCATATATAGTCATACATGCTCGCAATGAGAAATTTGTACAACATCTTTTGTCCTACCAGCCGGTGGCAGCCGGGCCTCTAGGGAATCTACTAGAAATTAAGGCACTCCTTTTAATAGAGCACCAGAGCAAAGCATTAACACTCCGTGAAAACATGTGATCCTCATATCTAAGCCTTTCCCTCCAGTTGTCCCAATTTCTGTCACTTTGGGGCCTTTGGTTCCGGACATAGACATGTGCATACAACTTGTAGATACAATCTAAGCAATAAGTACAGAGCTTAAATCTAAGATCATGCCACTCGGGCCCTAGTGACAAGCATTAAGCATAACAAGATTGCAGCAACAATAACTTCATAAACTTTGTAGATAGACAATCATAATGTAACAATCCATCGGATCCCGACAAACACAACACCGATTACATCGAGATGAATCTCAATCATGTAAGGCAGCTCATGAGATCATTGTATTGAAGTACATGGGGGAGAGAATACCAACTAGCTACAGCTAGAACCCATAGTCCATGGGGGAACTACTCACGGAGCATGATGGAGGCGGTGGCGTCGATGGAGATGGCTTCCGGGGGCACTTCCCCGTCCCGGCAGGGTGCCGGAACAGAGACTTCTGTCCCCCCGAATTGGAGTTTCGCGATGGTGGCGGCGCCCCTAGAGTCTTTCTGGAGTTTCGTCTATTGGTGTCGCGTTTTTAGGTCGGGACAGCTTAAATAGGCGAAGAGGCGGAGTCGGAGGGGCCACGGGGGCTCCTCACACTAGGCCGGCGCGGCCAGGGCGGAGCCCGCGCGGCCCACACGTGTGGGGCCCCCAGGGCACCCCTCTGGTCCCCCTTTGACTTTCCGGAAGGTTCGGGAAAAATAAGATGTTGGGTCTTTGCTTCGTCGAATTCGAGAATATTGCCCGAACAGCCTTTCTGGAACCAAAAACAACGAGAAAACGACAACTGGCCCTTCGGCATCTCGTTAATAGGTTAGTTCCGGAAAACGCATAAAAACATTATAAAGTGCAAGCAAAACATGTTAGTATTGTCATAAAACAAGCATGGAACATCAGAAATTATAGGTACGTTGGAGACGTATCAGCATCCCCAAGCTTAGTTCCTGCTCGCCCTCGAGTAGGTAAACGAAAAAAAAGAGTAATTTCTATAGTGACATGCTACTTACATAACCTTGATCATACTATTATAAAGCATATGAGATGAATTCGGTGACTCAAGGCAATGATCTATACTTGCTAACAAATAGATAACATATAGCAAAACTTTTCATGAATAGTACTTTCAAGACAAGCATCAAAAGTCTTGCATAAGAGTTAACTCATAAAGCAATAAATTCAAAGTAAAGGTATTGAAGCAACACAGAGGAAGATTTAAGTTTCAGCAATTGCTTTCAACTTTCAACATGTATATCTCATGGATAATTGTCAACACAAAGTAATATGATGAATGCAAATAAGCAAGTATGTAAGAATCAATGCACAGTTGACACAAGTGTTTGCTTCTAAGATGGAAGGAAGTAGGTAAACTGACTCAACATAAAGTAAAAGAAAGACCCTTCGCAGAGGGAAGCAGGGATTAAATCATGTGCTAGAGCTTTTTAAGTTTTGAAATCATATAGAGAGCATAAAAGTAAAGTTTTGAGAGGTATTTGTTGTTGTCAACGAATGGTAGTGGGCACTCTAACCCTCTTGCCAAGCATACTTTCAAAGAGCGGCTCCCATGAAGGACGTTATCTCTACCAGCAAGGTAGATCATCCCTCTTCTCTTTTTTTACACATGTATTTTAGTTTTATTTATGGTTGACACTCCTCCCAACCTTTTGCTTACACAAGCCATGGCTAACCGAATCCTCGGGTGCCTTCCAACATTCACATACCATGAAGGAGTGTCTATTTGCAAAATTAAGTTGCTTATCGATGAATCGAGAGAAAAACATGTGAAGAGAATTATTAATGAAGGTTGATTAATTGGGAGTGGGAACCCCGCGCCGGCTCTTTTTGCAAAATTATTGGATAAGCGGATGAAGCCACTAGTCCATTGGTGAAAGCTGCCCAACAAGATTGAAAGATAAAACACCACATACTTCCTCATGAGCTATAAAACATTGACACAAATAAGGAGTAATAAAGTTTTGAATTGTTTAAAGGTAGCACATGAAGTATTTACTTGGAATGGCGAGAAAATACCACATAGTAGGTAGATATGGTGGACACAAATGGCATAGGTTTTGGCTCAAGGTTTTGGATGCACGAGAAGCATTCCCTCTCGGTACAAGGCTTTGGCTAGTAAGGTTGTTTGAAGAAAACACAAGTATGAACCGATACAGACAAAACTTACATAAGAACATATTGCAAGCATTATAAAACTCTACATTGTCTTCCTTGTTGCTCAAACACAATTACCGAGAAAATATCTAGACCTTAGAGAGACCAATCATGCAAACCAATTTCAACAAGTTCTACGGTATTTCTCCACTAATAGGTTTAAACTACATGATGCAAGAGCTTAATCATGATCTACTTGAGAGCTCAAAACAATTGCCAAGTATCAAATTATCCAAGACAATATGAGGCATTTTACTGTTTCCAACCAAATAGCAATAAATGCAATAGCTTCCAACTTTTGTCATTGAACATTAAAAGTAAAACGAAGAACACAAGTGTTCATATGAAAAAGCGGAGCGTGTATCTCTCCCACACAAGGATTGCTAGGATCCAATCTTATTCAAACAAAAACAAAAATAAATGCACACATACGCTCCAAGTGAAGAACATAAGATGTGACCGAATAAAAATATAGTTTCAATAGAAGAACCTGATAAGTTGATGAAGAAGGGGATGCCTTGGGCATCCCCAAGCTTAGACGCTTGAGTCTTCTTGAAATATGCAGGGATGAACCACGGGGCATCCCCAAGCTTAGACTTTTCACTCTTCTTGATCATATATCATCCTCCTCTCTTGACCCTTGAAAACTTCCTTCACACCAAACTTCTCATAAACTTCATTAGAGGGGTTAGTACTCAAAAAAAAACTTTAATCCACGTTGGACCTGTAGTGACACATTGCAAGAACTAAATAAAACATTAGCTACAGCTCTCCACGTCTAGAAAGACTCACTTAAAGTCCACAAGAGACAATGCAAAAAATAGAGACAGAATCTGTCAAAACAGAACAGCCAGTAAACACGAATTTTTAAGAGGTACTTCCGGGTCTCAAATCAGAAAACTCAAAACTAATGAAAGTTGCGTACATATCTGAGGATCATTCACGTAAATTGGCAGATTTTTCTAAGTTACCTACAGAGAATCATACCCAGATTCGTGACAGCAAGAAATCTGTTTACGCGAGAAATCCAAATCTAGCATCACCCTTCTATTAGAGACTTCACTTGGCACAACATTGCAATAAAATAAAGATAAGGAGAGGTTGATACAGTAGTAACAACTTCCAAAACACAACAAAATAGTAGCAAAATAAACACATGGGTTATCTCCCAAGAAGTTCTTTCTTTATAGCCATTAAGATGGGCTCGACGATTTTAATGATGCACTCGCAAGAAATAAGAGTTGAAGCAAAAGAGAGCATCAAGAAGCAAATTCAAAACACATTTAAGTCTAACCCACTTCCTATGCATAGGAATCTTGTACACAAATAAATTCATGAAGAACAAAGTGACAAGCATAAGAAGATAAAACAAGAGTAACTTCAAAATTTTAAGCATATAGAGAGGTGTTTTAGTACCATGCAAATTTCTACAACCATATTTTCCTCTCTCATAATAATTTTCAGTAGCTTCATGAACAAACTCAACAATATAGCTATCATATACAACATGCTTTTCATGATTCACAAACACATAATTTTTATCGAGCTCGGAAATAATAGGACTAAAACTTTCAAACTCACTTTTATCAATAATATAGCAAGATGATTGATCAATCTCAAAAGATATGGGACTCATAGATAAAGTCAAGAACTTTCCAATCCCATTTTCATTAGTAGTACAATTAATATTATCAAGTAGCATAGGACCATCATCTAGAGATTTATCATAAACATTTGCCAAGCAAAACTCTTTAGTACCATGCATATCGACATCAGGCACAAACAAAGCATTATCATAAGATTTATCAAAATAGCATGGATTATCATAGATAACAGGAGCATAATTATTCTCACAAGTTTTACTCATAGGGAATATTTCAAGAGAATCCACAGGAACATAACATTCATCCTCCTTTGGTAAGCATGGAGGACAATCAAATAGTGTAAGAGATAAAGAGTTACTCTCATTAGAAGGTTGGCATGGGTAGCTAATCCATTCTTCCTCCTTTTGTTCATCACTCTCCTCTTCTTTTTCATCCAATGAGCTTTCGAGGTTCATCAATTTCCTCCTCTTTTTCATCCAATGAGCTTTCAGGTTCATCAATTTCTTCTTCCACTGGTTCCTGCAAATTGTGAGTGCATTCTTGTGCATTAATGAGTCTCTCTTTATAATCAATGATATAAGGATTATCACTGTAGCTTTCTATGGAAAAATTAAGGATAGAAGAGACATAATCTTTAAGGTCCTTACAAACAACACAAGTTTCATAATTTCTAGCAATGAAGGATTCAATCTCAGAAGCTCCCATAAACAAAATAAATTGTTCTACTTCTTCGAACCCAAAATGAATATAGTTATTCCAATTATAGTTCTTAATTAAAACTTCCTCACTAAAGCCACAATGAAATTTAAGATGTTTAGTATCCTGTTTAGAGCAACAGTTTATATCATGGCGTTTAAGCAAGATTTTAGCAATTGTATTCAGTTTTTCTATCACATCACTCATAACTTTTCCCGTTCTTGATTCTCTATAATTATTATATAATTCAATAAGCTCCAAATAGGTTGTAGGTTCTCCCATAGCAACAGTTTTTAATTTTTTGGGTTTTCAAATTTTTATGGATTTTTGGGTATATGAGGAAAATAAAACAAGACAAAAAGAAACTAGACAGAAATAAACTAAGCACAAGTAAACTAGACAAAAGTAAACTAAGAAAAACAAAATAAAATAAAATAGAGAGAGAGGTAGAGTGTACTCCCCAGGTGAACTTATGAGTAGAGCTATGCCTCCCCGGCAACGGCGCCGAGAAAATAGTCTTGATAACCCACAAGTATAGGGGATCGCAACGGTCTTCGAGGGAAGTAAAACCCAAATTTATTGATTCGACACAAGGGGAGGTAAAGAATACTTATAAGCCTTAACAAGCGAGTCGTCAACTCAGTTGCACTGGAAAAGCACTAGTAACGGGGGTGATGTGAAAGCAGATAGTAATATGGGAGCAATAGTAAAAGTAACACGAGCGATAACGAGTAGTATGAGAGCAATGGCACCAGAAAATAGTTGATACTACTTCCAATGACATGTAGAACGAGTATATGATGATGAAAGATGGACTGGGGTTCCCAGCTATCTACACTAGTGGTAACTCTCCAATAACAAGTGTTGGGTGAACAAATTACAGTTGGGCAATTGATAGGATTGAAATAGCATTAAGACAGAACATCAAGATCATTAATCATGTAGGCATGTTTTCCATATATAGTCATACATGCTCGCAATGAGAAACTTGTACAACATCTTTTGTCCTACCAGCCGGTGGCAGCCGGGCCTCTAGGGAATCTACTGGAAATTAAGGCACTCCTTTTAATAGAGCACCGGAGCAAAGTATTAACACTCCGTGAAAACATGCGATCCTCATATCTAAGCCTTTCCCTCCAGTTGTCCAAATTTCTTTCACTTTGGGGCCTTTGGTTCCGGACATAGACATGTGCATACAGCTAGAACCCGTAGTCCATGGGGGAACTACTCACGGAGCATGATGGAGGCGGTGGCGTCGATGGAGATGGCTTCCGGGGGCACTTCCCCATCCGGCGAGGGTGCGGAACGAGAGACTTCTGTCCCCGAAGTGGAGTTTCGCGATGGTGGCGGCGCCCCTGGAGTCTTTCTGGAGTTTCGTCTATTGGTGTCGCGTTTTTAGGTCGGGACGGCTTAAATAGGCGAAGAGGCGGAGTCGGAGGGGCCACGGGGCTCCTCACACTAGGCCGACGCGGCCAGGGTGGAGCCCGCGCAGCCCACACGTGTGGGGCCCCCAGGGCACCCCTCTGGTCCCCCTTTGACTTTCTGGAAGGTTCCGGGAAAAATAAGATGTTGGGTCTTCGCTTCGTCGAATTCCGAGAATATTGCCCGAACAGCCTTTCTGGAACCAAAAACAACAGAAAATAGCAACTGGCTCTTCGGCATCTCGTTAATAGGTTAGTTCCGGAAAACGCATAAAAACATTATAAAGTGCAAGCAAAACATGTAAGTATTGTCATAAAACAAACATGGAACATCAGAAATTATAGGTACGTTGGAGACGTATCACATGTCATAAATATTTGCTTGCATTGCTTTATTCATAGATAGGTATGACATTGTGTTATCCTCCTCTGAATAATTCACTTGAATCAACTTGGCACATGCTCACGCATGCATATGACTGAACAAAAGTCAATTAAGCCTCGATGATTTACTTTACCTCAGAGTTCTTGTATCACTTTTATGCCTCCGTTAATTTATTTTGTCGCAAGCATGATTATGACGATCACTTGCTCTCTTGATTGTCGCTTCCTAGTCTATTGCTAGCCTTCACTTGTGTCGAGCGGGAACGCTGCTCGTGCTTCCAAACCCCGAAAACCAAGTTATTCAGAGTGTCCACCATAAATACCTATGCATGGCATTTCAAACCATTCCAAGTAAATTCTCATGTGCTACCTTTAAACCTTCAAAATGCTTCTCAATTTGTGTTGATGTTTTATAGCTCATGAGGAAATATGTGGTGTTTATCTTTCAATCTTGTCATTTACTTCTGACAGACTTTCATAATGGACTAGTGGCACATCCGCTTATCCAATAATTTTGCTAAAAGAGCTGGCCACGGGGTTCCCAGCCCCAATTAATCAACTTTCATTAATAATTCTCTTCACATGTTTTGCCCTGATTTATCAGTAAGCAACTTAAATTGCAAATAGACACTCCTCCATGGTATGAGATTGTTGGAAGGCACGCGAGGATTCGGTTAGCCATGGCTTGTGTAAGCAAAGGTTGGGGGGAGTGTCATCCATAATAAAACTAAAGTACGTGTGTAAACAAAAGAGAAGAGGGATGATTTACCTTGCTGGTAGAGATAACATCCTTCATGGGAGCTGCTCTTGAAAGTTTGGTTGACGAGGTAGTTAGAGTACCCACTATCATTCGTTGACAACAACAAACACCTCTCAAAATAATTTTACTCCTGTTTTACAAATGAAAAGCTCTAGCACATGTTAATCCCTGCTTCCCTCTGCGAAGGGTCAATCTTTTACTTTTACATTGAGTCTCCATCCTTTCTTTGAGCACTTTCTTGAGAGCACAACTTTCATTCTTAGTATAATATGCTTGTCCCAAAATGTGATTAACTGTGGTATAACTTTGATGCTTTTATCTTTGATAATCTCTACTTCCAATCTCTCCATGAACTTCAAAGGTGACCGAGCATTTATGTTTTGCTGTACAAATACGGGCAAGCGAGATACCACTTTATCATATCCTTTTATGAACATTGCAATCCTGCTGATAGACATGATTCATGATGCTTATTGTTAATTTGTTGGTACTTTTTCCATGATTGACATAGCTGTTAGATGATTTTATTTGCATGTATCTTATTATGAATTGCTTAAGTACTTGTCATATCATGAGAATATTTACATCATATGAACAAATGTGTTCGTGAAAGTTCTTTTATCGCACTCAGTTGTTAACTGAATTGCTTGAGGACAAGCAATAAGCTAAGCTTGGGGGAGTTGATACGTCCAAAACGTATCTACTTTCCCGAACACTTTTGCTATTGTTTTGCCTCTAATTTGTGTATTTTGGATACAACTAACACGGACTAACGCTGTTTTCAGCAGAATTGCTCTGGTGTCTCGTTTTTGTGCAGAAATTCAACTTTCAGGAAAATTCTCGGAATTTATGTCGAAGAGCTTATTTTTCCAGAAGAATCACGAAGCCAGAAGGGCAGGCCTGGGGGAGGCCCAGGGCCCCCAGACACTAGGCCGGTGCGGCCTGGAGGGGGGGCGCCGCCCTAGCGTGTGGCCCCCTCGGCCAGCCTCTGACGCCCCCCTCTGGACTACTTAAGGGTTTCGATCTAAAAACGCGAGAAGGGAAGTCAAAGTCGCCAGAAACCATCCAGTACGCCGCCACCGTCGCGAAACTCCGTCTCGAGACCAGAAACTCCGTTCTGGCACTCCGCCGGGACGGGGAATTGGAGGAGATCATCGCCATCATCACCACCGACGCCTCTCCATCGACCAGCCATGTTTCCATCGTCCATGTGTGAGTAATTCCCCCGCTGTAGGCTGAAGGGGATGGTAGGGATTTGATGAGATTGGTCATGTAATAGCATAAGATTGATAAGATTGTTAGGGCATAGTGCCTAGTGTCCGTAATTGATACTTTTATGATATTGTTGCAACTTGTTATGCTCAATGCTTGTCACTAGGGCCCGAGTGCCATGATCTCAGATCTGAACATGTTATTGTTTCATGATGATATGCATTATTTTATGATCTTACCTGCAAGTTGTATACACATATTGTTGTCCGGAACCCGAGGCCCCAAAGTGACAAGAATTGGGACAACCGGAGGGGAAGACGGTGATATGAGGATCACATGTGTTCACGGAGTGTTAATGCTTTGCTGTGATGCTCTATTAAAAGGAGTACCTTAATTTCAAGTAGATTCCCTAGAGGCCCGGCTGCCACTGGCTGGTAGGACAAAAGATGTTGTGCAAGTTTCTCATTGCGAGCACGTACGACTAAATATGGAACACATGCCTATGGATTGATTAGTACTTGGATACCGTTTTATTATTATCAAATGCCCTACCTTGATTGTTACATGAGTTTCTCTCATCCATGCAACGCCCGTCATCCATCCCTGTGCCTACGATATTTTAATCCTGCTTGTTTACTATAATCACTACTCGTTGTCTTTGTTACTACTGCTGCTTATTATTTCGATCGCTGCTATCGCTATAAATTGTTACTATCGATAAACTCTTGCGAGCAAGTACTGTTCCAGGTGCAGCTGAATTGACAACTCCGCTGTTAAGGCTTTCAAGTATTCTTTGTCTCCCCTTGGGTCGAATCAATAAATTGGGTTTTACTTCCCTCGATGACTGTTGCGATCCCCTATACTTGTGGGTTATCAATGACCCATCCCAACAATTTTTTCTCTTTCCGTGGTAGATCACACAAAAAAATTCTCGTTTTTGAGGCCATCCAACGCCACAGATTGGGCATAAACGTCGGGCATGGTACATGGTGGATAAGGATTTCTCGGGTGTGCCGACCAAGTCAACGCAAATTGGCACCTTGCGGACTGTGGGGCCCCGATGGTAGCGTCTCTTGCGCTATTTTTGTTTCGGTTGTGCCCTCCGTTTCGACATGGTTGACGTTCCCCGATCTAACCGTTTATGCTGTTGGTTGGTGAGTTTCCGAAGTCAGCCTCTCTCCACAATAAATGTTTCCTTTCTTGCAATTTTTACCCGTGGTTTATGTCTACTCGATTTATTCTTTCGATCCACTGCCACCTTGTTGACGTTGAGGACGCTGCTGGGAGATGGGTCCATGATGTTAGGCTTTGTAAAAAATAAACGTTTTACCCATGATTTCTGAATACTTGACTTCTTTTTTTTGATCCATATCGCCTTGGTAACTTTGAGGGATTGACGGATCCATGATGTCAACCTGTATGAATAATAGATGTTTTTGTTTTTGAATTATTTTTACCCGTGATTTCTGGTCACTTGACATTTTTTTCGATCTCCTATCGCCTTATTGATGTTGAGAGATGCTGCTGGGTCTCCGATGTAAGCCTCTCTAGACAATAGATGTTTCTTTTCTTCGATTATTTCTCGGCACTCTGTTGGCATTGATCAATGGCAACGACAAATACTTCCAATAGTGTCGAGCAGTGCTTCAAACTGTCAGGGGCGGTGTTGTAAACATCAGTTGTAGTGTTGCAATCCTTTAGCTGCGGTGATGCAAACGATCAGCAGCGATGGTGCAAGCGATTAGCGCCGGTGCTGCAAGAAGCAAGTGACAGTGCTGCCAGCCGAAGCTGGGATGCTGCCGACGGTGTGCCAGCGAGGAGTAGTTTACCATGCTACAATAGTGTAAAATTTTTGCTACAAATGGTCAGCAATTTTGCTACTTTGGTATAAATTGGTCTCCGGCAAGTATCCGACGAGGTCCGTGTCCGATTGGTTTTTTTTCTAGGTGAACCGTTCTTTTGCTTTAATAAAATAAAATCAGAGATTTTTTTTTTGGTTTTACTATGTTTCAGTCAACTCGGATTTTCTTAAGTCTAAGTCACTTACAAAAAATGCTTGAGTTGCATTTTTTTGTTAAAAAAGTGCAATTCTAAGTCTAAGTCACTTACAAAAAATGCTTGAGTTGCATTTTTTTGTTAAAAAAGTGCAAACTAGAAATATGCAACTGGACTGAGTTGCACTTTTCTTTGAATCAACTGCTTCTGAGATGACTGAGACTTCAGAAAAATCTCAGGACACACCTATATTTTTTTGCTGCGACGAGTGAAGTCAGAATTTTGGAGGTTGGGGAGTTTGTAGCCTCCCAGCACGCCCAGTCAGCTAGAAATGTTCTCAAAATTTAGGTTGGGGTCAAGTGGGTGTCAGCCCATGAGCCGAAAGGAGTTTTCACCCTGTAGTGCATTACGGCCCAATCCGTTAGCTCCCTCCACATGCGCAGGCAGGCAGCATCGGCGTCGCGGAATCCGACCATCCTTCCGAGTTCGCCATTCCCCACTTCTATCTCCCTCCGAGGGACGACGGTCGGCGCGGCGGCGCACGGCTCTGACGAACTAAGCTTACTAATCGGCGGTTCTAGAAGGGAGGATGCATCAGAATCCAACTGAGGCCATCGAGATGTGCGCGCCGGGGGAGAGCGGAGAGGCCGAGGCTGAGGTTCCCAAAGCGGTGCCGTGGCTAGGTTTCTGGCAGGCGTCGCGGCGGCGGTTGTCCCCCGACGACCCCTTCTTCTCCGCCGGCGACATGGAGCGCGAGCTACTCGCCAAGCACGTAGGTACCCCCTCCCCCCCCACACACACATGCACCAGATCGAGGTCCACGAGCGTGTAACCGGAAGATCTTCTAGATTTTAGAGAATTCCACTTGCACACGATCTTGCTAAAAAATTGCTTTCTAAATATGTGACTTATGCGATACAAAATCGCTATCATAACAAGTTTTAAAAAACAAATCCAATGACACAAATTTCATGTCCATAACCTTGTATTCATTAAGCAATTGTTGCTCAAAGATTTGTCTTAACGAAATAAAGTACTTTTAGGAACGGAGGGAGTATTGCTAGTAGATTTTAGTCAAATATTGGTGCCTAATCCTTGAAAGAATGAACCATGTCGCCTTCTTTCCTGTGGTTGCTAGAATGTCAAGTTGCTTATGCTACCTCTGAATTTAGTGATCTCCAGAATGGCGAGTTTTGCAGGTTAATTTTGCAGAAGTTGGGTGTTTTTGACCGTGGACAGACGACACTTCGATACAGCTAGAGTAGCTTGTATATGTACTGAAGCTTTGTGGATCTACTTCAATTGGAATTGGTTTATTTACCTTGTTGACTACATGTTGTGCAGCCCTCTCATACTGAAGTGTCTCGTCCTGTGCTTGTAGGTTGCCCTGGATCTCTCGGATGATGACCGGTATCAACTTGAGAGGATGGATGTGGCGACTGTGAGGTTGTTAATGTTGTTTGCATATCATTTTGTTGGCCACTGGCGATTGATATTAGATTATACTTTGTATCATTTTTTCTTAAGTTTTATATGTGTTGATGTTTCTATGCCATTTTCACATGTCACCTTTGTACCACATGTCAGCTATAACCAGGGGAGAATATTGCTACTGCATTAAGTACTTATTTTTGTTTGCTATGCGTTCAGTAATTATTTTTGTTTCCTACCATTCCGCACAACCAAAGTTGCCTTGTTTCAAAGAAAGGTGGGATTGCATGATTACTTTCATGGTCATTGGTGAATTCGAAGCTATGGATTTATTATTATCTTAGGAATCCCATGGTGTGTGTATAGGTGGGGACTGGGGGGTCGGATAGTGATTCCCCTTTACCCTAGGATTAGAATTTGATTCCTTGCACATATATGTAAAATCCACAATTTTGCTAGGCATGAGGGTTCTATGTATTTGCATCATCACATTATCAGTTACATTAAATTTCTGCATGCAATAACTATTTGTTTGTGCAAATGAAAATTTGCCTTCTACAAACTGAACTCTTCTACATTGGTTTGCTCTGTGGAGTTTTATTACTTTATAGCAATAGATGAGTGGAAAATCCAATTCGGCTCACTGGTGCATATGAACTCGTTGTGTGAAAACACATTTTAAAATGTCAAAAAATTCTGAAATAAAATTGGGCATGCACATCTTGACATTCTATGTTTGTACACAAGTTTTCGGGAAAAAAGAACAATTTTTGTGCCACATGTAAAAAAGACAAATTTTAATGCTCTATCATGACTATTCACTTAACATTGTTTTGTATTTTTTATACAGGCCACATAAAATGTTCTCTTTACTGAAAACTTGTGTAGGGACATAGAATGTCTGGATGTACAAAGCGAAATTTTATTTCGGATTGACATTTTTTGTTTGTTTTTTATGCATTTTTAATAATAGGTTCATATGCACCTATGAGCCAATATGATGAGTGTTTTGTTTTGACAACTGCTAAGTGCTAATACACACCATTCTGCAGTTCTGTTTTCCCTCTGCGTGTTATGAATTACATCAATTAGTTTGGTCTTATTCCAATTTAACATTGATTCAGCCGCATGTCTAAAACTATTGCAGCACTGTGTGTTGTCCAATTGCTGGTTGTGGTGTTCATCTAGATTGCTTGGAGGATTTTGAAGACCACTACAGCACTCGGCATACTGCCTCATGCTCTGTATGTTCAAGAGTGTATCCAACTTCAAGGTTGCTGAGTATTCATATTTCTGAGGCACATGATTCCTTTTTTCAAGCAAAAGTTGCTCGTGGTTTTCTGATGGTAATAACATCTATCCCTCAGCACTTAAATGATTTTTTTACTGCAAAAGTAAGCAATCCATTTATTAAAATGCATATTACTCAAATTAGTCTTTTTGTTTTTTACATAACTTCAATATTCCAGTAGTTTCCTGTGTTTATGATCATCATAAAATTATTTACAATTATCTGTTGTGCCATCAGTCAACATTCACATAGTTACTGTACTATTCAACTAACGGAGTTTTCTATTCAGCTAATTTTGATAAGCATATCACTAGTAAGACTAACACAAATCCTTTTTGTCTGAAATAGTATGAATGTTTGGTGGAGGGTTGCGGGGTGAAGTTGAAGAACTACAAAAGTAGGCAGCAGCATCTTGTTGATAAGCATCAATTTCCCAAGTCATTTGAATTCTTTAAAAGGGCACAACCTTCCCAGCGGCATCGTCAGAAGTATCACCGGAGGCAAACTGTTCAGAAGGGAGAAGAGGCAAGGGATTCTTTGATGGATGTCGATGGAAATAACCCAAGGCAGATGAAATGGAAACATCGACCAAAACAGCACAATCATAAGGAGCCAAAAGAACATGAACTTCAGAAGGAGGCTGAGGAGAATAAGATGGAGGTTGAGCAAAAGATTGACGAGCTTACCTCAGCTGTATCAAAGCTGAGCACTGCTGATTCCACGCCTTCGAGCATAACGTTTGGTCATCGTCGTTCTCGTGGCCTTACCTTTGTCCCAAGGTCTATTAGGCAGAACAAGCAGGTCTCTAATCCAGAAGCAAAATGACAAAACTTCTGTTACACTAAATTACTGTGACAAGTCTGCCGATGTATGATTTCTGTGTGGACTCATAATTGATTGTGGACTTTCCTTGTACCTGGACGTTCAAAATTCCCACTAATATATTTGTGTCACGACAGAGGTGCTTCCTTGGGCGTCATATTTTGTGTTCTAGATGTTATTATACTTAAAATCTCTGGCGCGCAGCAAGCTCGGTTGCGATTGATGCAGGCAATGCCTGGCATCACTGGTAGGTAGTCCCTCTGCCCTGTAATATATGATGTTATTAGAATCAATGTATGATTATTGGTTGCAATAACAACTTATTATGGCACGAAGGCAGTAATACCGCTGGGGAGTTGTACAGAAAAGTAAGGGACCAGCTGATAGTACACTTCTTTTATATCCCATGACATAGTTTATTGAGGTGTCTGGCATTAACAAAATAGAACAGGGAAAATTAAAACGGAGGCTGAGCCCTTTATCTGTAAACACTTAGAATTCGTATTGTAAAGTTTGGAGAAAATTTGAAACAAATTTTTTGAGATAGCCAATGATGTATACTACAGTGGTGCAAAATCTCAATACAAACTACATATTCTAAGCCACACAATGAAAAATTCTGATAAATTTTGTGATGAATAGTACACATTTCAAGACTATGAAATTTGTTAGATTTTTTAAATTTCATGTAGCCTAAAATACTAATTAGTTTTCATTGAGATTTTTATACCATTGTAGCATACATCATTAACTACCTCTAGATTTTTTTAGATTTTTTTAAATTTTGAAATGCAAATTTTGAGTATTTGAATATAAAGAGCTAAATGTAAATTTTAAATACCATAGATTGTACTCCCTTTGCCTAAAAATAGGTGTCTCAACTTTTTGTAGATACAAATGTATCTATAACTAAAATGTGTCTAGATACATATGTACCTAGATAAAACTAAGACATCTATTTTTAGACGGAAGAAGTACATACTCTAGAACACGGCATACTCACATACTCTTGGTGATCAAAGCCAATGGGATAATGAAGTAGGCTAGTAAGATAAGAGCATGTCTAGCAGGCCCCTCATATTTCTGCCCCGTATAACGCTCGAATTTCGCCCCGTATAAAAAAAATGGTCGATCAGACACCGCTCCGTCTAGCAGAACCCGTATTTGACCCCGTATATTTGTAAATTTAAAACCCCGGGAAATTTTCATTCATAGTTCGTCGATCATACATAGAAATCGACGTACCTACATACATACAAAATGCGCGATCGGCTCGCGACTTCTAGTCGGAGAGGTAGACGATGGTCGCCGCCTGCGCCTGCGCCTCCCGCGCCTCCGCCTCCTCGCACGGCGGCGATGGCCGCCGCCCTTTCTTCCTCCTCCGCCGCGTCCTTCTCGGCGGCGTCCTTGAGGGAGTCTTCAATCGCCTTCAAGAAGGCGGGGTCCTCGTCTTCCTCCTCCTCCCCGGCGAGCGGGGCACCTCCGCCGGTGGTGCTCCCGATGGTCGCCCTCCACGCCTCGCTCACCCGGCGTTGGCGCTCCCACTCGGCGAGCCACGCCGAGAACTTGGGCCCGCTCATCGGCTTGAGCGGCGGGTCCTCGTGGTACCAGCGGCCGCCCCGCGCGAAGTCGACGAGCTTGTCCGGGACGTACGCGGCGCCGTCGTACTTGCAGGCCGCGCGACGGCTGCCGGCGGCGGATCTTTTGCAGAAAATCCGCCACGCTTCCTCCACGGTGTCCGGCGAGCGGGGTCGCTTCGATCCGCTCGCCGGCGAGGCGCTACTGCGGCGGCGGGAGTCCATGCAGGTGGCGGCGGGTGGAATGCGGCGCGGGGGAGCGGCTAATTGCTCGCCGGAGCAGGAGGAGGAGCAGGATTTCCTGGGCCCCGTATTCCGCCGAAACGGGCCGGCCCGAATACGGGGCCTGCTAGACGCCCAAACTCGCGCCGGCCCCGTATCCCGCCGGAATTTTACGGGGTGAGCGGGTTATACGGGGCCTGTTAGAGCATGTCTAACATGCCCCGTATTTTTTCGCCCCTTAAAACGCGAGTACAGGGCCCTGTATTCACTTTTCGCCGGCCGAAAACTCGGACGAGCTAGCAGACCCCGTATGTCTAAACTGTAAAGAAGAATATTCCCAGAATATGCCAAATTTTTTTTCTTCTCTTCTTCCTTCTCTCTTTCTTCCTCCTCGTGCGTGCATCACAGTTCTTCAAAACTGCCCCGGCCGCCCCTGCCCCGGCCGCCCCTGCCCTGCCCCGGCACCCCGCCGCCGGCCCTGCTCCGCCCCGGCCGCCCGCTGTCCCCCGCCCCGGCCATGGCCGCGCTGCTGCTCCGGCCGCCGGCCGCCGCCCGCTCCGGCTCCGGCTCCGCCCCGGCCGCCCCCGTCCGCCACGGCCGGCCGCGCGCGAGCCACGGCTGGCCGCGCCTCTCCACCCCGGCCGCCCCCGCCCCCCACGGCCGCGTCCGCACTGGCTACGCCCGCTCCTGCCCTGGCCGTGCCCGCTCCGGCCGTCCCCACGCCGGCCGCGCCCGCTCCCGCTCCGGACGCCCGCCATGGCCGCCGCCCGCTACAGTGCGCGGAAGCAGTTGCGAGCTGAAATTTCAGCCCGCCAAGGGTGAGGGGTTCGCCCTGTATTCACCCTCCCACCCTGTACTTGTAAGGGGCGAGGAGCCGCCCCGTAGCCAAAACTGTAAAAATTCGATACCGGAGGGCTGATTTACGGGGTCTGCTAGACGGCCGGGTAGAGCTCTACCCCGTATATTAGCGGTTATTTTACGGGGTTGGCGCTTTTAAAGGGTCTGTTAGACCTGCTCTTAGACATGCTCTAAGCGCTTCTACCACTCAGTGGCCTAGTTTTTTTTTTTTAAAGCAACCGGCGGAAGCACTGCTTTTTCATTAATCATAACACATGTGAGAAACCACCATAAGTCAAAATAAACCAAAAAAACACCCTAATCCGGCTCACCAGGATAGTTCTGACTGACGACAGCAAAATCACGCTCTCTCTGCATGACGTCTTCCCTAGAAATCAGTGCCACCTCAACGTAGGTGAGGTGACAACCCGTGAAAATGTGCCGGTTCCTTTCTTTCCAAGAATTCCAGAGCACGTATAGCAAGCGTCCACTAAGTCGACTCTTGTCGCCGGCCAATTTGCCAGCACTGATAGTCGAAAGTGGACGCGTAGGTCTGTTCATGCGTGACAATGTCGTTGTTGTCTTCCCTCTGAAGGAGGATCTAGATGGCCAAAGTGAAGAGGTAATCCTTACAAAGATGGGTGGCTGTTTGAAGAGCAGACAAACACAAAGGACAAACGGGTCGTGGGGCCATCCTCTGACAGCCAACATGTCAGTGGTAAGGAGCTTTGCGTGAAGGGAAGCCAGACGAAGAGCTTGCATTTAGGTTCCGCGTGTGCCAAATATATCTTCTTAGAGCATCTCTAACAGAGCCCGTAAAAACGCGAACCGAAAAACCCGAGTTCAGTGCACCGAACTCATGTTTACGGTTCGGAAAATGGCAGGCGCAGAACAGAGCCCGTAACGAAAACCTGCGGACTGACCCCGTGGTAGTATCTTCGCCAATTCGAAGATACTCATCGGTGTAATCCGCAGGGATGCCATACGCAATTACCCTCATGGCAGCAGAGATCTTTTGGAAAGCGCTGAAACCCATCACCCCGGCGGCATTCCTACGTTGCTTGAAGTAATTCGAATGCAATTCGCAGTCTTTGACGATTCGGACGAACAAGCTACGCCGCATGCGATACCTCCTACGGAACAGATGGGCAGGATAGGTAGGTACCTCGGCGAAGTAGTCCTCCATCAGCTGCTCGTGGCCGAGGAGGCGATTCCGCTGGATGTGGTTCCGGCCGAACACGGAGCCGCGCCTCCGATTCAGCAGCTTCGTGCGGTCCTCCAGGTCCTTGACGGTGAGGAGGAGCATGGTGGCCTCCAAGTCGTCGTCCTGGAGCAGCTCGTCGAGGTCGGAATCGTCGGAGCTCGATGAATCCGACAGATCGAAATTGTCGCCCGAGCTCATCCTCGATTCCGACGGAGCGGCGGCGGCGGCGGTGGGGGCGGCAGCCGGAGTTGGGCGAGGAATAGCGGACGGGGTGTGATACGTCTCCGACGTATCGATAATTTCTTATGTTCCATGCCACATTATTGATGATATCTACATGTTTTATACACATTATATGTTGTATTTATGCATTTTCCGGAACTAACCTATTGACGAGATGCCGAAGGGCCAGTTCCTGTTTTCTGCTGTTTTTGGTTCCAGAAATCCTAGTAAGGAAATATTCTCGGAATCGGACGACCCCAGCATCCTATTTTTCCACGAAGCTTCCAGAACACCCGAGAGAGGCCAGAGGGGGGCCACTGGGCCTCCAGATGATAGGCCGGCGCGGCCCTAGGGGGGGGCGCCCCCCTAGTGTGTCGTCGCCTCGTTGACCTTCTGACGCCGCCTCTTCGCCTATACAAAAGGTCCCTGACCTAAAACATCGACACGAAAAAGCCACGGTACGAGAAACCTTCCAGAGCCGCCGCCATCGCGAAGCCAAGATGCGGGGACGGGAGTCTCTGTTCCGGCACGCCGCCGGGACGGGGAAGTGCCCCGGAAGGCTCCTCCATCGACACCACCGCCATCTTCATCAACGCTGCTTGTCTCCCATGAGGAGGAGTAGTTCTCCATCGAGGCTCGGGGCTGTACCGGTAGCTATGTGGTTCATCTCTCTCCTATGTACTTCAATACAATAATCTCATGAGCTGCCTTACATGATTGAGATTCATATGATGATGCTTGTAATCTAGATGTCATTATGCTAGTCAAGTGGATTTTACTTATGTGATCTCCGGAGACTCCTTGTCCCACGTGTGTAAAGGTGACGAGTGTGTGCACCGTGTGGGTCTCTTAGGCTATATTTCACGGAATACTTATTCACTGTTATGAATGGCATAGTGAAGTGCTTATTTATATCTCTTTATGATTGCAATGTGTTTTGTATCACAATTTATCCGTGTGCTACTCTAGTGATGTTATTAAAGTAGTTTATTCCTCCTGCACGGTGTAATGGTGACGGTGTGTGCATCGTGTAGTACTTGGCGTAGGCTATGATTGTGATCTCTTGTAGATTATGAAGTTAACTATTGCTATGATGGTATTGATGTGATCTATGCCTCCTTTCGTAGTGTGAAGGTGACGAGTGTGCATGCTATGTTAGTACTTGGTTTGGTTATGTTGATCTGTCATGCACTCTAAGGTTATTTAAACATGAACATCGAATATTGTGGAGCTTGTTAACTCCGGCATTGAGGGTTCGTGTAATCCTACACGATTAGTGGTGTTCATCATCCAACAAGAGAGTGTAGAGTCTAGCATTTATCTATTTATTCTGTTATGTGATCAAAGTTGAGAGTGTCCACTAGTGAAAGTATGATCCCTAGGCCTTGTTCCTAAATACTGCTATCGCTGCTTGTTTACTGTTTTACTGCATCTCTATTGTCCGCAATATTACCACCATCAACCACACGCCGGTCCTGGGCAAAGCACTTTTCTGGTGCCGTTGCTACTGCTTATATTTATTCATACCACCTGTATTTCACTATCTCTTCGCCGAACTAGTGCACCTATTAGGTGTGTTGGGGACACAAGAGACTTCTTGCTTTGTGGTTGCGGGGTTGCATGAGAGGGATATCTTTGACCTCTTCCTCCCTGAGATCGATAAACCTTGGGTGATCCACTTAAGGGAAACTTGCTGCTGTTCTACAAACCTCTGCTCTTGGAGGCCCAACACTGTCTACAAGAATAGAAGCACCCGTAGACATCAAGCACTTTTCTGGTGCCGTTGTCGGGGAGGAAAGGTAAACGGCACTCACACACCGGCAACCCCGGCAACTAGCCACTTTTCTGGCGCCGTTGCCGGGGAGGAAAGGTAAAAGGCATTCATACTACGGTCCCAGGTAAAGTACTTTTCTGGCGCCGTTGTGTGTGTGCTCGAAGCTATTTCCTTTAGATCCTGCAATTGCATCTTTTTGTTTCTTGTTTACACTAGTTTGGCATAATGGACAACAATGAGCTTCTTATTCTATTTCCTGATTTAAGACATGGATGGTTTGATGCGAAAATTAAAAAACCCATGGAACATATTAGTATGAACACTTTGAATACTATTGTTGCTAATGATATAGAAAGTTCTAAGCTTGGGGAAGCTGGTTCTGATGAGCATGATCTTTTTAGTCCCCCAAGCATTGAGGAGAAATTTTACTTTGATGATATTTTGCCTCCTATTTATGATGATTATAATGACAGTAGTCTTTTAGTACCGCCTGTTATGGAGGATAAATTTGATTATGATTACAATATGCCTCCTATATTTTATGATGAGAATAACAATGATAGCTACTTTGTTGAATTTGCTCCCACTATTGCCAATAAAATTGACTATGCTTATGTGGAGGGTAATGATACTTTTATGGGAATGGTGTTTTGGCACCCGGGAGCATATGCTCCCGGTTGTTAAATTTCATTTTAAATACACTTTCAAAATGTTGAAAAATACAAACACAAAATTTAGTGTGTACATTTCAAAATTCTACACGTTCACAAAGTGGTTCCACAGAAAACCGACATTTTGAGTGTCATTTGTAAAAAAGACAAATTTTGATGTAGAAAAAAGTTGTGTACGAGACGTTTTGTTTCTCTTTTTCATACAAGTCACAAAAAATGTCGGTTTTTCGTAAAACTTGATGTGCGCACGTAAAATATCGATACGTAAGCGAGAAAAATTTTGTACGAATTTTTTCGACATATCAAAATTGTTTTTCGGGTGGCAGGAGCATATGCTCCCATGTGCCGAATTGAATTTCTGTACTTTTATGCATGTGAATAAAGATGTTTTATGTGATACTTATATTGTTGAGTTTGCTCATGATGCTACTGGATATTATTATGAGAGAGGAAAATATGGTTGTAGAAATTTTCATGTTGCTAAAACACCTCTCTATATGCTGAAATTTTTGAAGTTACACTTGTTTTATCTTTCTATGCTTGTTGCATCATGCTTCATGAATTTGTTTATTTACAAGATTTCTTTTCATAGGAAGCATGTTAGGCTTAAATGTGTTTTGAATTTGCCTCTTGATGCTCTCTTTTGCTTCAACTACTATCTCTTGCGTGTGCATCATTAAAACTGCTGAGCCCATCTTAATGGCTATAAAGAAAGAACTTCTTGGGAGATAACCCATGTGTTTATTTTACTACAGTACCTTTATTTTATATTTGAGTCTTGGAAGTTGTTACTACTGTAGCAACCTCTCCTTATCTTAGTTTTGTTGCATTGTTGTGCCAAGTAAAGTCTTTGATAGTAAGGTTCATACTAGATTTGGATTACTGCGCGAAACAGATTTCTTGTCTGTCACGAATCTGGGCCTAATTCTCGGTACGTAACTCAGAAAATTATGCCAATTTACGTGAGTGATCCTCAGATATGTACGCAACTTTCATTCAATTTGAGCATTTTCATTTGAGCAAGTCTGGTGCCTCAATAAAATTTGTCTTTACGGACTGTTCTGTTTTGACAGATTCTGCCTTTTATTTCACATTGCTTCTTTTGCTATGTTGGATGGATTTCTTTGTTCCATTAACTTCCGAGTAGCTTTGAGCAATGTCCAGAAGTGTTAAGAATGATTGTGTCACCTCTGAACATGTGTGTTTTTGATTATGCACTAACCCTCTAATGAGTTTGTTTCGAGTTTGGTGTGGAGGAAGTTTTCAAGGGTCAAGAGAGGAGGATGATATACTATGATCAAGAAGAGTGAAAAGTCTAAGCTTGGGGATGCCCTGGTGGTTCACCCCTGCATATTTCAAGAAGACTCAAGCATCTAAGCTTGGGGATGCCCAAGGCATCCCCTTCTTCATCGACAAATTTATCAGGTCATTTCTCTTGAAACTATATTTTTATTCCATCACATCTTATGTACTTTACTTGGAGCGTCTGTGTGCTTTTGTTTGTGTTTTTGTTTGAATAAATGCTTGTGTGGGAGAGAGACACGCTCCGCTGGTTCGTATGAACACATGTGTTCTTAGCTTTTAATGTTCATGGCGAAGGTTGAAACTGCTTCGTTCATTGTTATATGGTTGGAAACGGAAAATGCTACATGTAGTAATTGGTAAAATGTCTTGAATAATTTGATACTTGGCAATTGTTGTGCTCATGTTTAAGCTCTTGCATCATATACTTTGCACCTATTAATGAAGAAATACATAGAGCTTGCTAAAATTTGGTTTGCATAATTGGTCTCTCTAAAGTCTAGATAATTTCTAGTATTGAGTTTGAACAACAAGGAAGACGGTGTAGAGTATTATAATGTTTACAATATGTCTTTTATGTGAGTTTTGCTGCACCGGTTCATCCTTGTGTTTGTTTCAAATAACCTTGCAATCCTAAACCTTGTATCGAGAGGGAATACTTCTCATGCATCCAAAATCCTTGAGCCAACCACTATGCCATTTGTGTCCACCATACCTACCTACTACATGGTATTTCTCCGCCATTTCAAAGTAAATTGCTTGAGTGCTACCTTTAAATTTCCATCATTCGCCTTTACAATATATAGCTCATGGGACAAATAGCCTAAAAACTATTGTGGTATTGAATATGTACTTATGCACTTTATCTCTTATTAAGTTGCTTATTGTGCGATAACCATGTTTTCTGGGGACGCCATCAACTACTCTTTGTTGAATATCATGTGAGTTGCTATGCATGTCCGTCTTGTCTGAAGTAAGGGAGATCTACCACTTTATTGGTTAGAGCATGCATATTGTTAGAGAAGAACATTGGACCGCTAACTAAAGCCATGAATCATGGTGGAAGTTTCAGTTTTGGACATATATCCTTAATCTCATATGAGAACATTAACTGTTGCTACATGCTTATGCATTAAAGAGGAGTCCATTATCTGTTGTCCATGTTGTCCCGGTATGGATGTCTAAGTTGAGAATAATCAAAAGCGAGAAATCCAAAATGCGAGCTTTCTCCTTAGACCTTTGTACAGGCGGCATGGAGGTACCCCTTTGTGACACTTGGTTAAAACATGTGTATTGCGATGATCCCGGTAGTCCGAGCTAATTAGGACAAGGTGCGGGCACTATTAGTATACTATGCATGAGGCTTGCAACTTGTAAGATATAATTTACATGATACATATGCTTTATTACTACCGTTGACAAAATTGTTTCATGTTTTCAAAATAAAAAGCTCTAGCACAAATATAGCAATCGATGCTTTCCTCTTTGAAGGACCATTCTTTTACTTTTATGTTGAGTCAGTTCACCTATCTCTCTCCACCTCAAGAAGCAAACACTTGTGTGAACTGTGCACTGATTCCTACATACTTTCATATTGCACTTGTTATATTGCTTTGCATTGACAAACTATCATTGAGATATACATGTTACAAGTTGAAAGCAACCGATGAAACTTAATCTTCCATTGTGTTGCTTCAATGCCTTTACTATGAATTTATTGCTTTATGAGTTAACTCTTATGCAAGACTTATTGATGCTTGTCTTGAAAGTACTATTCATGAAAAGTCTTTGCTTTATGATTCATTTGTTTACTCATGTCATTACCATTGTTTTGATCGCTGCATTCATTACATGTGTTTACAATAGTATGATCAAGGTTATGATGGCATGTCACTCCAGAAATTATCTTTGTTATCGTTTACCTGCTCGGGACGAGCAGGAACTAAGCTTGGGGATGCTGATACGTTTCCGACGTA
The DNA here is from genome assembly GCF_022539505.1 of Lolium rigidum. Classification (NCBI taxonomy): domain Eukaryota; kingdom Viridiplantae; phylum Streptophyta; class Magnoliopsida; order Poales; family Poaceae; genus Lolium; species Lolium rigidum. Next base: position 76,211,893 of record NC_061509.1, on the reverse strand, counting down.
TCGATAATTTCTTATGTTCCATGCCACATTATTGATGATATCTACATGTTTTATACACATTATATGTTGTATTTATGCATTTTCCGGAACTAACCTATTGACGAGATGCCGAAGGGCCAGTTGCTGTTTTCTGCTGTTTTTGGTTCCAGAAATCCTAGTAAGGAAATATTCTCGGAATCAGACGAAATCAACGCCCAGCATCCTATTTTTCCACGAAGCTTCCAGAACACCCGAGAGAGGCCAGAGGGGGGCCACTGGGCCTCCAGATGATAGGCCGGCGCGGCCCTAGGGGGGGCGCGCCCCCCTAGTGTGTCGTCGCCTCGTTGACCTTCTGACGCCGCCTCTTCGCCTATATAAAGGTCCCTGGCCTAAAACATCGACACGAAAAAGACACGGTACGAGAAACCTTCCAGAGCCGCCGCCATCGCGAAGCCAAGATCTGGGGGACAGGAGTCTCTGTTCCTGCACGCCGCCGGGACGGGGAAGTGCCCCCGGAAGGCTCCTCCATCGACACCACCGCCATCTTCATCAACGCTGCTGTCTCCCATGAGGAGGGAGTAGTTCTCCATCGAGGCTCGGGGCTGTACCGGTAGCTATGTGGTTCATCTCTCTCCTATGTACTTCAATACAATAATCTCATGAGCTGCCTTACATGATTGAGATTCATATGATGATGCTTGTAATCTAGATGTCATTATGCTAGTCAAGTGGATTTTACTTATGTGATCTCCGGAGACTCCTTGTCCCACGTGTGTAAAGGTGACGAGTGTGTGCACCGTGTGGGTCTCTTAGGCTATATTTCACAGAATACTTATTCACTGTTATGAATGGCATAGTGAAGTGCTTATTTATATCTCTTTATGATTGCAATGTGTTTTGTATCACAATTTATCCGTGTGCTACTCTAGTGATGTTATTAAAGTAGTTTATTCCTCCTGCACGGTGTAATGGTGACAGTGTGTGCATCGTGTAGTACTTGGCGTAGGCTATGATTGTGATCTCTTGTAGATTATGAAGTTAACTATTGCTATGATGGTATTGATGTGATCTATGCCTCCTTTCGTAGTGTGAAGGTGACAAGTGTGCATGCTATGTTAGTACTTGGTTTGGTTATGTTGATCTGTCATGCACTCTAAGGTTATTTAAACATGAACATCGAATATTGTGGAGCTTGTTAACTCCGGCAGTGAGGGTTCGTGTAATCCTACACAATTAGTGGTGTTCATCATCCAACAAGAGAGTGTAGAGTCTAGCATTTATCTATTTATTCTGTTATGTGATCCAAGTTGAGAGTGTCCACTAGTGAAAGTATGATCCCTAGGCCTTGTTCCTAAATACTGCTATCACTACTTGTTTACTATTTTACTGCATCTCTACTGTCCGCAATATTACCACCATCAACCACACGCCGGTCCTGGGCAAAGCACTTTTCTGGTGCCGTTGCTACTGCTTATATTTATTCATACCACCTGTATTTCACTATCTCTTCGCCGAACTAGTGCACCTATTAGGTGTGTTGGGGACACAAGAGACTTCTTGCTTTGTGGTTGCAAGGTTGCATGAGAGGGATATCTTTGACCTCTTCCTCCCTGAGATCGATAAACCCTGGGTGATTCACTTAAGGGAAACTTGCTGCTGTTCTACAAACCTCTGCTCTTGGAGGCCCAACACTGTCTACAAGAACTAGATTTAGATGTGCGCCTTGGCGCAGGACCCCGTAAAATTCGCGCTGGTTTATAGTTTTTTAGGTTTTACAAAACAAAGCCAGTAGAATGAAAATAGGACAAAACACACGAAATCACGAAATGTACCACACACTTATGTACAATCTTTCGCATTGGTAAACAATTGGGAAAATACTATTATGCATCTATAAGGATCAATGATAAATCGTCCAAAAACAAGCGAGACCTATAAAATGCGGAGAAATATATTACACATAGTGAAGTAGCGGTATAAGTTCGGAGAAAAATACATTGCTTCTCCATGTGTAAGGTCTACATATATACTCCGAGTAGTTCTTGTCCACTAAACAATTGGGAGTACATGAGAAGCTTAGGTGACTTCCTTCACTTTGATATATAGAACGTGAACAAAGCTCAGTAGCATAAACGGTAAGAAGCCAAAGAGTGCTCACAACAAGACCCCAGAGGCAAGGAACACACTTGAAGAGCTAGGGCACAAGCTCTCTCGCATCAGTGGATAGTGACCTGATGGGTAAAACACAAAAATCAAGGAATAAGATTTCATTTAAAAAGCATACAAAAACAAATTTTCTAATTTCATTGTACAATAAAATATAATATACTTTAGCAAGCAACTTCATGATCGAAGCAAGATGTAAGTAGATGATGCGAACAAAGGTATAATATACTTCAGTAGTGTGACAACAATGTCGAGTACGACTACATGATGCCAACGAAACTAAGAAATATTGCTTAACTCATGCAACTCGCAAAATCTAGTTCGTTCTGAATCCTATTGCCAGTGCAAATCAACTAAGCAAGCATCGTTATGAAGCCAATTGCCAGTGAGATATCAACTAAGCAAGTATGAACCTGACATAAATGAAGCATAGCATAAACCATGCTGAATATGAAGTACCCAGCATAGCATGTATATCAAACCATAGAGACCTACATCTAAGTGTCAAAAGTAGGGAAATATATTGCATATAGGTACATATACATGGTCCTAAGATAACAATAATCGAACACAGGGTAGACACCCATTTGGGTTCACAGCAGAGCTGTTCATTATTTACATATAATAATACAAAGCATCAAACAAGAGCAACACGATGATAATAGAGGTCACTACCCAAAACGGAACATCGGAAGCAGCTAGTACAGAAGGCGGTCAGGTTCTTAGTAATATACAGATACTTTCTCATAGGACTAAAATAAGTAAGGTAAGGCTAGTAAGAGGTAGATCCACCAAGCATTGAAAATAAGTAGCAATATACATAGTTTGGAGCAGACATGGTATACACAGTAGGGCAAAGGTAGAATACTATATGAACAAAAACAGAGTGTCTAATTAGATGTCTTGGCTCACTTGAGCAAAAACCCACAACATGGTGTTTGTGGAGGACAAGAAGTTGGTGACTTGGGGTCGACTATGTCTTGGATCTCCATGTGTTCAACACCAATTTGTATATGCTATGCACTACTATCGGTCCTAGAAAAACTGCAATACCAAATAATCATCAGTTAAGCAGCCAAGGAGAAAAATTTAAATAAAATACATAGCGATAACTTAGTTGTAAAGAGAAGTAGCTCAGATTTCTTATTTAGCAAGGAGGCAGATGTCAGAACTACGGTGGGCTCTACATACATGACAACGACACTAATATTTTTTGGTAAAAGCAAAACTCAGGAGATATATAAGGTTGTACTTGGTACATACTACATAGATACAAATCAACATGCATCTCCAAATAGAGTTTCAAGCTGGAACCGCTAAGTGTTGGCCTCTCATAGTTGTTCCTCTAAGTCTACACTGCAATCTTCAAATCATCTCTTGCACATGTGAGAGCGAACCTCTCTGATAAAGCATATAAAATAATAGCGAACTGTGACATCAGTATACAAATGAAAATAGGGATTAACCAACGGATAACCAGCGGATCATGCAACGCAGGAAGACATAAGTTACAAAATGATACTTGCATTAGAATTCAGGAACTTATTAGGTAGATGATGAACTGGTCCAACTTTCAAAGTTGGAGTGAAAACATTACTGTAAACATTCAAGGAGGAGCCTGGTATCAAGAAGGGAAAAAAGACACAAAGGGAAAATTCCAAATAAAAAAACAGTTTGTAAACCTTAAGAGGTTTCTGATTGCACTGTAAGGATGAAAGACCAAACATAACTAACTTTTAATACTTATTACCAACAAAGAGCCATCATGATGATAAAATACCGAAGTTGAACCTGTAATTGGTAAGTACCGCAAAGTCATTTATATTTCATCAATTGTTTCTGTACAAAATACTGATAGGCTAATTCTTTCCGTATGATTGTTTGTTGCATTGTTTATTCACCTTAAAGCCGTAGGTGTTATTATTATTTACTTCTGTTGGCTGTACATGAAAGGCTCAAAAACATTCTTGTTTCTGGAACATGGGTTTGTTGACAGTCTTACTTATTGTCAGAAATAGCATATAAGTGGGCTACATAATAGTTGGATCTACACACATGCAGGGTGTACACCGACACATATATACAACCGAAGGTTCAAGCTAGGACCGTAGGATGTACTTTTCTTTAAAAGGAACGAACATTTGCAGAAAAGCAAATAATTTGTGGAAATCTTGCTTGGGTACTCTTGTAGTAGGATGGACCGCATAGGACTAATATTTATAATTTGACAATGAAAGAACTTCCACCTCTATACGGGCCTCTAAGAACAAATCTGGACACCATGGAAATAAGTCTACACGTAGATAAAGTGGCATACACAGATTAAGAACTTACTTTGATATGCACCATTCCCTTTCTTTTTCATCAAAAGATGGATCCCGAGCCTATGAACTTATCTTCCTCCATTCAACAATATCCCGAGGCTATGGAAGTAAGTAGTAACAATATATATATAATAATCAGGTCAGTGCACATAGTATTTAATCGGGACACATTTAATATAATTTGAAGATTTTACATAACCAAGATTTGAAACATCATGATATCTTCTTTTACTATGGTCTATGTAACAAGAATACTTACTGAAAGCATAAGTTGTCTACGAAGAAAGAATGGCAACAAATAGGCCTTACAACTACACATTGTATAAGGAAGGACGTGTTTTGGCCCATCGGAATCTATTCGATCTAATCCGCAAGATTTTATGAGATGGGGTCATACGTTCTCTCTAAACAAACCTGAGATCATATGTATTATAAAGAAAATAATCTTCTGCACATACAGTAATATATAGCAAGCTATAAATATATCATTTCATAAGTATATCACTTTAAGGATTGGCACCAAGGACATGAAACAAAATGTTAGGAAAGTGAGACAAAACCTCAATGACTATTTGGACACTATAAAATAGATAATAAGTACCGTTCATATAAAAGTATCTAGAGATCAGAATCGATACCTCCATAGGTAGATAATAACATAATTTGGTTGAAATAATGCCAGAAAATTCAGATATTTAAGTTGAACTAACTAAACATACTCAAGTCTGATATGCAGCTGATCCAACATCCAGAGCACACTTTCTAGGTTACTGATGATCCTCGAGGAGCTCCAACCAGAAGAATCCTCAATATTAACCTGCATAGGCAGGAATGAAATTCCTGCAGTTGTGTCAACTGAAATCATGTCAATAGCCAGGTAATGTGTTTTTTAAGTCCTGAATTTACTTGGAAGTCCGGAATTAAGATTTAGTTTGTTACTTCCATTTGATTATTTGATGAAAATATGATTATCTCACCCAGTCATGTTCTTATTGCTTAATGTTTTGATCTATAATGTTCTTACCATGCATATAAACTTTGCAGATAGTTGTAGGGTGGATCTTCTTGAGCTGAAAAATCTAGCACACAAGGAAAAAAGGTTCTGCAGAAACTTAAATCAGGTCAAGCCTGCCACAAGAAAAACAGGAAACCAAATGTTGGAAGTCTGAAACAAATCCACTGGTTCCAAATTTAAACCAACCAAAGGAAACTACAAAGTAAGTACATGAGACATAAATCCAAACATGCTGCCTGTCCAACGTAACAACCCGGGAACCAAAGTTACCTGGCGTTAATCAATGGTGTATAACCTATCATCAGAAAATGGCACCTTGGAGTTGGGATCAAGGAGGCAAGCAGGCCAGCCAGATCATTATTCATATATCCAGGATACCTCAACGTGGTTGTGCTTGCAGATATAATAGTGGAGACCAAAGAGTTTTTTTGTCCAAAGTATGATTTAAACTAACGTCGGAGGACCATTCTATTAGGAGTTGTATTGTCAAGAACAACCACACAGTCAGCATATAGTTCGAGACGCTTCCGATTTAAAAGGAAGTTGTATGTTTGGACAATAATGTCACTCATTTTCAACTGATTTGGAAAGACACAAATATGTCTGGACAAGCTTCTTACTTCACCGATAATTTAGGGCGCCTAGCACATAAGAACCACACCTGAACAATGTTGGCAAGTGACTTCACATCAGTGGTTTCTCTATCTTCTTTTGCCAAAAATAATTTTGAAATATGACAAGATTACAAAGCATATCTGCTATAGAATATATAATAAATAAGATGATTTTCCAATTCGAAACAGGGTTGCAAATTTCCCTATTTATGGTCAACAGGGGTTGAAAGAATACCTTGGGGACAAATTCAAAGTGCCAGCCAGCGAAGACATATTTTTTGCAGCACCCCACATTATTGTAAGACAACCATGACCTGAAATGGAACTGAAGGGCAACTGTTAAGAATAAGGAATCAGATACAAAAGCATCCAAATTCCACCCTATATTCAAATAAAGAGCAAGAAAAAATAGCAAATAGAAAACTAATACATTTGCACTCTACAAGATGGCTCGTTCATACAAATAACAACAACCGTATTGTCTGAAGAGCACCGGTAAGAACAAGGAATCGGAGACAAAAGCATGCAGATGCCATCCTATATTCAAATAAATAGCAAATAGAAAACTAATACATTTGCACGAGTACATGTTGGCCGTTCATACATTCATGGTTCGGATCGATATACACCGAGTACACCTGCATGGACATTACAAAGCTAACATACCCGAGCTCATTACGGGTAAATTGCAGTAATATATTTGACCTCCGAGCACAAGATGCATATTATACATTGAATCCATTTTCGGAGAACGAAGGTGTCACATATAATCGGTAAATTTCCTCTCTTTAGAACAACACCGTTTTATCTTTCACCTAGAGCTATTGGGTGCGAGTGGGACAGTGACGTGTATGAAAAAATGGGCATTTCCAAGATGAATAATGGGTATTGTAAAGAGTATGAAAGAAGGTGATAAAACGTAAAAGAAAAGGTAGAGCAGCAAACCTTGCAGTAGTCAATTTCCAAATACAGTGATTGAAGATTACACTTAACCGAATCTTCGCCCCAAGCAATTTGAAAACTGAGAAATTGAGCAGTATTCGAGCAGATCTGTACAGTAGCCACAGAAAAACTGTTAGATTTCTCAACCGATTTAAAGCATAGAACTATGAGCAAAAACAATTGGTAAGAGAAAGAAGGAAAGAGGTGGTATCCTGTACAACAGCAGGGACATAACCAGATGCGATGTGCAGCTTAACTAAAAAATGAGGTTACCGGGAATATATAGAGAGAGGGAGGGAAAGAAACCGTCCTTTGGTGCGAGCAGTGGGCGGGGGCAGGAGCTTCGATGGCCGTTCCCAGCTATGAACCGCCCTGCCGTCGGCCAGATCGACAGCGAGGAGGAGCATCCCGGCCAGGAAATCGCCCACAGCCGCGAAATCTCATAGGAACCACTACTCCCGGGTCGCCACAGCCACGTGTATTTCGACCTACCACCTCATGCACATCAGAGATGAGGGGATGAGGATGAACTCACCGGCGACGGTCAGAGAGCTCACCGGGCGGGTCGAGGCCGCAGATGGCAGCACAAGGGGGGAGGCAAGGAGCAGACGCCAGCCTCAACACGAATGAGGAGAGCGGGAGGGGATGCGTCGTGGATGAGGAGAGGCGCGAAGGCGGCGGCTGGGAGAGAGAGGAGGAGGAGAGGCATTGGCGAGGAGGAGCTTGGCGATTGGGTGGATGGCGGCTGTGCAGGGATTGGGGAGGAGCAGCTCGTGCACGATTGGTGGCTAGGTTACCACGGATGGAAAGGTCGAAAGTACCCCTGTCTATGCCCGCGCGGAGAAGATATTTTGGACGGCCGGCGCGAGGCGAGCGCGACCCAGAAAACGACCCACAGCGACTGACGCGCGGGCCCGACCGACTGTAGGACCCAAACGCAGTCAGACGCGGGTAGATGTTGGACATCGCATGTGTTTCGCTAGTGCCAAGGATCGACGGGGTAAAATTGCGCGCGTGCTCCGCGCCAACCAGAAGGCACGCTGCTGCCCAGGAACGAACGGCTGAGATCGATTTTCGGCCAGCCTCTGTAAAAATCGGACGGTGCACATTCTTAGGTCGCTGTGAAGCCCCCTATGGGGGGCATCGTTTATACCTTTAGATAGAAGCACCCGTAGACATCAGGGTGCGGGGCGACCGTCGCTACCTCCGGGTTGCGGGGCTCGGGCGAATTGGGCGGGGCGGCGGCGGCGGAGTGTGGTGGCGGCGCGGGGAGCGTGGGGGAAGGAGCGAGCGAGCGGTTGCGTCAGCTGAACCTTTAGCGCGCCCTAGATAGGGATCGAGCGTTCGGTTCTCTCGATCGACCCCTACAAATACAGGCCGTTTTGAGTTTTCGGTCTCGGCCCGAAAAAAGTTTTTCGGTTTTGGCCCTTTTACGGTCACTGATCGACGCCGTTTTTCGCCCCAAACCTGTAAAACGGCGGTTATTTTTTGATTTTGGCCCGTTTAGAGGCTGTGTTAGAGTTGCTCTTAGCTGCTGGAATTTTGGGCATTTGGCCTTTGGCCCATGGCCCATTATCAAATTCTGAAACTCACATGGCCCATTCCAATAATCAGTGGCAGCTCTAGTGGGGGCTAAAGTTTAGTCCCACATTGCTAGTTGGGAGAGAGTTGGAGTGGTATATAAGGTGGGCTGTTCTAGTCCTAGTAAGTGAGTGAGAAGAGAGAGAGCCCTCGCGCACTCCTCCTCCTCCGCCGCCCGCCTCGCCTCGCCACGCCTCGCCTCGCCTCGTCACGACACGTCACGACGCGCCGCGGGTTGCGGGAATCTCGCCGAGCCGAGCTTATCTTTTTGCTGTTTGGGAAATTAATTGTGTAATCAATTTTGAGTCATTAACGGACGCGTTACTTAGTCGTTTTGCCTTCCGGTTTTTCTGGATCGTGGCTGTGCCGACTCGGACGTGTGCTGCGCCCACGACCTTCCCGAACCGCAATATATAAGCGCGGACGAGAACCCTAGCCTGGACGAGACACATATGCGACTACCTGTTTCCAGTTCATTGCGCCGCCGCCTTCGTCTTCCTCATCCCGTCCGTCGGCGTGCACCGACCGCCGGGACGAGAGGCCTCCGGAACCCTGCCTCTCGTGAACCTGTACGGGTGAGGGGCAATCAGGTTTTGGGGAGCGCTCCGGCGCGACTCGCGGCAGCACGACGTCGTCTTCGGACGACGAGTTCCTCCACACCGACAACTTCTTCCCGGACCTCAGCGACTTCTTCGACAACCTCAACATGGGCGACAACGACGCTGCTGCGAAGTATGTGATCTTGTCGTTTCTCTTTCAGTTTCTGTTAGAGTTCTTTCTTCTAGTTTCTGCGGTAGATGCGATCGGTTTATCTCGTTTAGATGCGATCTGTTCATCTATTTTACTAGTCTGTACGATTAGCTCATTTGTTGTTTTCATAGTCATGATTTATCAATTACTTCTACGGATTATTTCATATGAATATTTGCTCATATTTTCAACAATCCAAAAACCTGATTATAGGCAAATCCATTCAAGCAGCGTTGCTGCCGCTACTCGACCTCCCCTCTTTGATGGTATGCATTACAAGAGGTGGCGCACAAAGGCAGTTCTATGGTTTACAAACCTAGGCTGTTTTAGCGCCACAGATGCTAGACCTGAGGGGCCTCTCTCTGCAGAGGAGCAGGAAAAGTTTGAGAAGGTCGACGCCATGTTTAAGGCGGCCTTGTTCAGTATTCTTGGGGACAACATTGTTGACCCGTACATGGCTTTCGACCATGGTAAAGATGCGTGGGATGCGCTCGAGGCCAAATTTGGGGTCTCGGATGCTGGCACTGAACTGTATGTCATGGAGCAATACTATGACTACAGGATGACTGATGAGCGCTCCGTGGTTGAGCAGGCTCATGAGATTCGAGTCCCTTGCCAAAGAACTCGAGCAGTTTAAGTGTACCTTACCGGACAAATTTGTGGCCGGTGGCATTATTGCCAAGCTTCCTCCCTCGTGGAGGAACTTTGCTACTTCTCTGAAACATAAGAGACAAGAGTTTTCCGTTTCGGATCTCATTGGCTCGCTTCATGTGGAAGAGAAGGCGAGAGCAAAGGACACACGCGCTCGTAGTTTTGAGGGAGGTTCTAGTGCCAATGTGGTACAGAAGAAAAATTTCCAATCCCACAAGTCTAAGAATAAGAACAATGGAAAAGGCAAGTTTGACGAGAAGAACAAAGCCTCTAACTCAACCAACTTCAAGAAGAAGACTCCTTATAAGAAGAAAGGGAACTGCCATGTTTGTGGCGCTCCTGGACATTGGGCTCCTGATTGCCCAGAACGCCATGATCGGCGTGGGAACAGCGGCAAGTCCGCAAATGTTGTTATTGGTGTTGATACTGAGATGAAGGACGTTGGGTACGGTATTTCTCCTACTATCCTTTCAGTATGTAATTCTCCTGATTGGTGGATAGACACCGGAGCCAATACACATGTATGTTCTGATGTCTCTATGTTTTCTTCTTATCAGGTTGCAAGGACTTGCTCCGTGCTGATGGGAAACGGCTCACGTGCTTCCGTTCGTGGTGTTGGTACGGTGGATCCGAAGTTTACTTCGGGAAAGACCATCCAACTCGAAGAATGTGCAGCACGTTCCCTCCATCAATAAGAATCTCGTTAGCGGATCGCTTTTATGTCGAGATGGTTTTAAGTTGGTCTTTGAGTCCAATAAAGTTGTAATTTCCAAGTGTGGACAATTTGTTGGAAAGGGTTATGTGTGCGGAGGCTTGTTCCGCTTATCTTTGTCAGACATATGTACTCAAATTATTAATCATGTTTGCAATGATAGTGAGTCCGATATTTGGCATTCACGACTTTGTCATATTAATTTTGGGTGCATGACGCGGCTAGCGAATATGAATATAATTCCGAAATTTGCTATTGTCAAGAAATCCAAGTGCCAAGTATGTGTGCAAGCAAAGCAACCACGTAAGTCTCACAAGACTGCGGAGGCAAGAGACTTGGCACCGCTGGAGCTTATACATTCGGATCTTTGTGAAATGAATGGCGAATTGACAAAAGGAGGGAAAAGATACTTCATGACTTTAATTGATGACTCTACTCGATATTGTTATGTGTACCTCCTGAAATCTAAAGATGAAGCTCTTAATTACTTCAAAATCTTTAAAGCTGAAGCAGAAAACCAACTTGATCGAAAGATCAAGCGGCTAAGGTCTGATCGTGGTGGAGAGTATTTTTCCAACGAGTTTGATTAATTTTGTGCGGAACATGGTATTATCCATGAGAGGACGCCTCCCTACTCACCTCGGTCAAATTGGGTGGCCGAAAGAAAGAACCGTACTCTAACTGATTTGGTTAACGCCATGTTAGATACATCGGGTCTATCCAAGGCATGGTGGGGGAGGCGATATTGATCGCATGTCATGTCCTAAACCGTGTCCCCACAAAGAACAAAACCCTTACCCCGTTTGAGGAATGGGAAAGGAAAAGGTTGAAACTCTCTTACCTACGAACTTGGGGTTGTATGGCGAAAGTAAATGTGCCAATACCCAAGAAGCGCAAGCTTGGACCAAAAACCGTGGATTGTGTTCTTCCGGGATATGCTTTTCATAGCATTGGCTATAGATTTTTGATAGTAAAATCTGAGGTACCCGACATGCATGTTGGTACAATTATGGAGTCGAATGATGCGACTTTCTTTGAGGATATCTTTCCTATGAAGGAAACGTCTAGCTCATCAATTCAGGAGATGCCCAGTTCATCTACTCAGGAATTATTTCCTGAACCTACCATGGCTATAGAACACTTTGATAATCCTGTGCAGGATGACAATGAAGCTCCCAAAAGGAGCAAGAGACAGAGGACCGCAAAGTCCTTTGGACATGATTTCATTGTGTACCTCGTGGATGATACTCCCACTTCTATCTCAGAAGCCTATGCATCTCTGGATGCTGACTACTGGAAGGAAGTTGTTCGTAGTGAGATGGATTCCATCTTAGCTAATGGAACTTGGGAAATTGCTTATCGTCCTTCTGGGTGCAAACCTGTAGGATGCAAGTGGGTGTTCAAGAAAAAGCTTAGGCCTGATGGTACTATTGAAAAGTACAAGGCACGTCTTGTGGCCAAGGGTTATACCCGTAAAGAAGGTGAAGATTTCTTTGATACATACTCACCTGTTGTCAGATTGACCACCATTCGAGTGCTACTATCCTTGGCTGCCTCACATGGTCTTCTCGTTCATCAAATGGATGTTAAGACTGCTTTCCTAAATGGAGAGCTTGAAGAGGAAATTTATATGGAGCAGCCAGATGGATTTGTAGTAGATGGTCAAGAAGGAAAGGTGTGTAAGTTACGAAGTCTTTGTATGGGCTTAAGCAAGCACCTAAGCGATGGCATGAGAAGTTTGAAAGAACTTTAACTCGCCGAAGGCTTTGTTGTAAACGAAGCTGACAAGTGTGTATACTATCGCCATGGTGGGGGCGAGGGAGTTATTCTCTCGTCTCTATGTCGACGACATATTGATATTTGGGACCAGCCTTACTGTGATTAAGGAGGTCAAGGAGTTCCTATCTCGTTGTTTTGAGATGAAGGACTTGGGAGTAGCTGATGTGATCTTAAACATCAAGCTGCTGAAGGATGACAATGGTGGGATTACACTGCTTCAGTCCCACTATGTGGAAAAGATCCTGAGTCGCTTCGGGTATAGCGACTGCAAATCTTCTCCAACTCCTTATGATCCTAGTGTGATAATTCGTAAGAATAAAAGAATTGCTAGAGATCAATTGCGATATTCGCAGATCATTGGCTCGCTTATGTATTTAGCCAGCGCCACGAGGCCTGACATCTCCTTTGCTGTAAGTAAACTCAGCCGTTTTGTGTCTAGACCTGGAGATGTTCATTGGCATGCTCTTGAGAGAGTTTTGCGCTATTTGAAAGGCACTCGCGAGTTATGGCATTCACTATACTCGGGTATCCAAGGGTACTTGAGGGTTATAGTGATGCAAATTGGATATCCGATGCTCGATGAGACTAAGGCCACAAGTGGTTATTTGTTTACACTTGGAGGTGGCGCTGTTTCCTGGAAGTCTTGCAAGCAGACCATCATTACGAGGTCAACTATGGAAGCAGAACTCACAGCATTAGACACAGCCCCTGTTGAAGCAGAGTGGCTTCGTGAGCTCTTGATGGACTTACCCGTGGTTGAAAAACCAATACCCGCTATTCCTATGAACTCGTGATAATCAAACCGTGATCGTCAAAGTAAACGAGTTCTAAGGATAATATGAAGTCATCAAGGCATGTGAAGAGGAGATTGAAAACTCGTCGGGAAAATGAGAAACTCCGGAGTTATAGCGTTGGATTATATCCATACGTCTAGAAACCTGGCAGACCCTTCACAAAGGGACTATCACGAAATGTGATAGAAAATGCATCGAGGGAGATGGGTATGAGACCCACACTATGAGCTGCCCACGGTGGTAACCCACTCTATGTGATCGGAGATCCCGTGAATTAGAACTCGGGAGACAAGCTGTTGGTCACCGGGAGGAGAGTATATATCCCTATAGCAATTTTACCACTCCGTAAGATGCAATACTCTCCTAATCTGCATGGCAGGTTGATAATTATCTTAATGTGTTCTAAGTGGCTTATTTTAGCAGAGATGTTGTCCTGCGGAACATCTTTTGAAGAACACACCTATATGAGTCCGATTGTTAAACGTCGCAATCTATGAGAGTTGGGTGCTCTCTAGTAAACTCATGAAAGGCCCGGGAGTATGACGTATAAGCTCCAAACCGCGAGGAAGCCTCGCGGCAGCCTAGTATCGGTCTAGGCTTTGTATGAAGCTAGTGCGCAGAAAACTTGTAGTTCAAGGCATAGTCCACTATCCAAGTTGCAATCTAGTGGAATATGAAGTTTTAAGTGGAAGTTCAACTTAACAGTCTCCACGACATACCGGTATATAAAACAATGTTCTGGAAACTTACTGATGAGATGTGCCAATGAGAGTTTGTGGGGGATTGCTGGAATTTTGGGCATTTGGCCTTTGGCCCATGGCCCATTATCAAATTCTGAAACTCACATGGCCCATTCCAATAATCAGTGGCAGCTCTAGTGGGGGCTAAAGTTTAGTCCCACATTGCTAGTTGGGAGAGAGTTGGAGTGGTATATAAGGTGGGCTGTTCTAGTCCTAGTAAGTGAGTGAGAAGAGAGAGAGCCCTCGCGCACTCCTCCTCCTCCGCCGCCCGCCTCGCCTCGCCACGCCACGCCTCGTCACGACACGTCACGACGCGCCGCGGGTTGCGGGAATCTCGCCGAGCCGAGCTTATCTTTTTGCTGTTTGGGAAATTAATTGTGTAATCAATTTTGAGTCATTAACGGACGCGTTACTTAGTCGTTTTGCCTTCCGGTTTTTCTGGATCGTGGCTGTGCCGACTCGGACGTGGGCTGCGCCCCACGACCTTCCCGAACCGCAATATATAAGCGCGGACGAGAACCCTAGCCTGGACGAGACACATATGCGACTACCTGTTTCCAGTTCATTGCGCCGCCGCCTTCGTCTTCCTCATCCCGTCCGTCGGCGTGCACCGACTGCCGGGACAGTAGGCCTCCGGAACCCCTGCCTCTCGTGAACCCGTACGGGTGAGGGGCAATCAGGTTTTGGGGAGCGCTCCGGCGCGACTACTGGCAGCACGACGTCGTCTTCGGACGACGAGTTCCTCCACACCGACAACTTCTTCCCGGACCTCAGCGACTTCTTCGACAACCTCAACATGGGCGACAACGACGCTGCTGCGAAGTATGTGATCTTGTCGTTTCTCTTTCAGTTTCTGTTAGAGTTCTTTCTTCTAGTTTCTGCGGTAGATGCGATCGGTTTATCTCGTTTAGATGCGATCTGTTCATCTATTTTACTAGTCTGTACGATTAGCTCATTTGTTGTTTTCATAGTCATGATTTATCAATTACTTCTACGGATTATTTCATATGAATATTTCATATGAATATTTGCTCATATTTTCAACATTAGCATCCTACTTTACGACACTGCCGAGAGACTGCATATGGTATGCAGAGCCGGCGGAGTAAGCCCCCTCTGAGTTGACCGTCTAGGTGATGGCGTCTTGCACATCCGGGGCAAGGTGAGTGGCCGCGACAACATCCCGACTTGCAAATGCTGCGCAAGCTGGACAAGCGTGGAGAATCTGGCGATAGAGCGTATTCAGTGGCCTAGTTGGTAGCCTGGGGATCGCATCAGCTCTGACTGTCAGCTCCAGGAGTTCCTTCGCCTATGCCCTATGGACTATGGCTCCTCCTCCGGCATATCCATCTCACCAGTGATGATGAGGAGTAAACCAGTTGACGTTCGAATGATTCGGCCACTTACTCTGCATTATGTACTTATGAATGTATGCCAGTTCCTGGGATCTTAGAGCATCTCCAGTCGTGTCCCCCAAAGTGTCTCCTAAAGCTATTTGAGGCGCGTCGGCAGGGCCGGCTCTAAGATGTCAGGGGCCCGGTGCAAGACAAAAAAAATAGGGCCCCTATACACAAATAGTTATAGAGATTTTGTATATCTCCACACAAAAGGTAGATTCTTCTTGTATATATTTCCATAGCAACTTATATGTTAAACACAATTCTTTCCATTATATTTTTTTAGTTTTAATTCTTTCAAATATTTTAATAGAGACGTTACATTTAGACACATTTCTCGTTTGTTGCTTTTCCTAACCAGAAACACAAACGCTACAAGAATTAGGCGATGAAATTAAAGAAGTTGAAACAAACGCACATGAAGCAGTGATGAATTTTCTTGCTGGAAATCAACAAATCAGGAACTGCTCCTCCGTTAGTTCCTCAAACTGGCTAGAAATCTCAACGGAGTCACCGACAGTGATTATGGAATGGGGAAAACGAGTAGGCTAGAGAAGGCGATGCGACCAGCGAGGCTACTGGAATCGATGCGCAATGCTCGGTTCTTATTTTTTTAGCGGTAGCTGCGTGTGGGTCTTTGTGTGCGTTGCATTCCTAAGCTGCTAGCGATTAGGCTGGCCCGGTCTAATTTTCTCTAAGCTAATGCCTTGCATGTACGTACCTGGGTTGGGGCCCCTAGCAGCTGAGGGCCCTGTGCCACCGCACTGGCTGCACCTGCTCAGGGCCGGTCCTGCACGCCGGATAAAAAAACCGTTTCAGCCGCGTCTCCTAAAACCGAATTTTATCCAGCGCGGCCCGATACGTTGTTCGACGCCCTGAGCCCGTCCCATCCCACAGGGGACGCACCAGGCACGCCGGACACAACGAAAAGCGAGACGAAGCGACACAGGCCCGACGCGTCAGCGACTCATTCAAGTCTGGACCTAACCGCCGCCTACCTCGCGGTGGAAGTTATTCGCGCGCAGTGACACACGACGGTATCTTTGCCTTAATGGCGACGGAGGGGCAGGCGAGACGTCTCGTCGGTGCTGCCGAGCCTCCACGCGTCGCCGGCGTTCGCACGCCACCGCCCGTTCCCGCGCTTTCTTCCCGCCTCTTCTCGCCTCTTCCCGCGCTTTCTTCCATGGACCCGCAGCTAACGAGGCCGCGGCGGCAGCAACGTGGCACGAGGAGGCGCTGGCGGACACCGTTGCGACGTTCGACGGCAAAAGAGGCGCGGCAGCGCCGGACAGAGGAGATGAGCCGGCGGTGGGTTGATGAGCGCCGCCGCCAGCGCGAGGAGCGGGAGGCGCTGTACCGTGAACGGCGGGAGGCGATCGAGCGCCGGCGGCGGGAGTCGATCGAGCCCCAGCAGCAGCTGGCGGCGGAGGAGCGTCAGCAGCGGGAGGCGGCGCTGGCGGCGATCTGGGGGAGGCGGGCGGACGAGTTGGCGGCGGAGGCCGACGCGTTGGCGGTGGCGATGATGGAGGCGCCAACGGATGTGGAGGAGGAGGAGGCCGAGGCGGAGGAGGAGGAGACCGAGGTGAAGGACGACGATGACGAGTTCGAGTGGTCCGACGACGACGGGCCGCACCCGGACGAGACGGCTGATCAGCAACGCGCGCTCGTCGAGTCCTTCGAGTCGGAGAAGAAGCTCCAGGACGACGCCCGTACCCGCGAAGAGGCGCAGATTCATCGCGCCGTCGAGCTCTCCCTCCAGGCGGCGCAGCAGGGGAGGGCGAACGTCGACGTGTTGTTGTAGCAGCGGCGTCTGGCCACCGCCCTACGCACGAAGAGGCGGCACGCGCAGCAAGAGTTGCGGCGGAGGGGAGGCGACGACGGGGCGGGGCCGTCGAACGCACCGTCGGGCGGTCAGTAGTCTAGGTTTAGATGAAATCTAGCCGTTTTCATTCAAACTTTGTAATATATAATCAAATTTGAATGAAAACCTTTATTTTCGTGCACCAATATTCATTTGGGGGCGGCGTTTGGGGAACGCGGCTGGGGAGCGACGTGCCCCAAACGCGACACGAACAAAACACGTCCCCCAAACGCTCGATCCGGCGTGTTTTGCGGGATGCTTTGGGAGACGCGACTAGAGATGCTCTTACTTCTCAATCAACTTCACCAAGCTTTGGAAAATGCAGGCCGAGCACAAGTGCAAGTCTTCCTTTAGCTCTGGCTTCGGAAACGTGTGCTTATGCAAACTCGGGGTTGGAACTGCCCTGAGGGCATCTCCAACGGGACGATGCATATTGGACGTCCAAAGTGGTCAGCGTCCGTTTGCGTCGCTCCACGGACATATTGTGTCCGCGTGTCCGTTTGCATTTGGGTGTGCTCCCACCGGGACGACCCATTTTTAGATTTGCAACATATTTAGAAAGCACAGAAAATAGTAAATTCAAACTATACAAAGTAGTTTTAGAAGCGTAGACTACTTGCTGCCTGATGGGCCGGTCCCGTCGTTGCGTCGCTCTCTCGTATGCTTCTCCGCCGCCTCCCGTGCGGTCGCTAGGGCTCGGTACGCCGCCGCGTCCTCTAGCAGGCACTGCCGCAGCCTCGCGTTAGCGGCGTCGTCCTTGAGCGTCTCAAATTACTCGACTATAGCCCTCTGCTCCGCCGCCTTCTCCTCCGGGTAGGCGCATCAGGGTCATCGGAAGATCATGATATGTCGGAGTCGGAGTCCTCTGCGGCTGCGGCGGCCGCCACCCTGCGATGTTCCATCTCGGCGTCAAACGCCACATGGGCCGCCCGCTCCTCCTCTGCTTCCTTCTCCGCTTCAGCCAGGGCCTCGGCGTCCCTGACCGGGTCGAGGAGGTCGGTGCTGTCGTCGTCGTCGAACTCCTCGTCGGAGCTCAAGGCCGGGGGAGGTGGAGTGGGAGGTGGAAGTGGAGGCGCGACAGCCTGGCCGTGGCCGGCGCTGCTCATGGTGGCTCCGGTGGAGGCTGAGCGGCAGCGACGCTACGGTGGAGGTTGTGCGGCGGCTAGGGTTTTGTGGGGAGGAGATGAGATGCTCGCACCCCTATTTATATAGATCGGAGGCAGGACGACGGCCGCGGCACGCGTGGCATCGTCATTACTTCGTGTGCAGAGGTAGGCGACGGCCGCGTGCCACGCTAGGCATCGCCTTTTACGCGGCCGCAGACTGCCGAAGCGACACCTCGGCGCCAGTACTGGTGTCGCTGAGAAGACGCATCGACGCTGGGTCACTGCTAGGCGGGCCAGACGAAACGTCCGACAGACGCAAGCGGACATTTTGCGCCCGTCCGCTCGACGTTCGCAGAGACGTATCTGAGGCGCATATTTGAGCCAGGTTTACGTCGTCGTGGATGACCCGATCACTTTGCGTCGTTTCGCTGGAGGTGGTACTAGACGCATTTTTCGGAGGACGCGCGGTTGCTCAACGTTTACGTCGCCATGTTGGAGATGCCCTCATGCAACTTGCGTCCTCTGTGACCAGCATGACGAAGACGCTTTCCATTGTTGATCATTCGGTGCCCGTCCGCTCGTCGTGTATGGCATTTCCTTCTGATGAGTGGAAGCGCATCCCCTGGCATCTACCATGATTGAGGGTTTAGTTATTTACACCTGTCTGACGAGGTGGAGGACCCTAGTGGACAGCTAGGGAGAAAGGAAGAAGTTGAGTTGACGCCGCCATAAAAATACGTGGTGGAACGTGTGTTCCGCTGAACCTGATAAAGGAGGGGCCCAAAAATCGGTACGTCTCTGAAAATTTCAAACAAACTTTTTTGCATGTAGAGGATCACGTTTGTACATGCATGTTTTTTTAATACTCAAATTTAAAAGTATGTAGCTTAGATAAAAATGATAAGTTTCACATGAACAGTCTAAAAGAAATTCCCTCATTCCATTTTTATAACTTAGTGATCGGGTAATTATGTTACTTAGAGTAAGTTTAATTGGGTTCCGCAATACCTAGTTCCTAAAAATGTGCGCTATCGGCGCCACCCCAGATAAGGGCACCACTTACCTCACCAAAGACCCGTGAAAGCTTCCAAACACTAAAGTTTTGCATCCGAGGGTCTCATTTGGACATCATGCGGAATACAAATTACAACCATAGTACTTCAGCTTTTTGTGTACACTTTGGTTGTTAGTATACTTGTACTCAGTATTACTTCATTTTTAGTAAAATAATATATTTCATTCAGCATGTGCACTAACAAGATGTCCAAAGACATCAATGATGCACACATCTAAGAAAAGAAAAGGAGAACTAGAAAACATAGACCGTGTGGCAGTGATGAAACGCTCAAAACATCAACACTCTATCCACCACCAAGACAACACTCGGTCCACAAAAGAAGTTCTCCAAAAACAATGCCTCCGGAAGGAAATGATACACAAGCGTTATCATCGCCTATCAAAAATCTTGGATTTTCACCCTCGAGAAAGTCTGAGTTCACAAAATAATATCTTCAACAAGGCCATTGCAAGTCACAGTTAATGAAAGCAAGATCTTGGGCTTTCACCTTAGAAATCGCGACACACTACTCCAGGAGCACCACCAAAAATGTTGTCCACCTATGCTACCACCCCCTCTCGCCAAGACCGCCGCTGCAAGTCTAAAAACACCCGAAACATGGGAAGAAGTTGTGCCGCAAAACTTCTTCGCGGCTAATACACCTCCCCGCCATTACAAACCTCCCATCCGAGCCACCATGACTTTTCTCCACCTAATTGGTTACTAGCCATTCCTATACCGATGTTCCGGATCATGGTCTTTAGTTTTTGGGTTTATCTAAGTGTCACCGAGTTTAAAGAAAAGTATAACTCAAAGTGTAACTGATTTCAGAAAAGTGCCACGAGTAGCATTTTTTATCGAAGCTGTATTTGCACATTTTTCTCGGGTGACTAAGACATAAAAAAAAACCCAGTCCATGAGATTTAGCAAAACCTTTTTTTAGAAGTTACTTTGATCTAAATAGCCAATGGATGTTTAGTTGAGGAAGCTTCCGATGGTATCTTGGAAATATTCCGTTTCTTTCGTCCGTGCGATCCAAACTTGTTCCGCTTTTTCTCCCGTCAAAAGAAAAATGCTCCTTTCTTCTCTTCTTGAATTTTCGGGTCAAAATATTTCAAGTGCACAAGTCATATGAAGTGCACGTGATGGTAGGTTTCGTGCGTACCATCACTCATGCACTAGGAGAAACTCCGGGCCAGTCAAAGGTTCTAGCAGCACGTCGGCATGTTGCTGGGCAAGATTCGCCATCTAGAACGGCGGCGACGCGCCTCGACGCGTAACCGGGAAACGGACGCGACCAAAGCCGTGAGCCGCTTTGCCATTTGCTCGCCGCCGAGACTTGCACCGTCGACTCGACCGTGTGGTCTCGTGGCCTGGTGCTGACGAAATTAGTTACACGGAAGACAAAAGGCGGTCAGACTGAAAGAGACAAGGACCCTGGTCAGACAGAGGCAGAGGAACAATCAACGAAGAAGCTCGAGCGGAAAGGAGCCCGAGTTCCGTAGTTTTTTTATTTTAAAAATCTGAAAATGTCTTGGATGCAGATAATGCTAAACTTTGCCAGCGTGTGAAATCTCAACTTGAAATGCCAGCTTTGGAAGGTTTGCAATTTGTCATGTTCACTACTCTACTTTAGATGCCAGATTTTGTTGGGAGAGGCGTTTCGGAACATGGGTCCAGATGATCCCGTTATCTGCTCCGTTGCTTTAAGTCTGGGGATCCGTGCTGGGGCCAATTTCCGTATGTATACATGGTGTGGAAAAGAGAGATACTAGATGAATACGCGTGCATTTATTTCAGCGGGACCGGCGGTTCGTGGATGCGGTGAGACGTGCGCCGTCTGTGCCGGACTGCCGTTTCACGGAGGGCCCGTTCTGTATCAATTGGACAAGTTAGTGCAGCGCTCCAGAACAATTGGCCCAGTTCCTCGATTGGGGTAGCCTGAAAATAAATGACGCTTCCAACAGAAAGGATAGAGCTTCCCCGTTCCCCTTCTGGTACCATCTTCTCGGTTAGTTAAGTTATTGTGGTCGTCGGAGTAAGCGAGTAGCGCGGCTCGTCGACGCGGCGGAGCAGGTCGAGCTCGCGTCGAAACGTCGTGAGTTGGCGCTCCCCGCAGCCGCACCAGCTGTGCACTTTGACGGCCGCCGCCAACCCGCTGACGCGCTGCCTGGCGAGGTAAACGGCGTTGCCGGAGCCGCTGCGGCCGACCACGTCCACCTCGTCGAAGCCGCCCGTGAGGGCCTCCACCTCCCGCCACGCCAGCCTCCGCGGCTCCTCCTTCGGTGTCTTCATCGGCAGTAGCAAGGCCAGCTCGTGCTGCGGCGGCGATGCTCTTGCCATCTCGGGGTCGACGGCGGCGTAGGCGGTACAGGTGGTGGCGGAGGGGCGGAGGGCGGCGACGCAGAGGCGGAGGAGGAGGAGGAACGAGATGGCAGCGGAGGAGAGCAAGAGAAGGACGAAGAAGAGCGTGGCCAGCGCCATGGCCACGTCCATGGCCGCCCGCCGCCGTTGATTGTCTCAGCGAGCTGAGCTTGGCGTGGCTTGGTTGCTTGGATTGTGGGGATATTAAGAATGGAAGGGACCCATGCCGGTCTACTACGGCTGCCAGCCATCTAGACCGAGTGCGAGGTAAGAGCAAGTACAATAGAGTCCAGTCAGCTGACTATAAGGCATTAAATAATATATTTTAGATGAGTTGGAGGAGAGAGAAGAGGAGAGAGAAGGGAGGTGGACTACTATGCAATAGCCAGCTCTTGCACGTACTCCTAGGCACTTTGTGAGAGTGAAAGGTGGGCCATATGTTAGTAAAGTGATTCATTCTTATAGCCAACTATTATACATGTTAGCTATATGATGACTACAAATGATATGGCATCTTGTTATAGCCAGGAGTTGGCTATACTATTGGAATTGCTCTTAACGGACGACTGGGCTTTAAATGAGGTTGGTGCGTGGGCCATCTTACTGCTCATAAATCAACATACGTGATAGAATACACCATCCTATATTCCTATACAGCCTGACGCACAGATCTCCAAGGAATCAAATGGTAGAGATAACGCATCTGGACCCGGGTTTCGTTTTGAATTTCCGGATTTTGTTGTTTTTGTGTATCATCAAATATATTCTGGGTTGAGATTTTGCACTTTGGTAAGTACTCCCTCCTATCTATAAAACTTGTCTTAACTTTTTTACGATTTAGACATATCTATTTAGTGTCTAGATACTCTAAATTTTGATAATGTTAAGATAAGTTTTACGGAACGGATGGAATACAACATTGTCTACATCTAGTTATTCTTTTCATATTTCTTTAATATACAAAATTTTGTTTTTGAATTTTTCAAAATATGGGCTTGTTATGGTGCTGCTAGAGGGATGGCGCGAGAGACCTGCCGGGGACCTTGCCCACGGCCGGTGGCAAGAGGGAAGAGATTTCTTTCTTAATTCTTGCTTGATTAGATTGATACGTCTCCTCTCCTTATATAGAGAGTTAACTCTAAGACTAATGGGCTATAGCCAGACCCATGACGTACTCTAACACTAAGCCCATTACGTACTCTAACAGAGCTCCATGGAGCCTGAGCTCCATTTGTCAAAAGCTGACTCCGGTCAGACTGAAAGAGACACGAACCTTGGTCAGATATAGGGGCAGAGGAACAATCAACGAAGAAGCTCGTCCAAACGAAGGCGGGGGAGAAGTTCAGCTCAATCGAATTACTATTCAGCCCGATTAACAACATCTGATATGGACTGTGTGGACGGATTTATACTAAGTTGTGAGTTTGTTTATGCCTCAGTCGAATTGTGACACATGAGAAAATCGTAAGTGAAACTCATTTCAGTTGCACCTTTCAAAGCTGCACTCTTTTGAACTGTGGTTACACATTTTTAGGATGACCGGGAATTAAGAATTTTTCAGTAGCTGAGAATAAGCGCATAGCAAATCTGTTAAGTAATTATAATCTTTTTTGCTTGCCGAATTTGGTTGTCCTTGTTTATCCCACCTCTATGTAGGGTCTAAATGGATAGGGGCATAGGGCAAAGATACTTTAAAGAAGTCATAAATGGTTTTAAAGGATTTGTCGAACAAAGATATTTGAAACTTAAATATCCGCGAGGATATTACATATGATAACGGATGTCCCTGAAGTGACAATACAACATATGATATGGTATAACAACTTGCATGCGGATTTGGATTATAAAAAGTTAATTAAGATTATCCAACTTGGGTTCTTATTATTGAAAAAAAACTATAGTTGTAGGGGCTTCCCATACCGCATTCCTTTCAAATTATTTGTTTCGCTAGAAATATAGCTCTTCACATGTGAGAGTATTTTATCTGATTATTCTTGTTACTAGTCCGAGTTCATCCCATTCCCGGTTTAAATCCACGGTATGCTATATCCCATTGAATCCGCAACTGGTTGTTATCCTCTCCTATGCAAATCCGAGAGAGAAATGTGATAAAAGACATGGTAAAATCAAAATTCGGTCAAATCAGTTTACTCCCCTGCCTCTATGCGTCCCATCATCATATTTTACTTTCTTTGTTAAATTGTCACAATTTGAAAATACAAGAAAGAAACTTTTGTTATTGGAATCTACTCTACACTACATGGGAGGATGGATATAAGATGGACAAGTGCCTTTGGTCTTGTGAAAACAGTTGTGTTTTTCTTATTTGTTTGGTGTTTTTAAACGAAAAATGATAGTTTAACTCAAGATATCGAGAAAGTAAATATAAGACACTACCATAATGAAAGATACAATTCACATCACTTTATGTGGTTTTGAAGAATTGTTTAAAG
Source organism: Lolium rigidum (assembly GCF_022539505.1). Lineage (NCBI taxonomy): Eukaryota > Viridiplantae > Streptophyta > Magnoliopsida > Poales > Poaceae > Lolium > Lolium rigidum. Next base: position 76,187,608 of record NC_061509.1, on the reverse strand, counting down.
GTATGGTGAGATCGATATTTCCAAAAATTAGAAAATGGTATTTTAGAAGTTTTAGCAAATGGAGTACATATTTATTTTTACATGAATGTATACGCATATGTTATGCATATACCTAGAGTGTTTGATACAGGGCAATTATCACAAAAATGTGGTTAAGAGGAGGAAAAAAACTCTTTTTTTCCTCCAACATTTGTTTTACAGATCTCACATAAAGATATATTTGATACATATTTTGGTCATATAACATATATAGATATGTGTACAAATATTTTTGTCAGAAATATTTAGAGATATAAAAATGAAAATAAAAACAAGGTCACCATAGCTCGAGAGCTACAAGTAATTTCGGCATCTTAGTAACTTTTCTGGCACCTCTAAGTTCAAACTCCGAATATCTTGTAAACTTTGGGATGGCCAAAAAATATGATGGGTTCGTTGCATAGAAAACAAAAAAAATTCTACCGCGAACAATAACAAAATCAAGATCCAATCTAGGAAAATCCAAGATCTAATCTATGAAGATCGGAGCAACGAGAGAGATGAGAGACTAACTCTCGAAGATCCAAAGGCTTACGAGATCAGATCTCGTGGTTGACGTAGTCGATTGTTCCGGTGCAGCAATCCGACAGCACTTCCATACTCGGTCGCACGTACGGTGTCGATGAAGTCCTTCCTCTCCCCGTTCCAGCGGGCAGCGGAGGTGTGGTAGATCTCCTCGGAATCCCAGCAGCACGCGTGGTGGTGGTGGCGGTGGAGAAGAAATTCCTGCAGGGCTTCGCCAAGCCTGCGCACGAGGAAGGAGGAGGGAGAGAGAGGGCGGCTAGGGTTTGGGGAAGGGTGTGTGCGACCCCCTACCCTCTCCCCACTTTATATAGGGGCAAGGGTCAGCCAAGGTGGCCCCCAAACTCATCTAGGGTCGGCGGCCAAGGGGGAGAATTGCCTCCTAAGTTTCCCCCCCCCCCCCCCTAATTTTAGGGATTTGGTCTTATCCCTTTAGGTGGGTCGCATGGGCCATGGTGGGATGCACTACCCATTTAGCCCATGTGGTCCCTCCGGGACATATGGACCCCACCGTGGGACCCCCGGAACCTTCTAGAAGATTCCCGATATGATACCAGAAAAATCCTGAACTTTTCCGGAACCCTAAAATCAAATTTCCTTATATGAATCTTATTCTCCAGACTATTCCGAACCTCCTCGTGAAGTCTTGGATCCCATCCGAGACTCCGAACAACATTCGGTCTCCAACTCATATTCCATATCTACTATACAACATCGAACCTTAAACGCGTCACCCTACGTTCGTGAACTATGCAGACATGATCGAGACACCTCTCCGATCAATAACCAATAGCGGGACCTAGAGATCCGTAATGGCTCCCACACATTCAGCGATAACTTAGTGCTCGATTGAACCATTAACATACGATACGGATTCCCTTTATCACGGGATACTTTACTTGTCCGAGGTTCGATCATCGGTATCTCCATACCTAGTTCAACCTCGTTACCGGCAAGTACTCTTTACTCGTACCGTGGTATGTCATCTCTTGTGACCTTGTCACATGCTTGCAAGCTAATTAGATGACAGTACACCAAGAGGACCCAGAGTATATCTATCCGTCATCGGGATGGACAAATCCCACTCTTGATCCATATGCCTCAACTCATACTTTCCGAATACTCAATCACATCTTTATAACCACCCATTTACGCAGTGGCGTTTGATGTAATCAAAGTACCCATTCGGTGTAAGTGATTTACATGATATCATGGTCGAAGGACTAGGTTACTATGTATCGAAAGCTTATAGCAAGATGAACTTAATGACTTGATCTTATGCTACGCTTATTATGGGTGTGTGTCCATTATATCATTCACCCAATAATATAACCTTATTATTAACAACATTCAATGTTCATGATCAGGAAACTGATGACCCACAAGTATAGGGGGTGTATCGTAGTATCTTCGATAAGTAAGAATGTCGATCCCAACGAGGAGCAGAAGGTGTTGACAAGCAGTTTCGATGAAGGATTCACTGTAAATGCTCACAGACAAGTATTCAGAGGGTTTTGATGTAACAGATGAATAAAGTACAAGTAAGTAAAATGCGAGAGAAATAATTGCAGCGAGTGGCCCAATCCTTTTTAGCACAAAGGACAAGCCGGTTTGTTTACTTATAATGACCAAACGTTCTCGAGGACACACGGGATTTTATTCTAGTGCTTTCGCTTCATGTGGCTAATTAATCTTCATTGTTTTGATAAGTGTTGTGTGGGTGAACCTATGCTAATGTACCGCCCTTCCTAGGACTAATACATACTTGTGATTATACCCCTTGCAAGCATCCGCAACTACAAGAAAGTAATTAAGATAAATCTAACCACGACCTTAAACTCGAGATCCTCGCGATCCCTCCCGCATCGATATACCAACGGGGGCTCTGGTTTCTGTCACTCCGGCAACCCCGCAATTGGCAAACGAGTACAAGATGTATTTCCCTAGGCCCATAAATGGTGAAGTATCGTGTAGTCGACGTTCACACGACACCACTAGAAGAATGACACCACAACTTAAATATCATAACATTGAATACTACTCAACCATAATTCACTACTAACATTTAGACTTCACCCATGTCCTCAAGAACTAAACGAACTACTCACAAGACATCATATGGAACATGATCAGAGGTGATATGATGATGAATAACAATCTGAACATAAACCTTGGTTCAACGGTTTCACTCAATAGCATCAATAACAAGTAGAAATCAACACCGGGAGAGTTTCCCCTATCAAACAATCAAGATCAAACCAAAATTGCTACAGCGGTGACGAGGTGCAGCGGTGGAGATGGCGGTGATGATGATGAAGATGATGGTGATGGTGATGGAGATGATGTCCAGCTCGATGGCGGTGACGATGGCGTCGATTTCCCCCTCCGGGAGGGAATTTCCCCGGCGGATTCCTGCCCGCCGGAGAGCTCTTTTCTCTCTGGTGTTCTCCGCCCCGCAGAGGAGGCTGTGGCTCTTCGCGACGTACCCTCTGGAGCTTAGGTTTTCGGGACGAAGGAGTACGCGAAGAAAAGGAGGCGAAAGGGGCTGTGGGGCCCCCACACCACAAGGTGGCGCGGCCAGGCCATGGGCCGCGCCGGCCTGTGGTCTGGCCCCACCTTGGGTCTTCTCGGCTCCCCCTTCTGGCTTTCTCCGTCATCCGGAAAAATAGGATTTTTGGTATAATTTCCTTCCACAGTTGATCTTCCGAAATATTGCATCCTGATGGTGCTTTTTCCAGCGAGAATCCTGGCTCCGGTGCTCGATCTCCAAATAATCATGAAACATGCAAAATAGATGAAATAACATAAGTATTGTGTCCCAATATGAAATATATCAATGAATAACAACAAATTATGATATAAAATAGGGATGCAAATTGGACGTATCAACTCCCCCAAGCTTAGACTTCGCTTGTCCCCAAGCGAAACCGAACTCGGTAAACAGGACCACATGTTTATGGAGTGAAGAGTCGATAAATAAAATACGGACAAGAAGCATCATATTCATTCACACAAGACATTATAGTAAACAACTTCCTCATATAACTCAACTTGAAACAAGTATAAGGTAATCACAAATAAAGGTGCATAAGAAATCATAGTTGGTGATGGCAAACTTTGTTCTTGGTCAGAGAACAGTTAACAGATTATACTTATCTATTGAGCAGCGCTCTCATATTAAAGCTTATGGTAAACTTGCATACTCAATCATATTAATCATTGATGACTTTCAAAGCTATATTCATTCAGGTAAAACTTGTACTAAACAAGGAAGAGTAAAGACATGATGAAGCAAATCACAATATAATAGTTTGATCACAACAACTCAAATGCTTGCTCAAGATGGAGGGAAATAGGTTTACTGACTCAACATAAAGTAAAAGACAGGCCCTTCGCAGAGGGAAGCAGGGATTAAATCATGCGCTAGAGCTTTTTCAGTTTTGAAATCATATAAATAGAATAAAAGTAAAGTTTTGAGAGGTGTTTGTCGTTGTCAACGACTGGTAGCGAGTACTCTAACCCCCTTGCCAAACAGACCTCCAAAGAGCGGCTCCCATGAAGGACGTTATCTCTACCAGCAAGGTAGATCATCCCTCTTCTCTTTTGTTTACACATGTACTTTAGTTTATTTAAGGATGACACTCCCCCAACCTTTGCTTACACAAGCCATGGCTAACCGAATCCTCGGGTGCCTTCCAACAATCTCATACCATGGAGGAGTGTCTATTGCAAAATGAAGTTGCTTATCGATGAATCAGGGCAAAACATGTGAAGAGAATTATTAATGAAAGTTGATTAATTGGGGCTGGGAACCCCGTTGCCAGCTCTTATTGCAAAATTATAGGATAAGTGGATGAAGCCACTAGTCCATTAGTGGAAGCTGCCTAACAAGACTGAAAGATAAAACACCACATATTTCCTCATGAGCTATAAAACATTGACACAAATAAGGAGTAATAAGTTTTGAATTGTTTAAAGGTAGCACATGAAGTATTTACTTGGAGTGGCAGAAAATACCATGCAGTAGGTAGATATGGTGGACACAAATGGTATAGGTTTGGGTTCAGGTTTGGATGCACGAGAAGCATTCCCTCTCAGTACAGGTCTTTGGCTAGCAAGGTTAATTAGCAAGCACAAGAGTTGAGGGAAACAAACAAATATACATGTGATAGAAACAATCATGCATCTTACTTGTAAGCACAAACAATCTTAACTTCAGAATACTAAGCTAAGAACTGATAAGAAAGATAATAACATCTTCTACATGTATTTCCTCTATTCTTCTTAAACTCAAAGTGGTGTTGCTATTGACCATTGCTAAGTTTGCCAAAACCAAATAGATTTACTTGATGCTCCCAAAGTGGTACCAATACTAAAATCAAGATCAATCATATAATAGAAATTGCAAACTAAAATAAGGTGTGCAATATGTAAATGATAAGACTTCTCATTAATATTTCATAACGATAACTCACACCAAGGGATACATAGACAACCAACTAAAGGAGAGATACTTCCACTACCGCAACCCATCTTATATGATAACTTCCCTACTCATGATATGACACTACTTGATAGTAAAAAGTAAAAGGTAGTGATGATGTGATACCGTGGCACTCCCCCAAGCTTGGAACAAACCAAGGGGATGCCAATACCGATGATGAACTACTCCTTTGGCGGTGGTGGTGATGAATTCCCGTCTTCAGACTTCCAAGATAGAGGCTCTCCATCAACAAATGACATCTTGGTCTCGGGAATCCTGAAACTAGCAGCATGGCTTATGTGTTTAAACCTGTTTTCATACTCACAATTCTGATTATGAACGTCATAGAGTTGAGCTTGGAGTTTGTTGGTGGTGTCGTGAAGTGAGAGGATGTCGCCCCATAGCTTTGCAGTTTCCTTCTCGTGTTCAGCAATGAGTTCAGACACAATCTTGTGGAAGATATCCACTTCACGCTCGGCCATCTTCTTGTAATTGAAGACCTCTTGTTCTAGCTTCTCCATCCTATCTTCCAAGCTTCCTTCTCCTTTGGGACCCTGAACATCTTTGATCTGCAGTTTTCCCTCGACGAGCATCAACTCCTTTGGGTGCATCCTGATGCGTGTAGTTGACACGTCCGTTGGGAACCCCAAGAGGAAGGTGTGATGCGCACAGCGGCAAGTTTCCCTCAGTTAGAAACCAAGGTTTAATCTAACCAGTAGGAGTCAAGAAGCACGTTGAAGGTTGATGGCGGCGGGATGTAGTGCGGCGCAACACCAGAGATTCCGGCGCCAACGTGGAACCTGCACAACACAACCAAAGTACTTTGCCCCAACGAAACAGTGAGGTTGTCAATCTCACCGGCTTGCTGTAACAAAGGATTAACCGTATTGTGTGGAAGATGATTGTTTGCAGAGAAAACAATAAAACAAGTATTGCGAGCAGATTTGTATTTCAGTATTAAAGAATGGACCGGGGTCCACAGTTCACTAGAGGTGTCTCTCCCATAAGATAAAAGCATGTTGGGTGAACAAATTACAGTCGGGCAATTGACAAATAGAGAGGGCATAACAATGCACATACATGACATGATAAGTATAGTGAGATTTAATTGGGCATTACGACAAAGTACATAGACCGCCATCCAACTGCATCTATGCCTAAAAAGTCCACCTTCGAGGTTATCATCCGAACCCCTCCAGTATTAAGTTGCAAAGCAACGGACAATTGCATTAAGTATGGTGCGTAATGTAATCAACAACTACATCCTCGGACATAGCGCCAATGTTTTATCCCTAGTGGCAACGAGCACAACACAACCTTAGAACTTTCGTCACATCGTCCCGGTGTCAATGCAGGCATGAACCCACTATCGAGCATAAGTACTCCCTCTTGGAGTTAAAAGTAAAAACTTGGCCAGAGCCTCTACTAGAAACGGAGAGCATGCAAGATCATAAACAACACAGGTATAATAACTTGATAATTAACATGACATGGTATTCTCTATCCATCGGATCCCGACAAACACAACATATAGAATTACAGATAGATGATCTTGATCATGTTAGGCAGCTCACAAGATCCAACAATGAAGCACAATGAGGAGAAGACAACCATCTAGCTACTGCTAGGACCCATAGTCCAGGGGTGAACTACTCACTCATCACTTCGGAGGCGACCATGGCGGTGTAGAGTCCTCCGGGAGATGAATCCCCTCTCCGGCAGGGTGCCGGAGGAGATCTCCAGAATCCTCCGAGATGGGATCGGCGGCGGCGGCGTCTCAGTAAGGTTTTCCGTATCGTGGTTTTTCGCATCGGGGTTTCGCGATGGAGGCTTTAAGTAGGCGGAAGGGCGAGTCGGGGGCCAGACGAGGGGCCCACACCACAGGTCGGCGCGGCCAAGACCTGGGCCGCGCCGCCCTATGGTTTGGCCACCTCGTGGCCCCACTTCGTGTGTTCTTCGGTCTTCTGGAAGCTCCGTGGAAAAATAGGCACCTGGGTCTTCGTTTCGTCCAATTCCAGAATATTTCGTTACTAGGATTTCGAAACCAAAAACAGCGAGAAAACATGAACCGGCACTTCGGCATCTTGTTAATAGGTTAGTTCCGGAAAATGCACGAATATGACATAAAGTGTGCATAAAACATGTAGGTATCATCAATAATATGGCATAGAACATAAGAAATTATCGATACGTCGGAGACGTATCAAGCATCCCCAAGCTTAGTTCCGCTCGTCCCGAGCGAGTAAAACGATAACAAAGATAATTTCTGAAGTGATATGCCATCATAACCTTGATCATACTATTTGTAAACATATGTAGTGGATGCAGCGATCAAAACAATGGTAATGACATGAGAAAACAAGTGAATCATATAGCAAAGACTTTTCATGAATAGTACTTCAAGACAAGTATTAATAAGTCTTGCATAAGAGTTAACTCATAAAGCAATAAATCAAAGTAAAGGCATTGAAGCAACACAAAGGAAGATTAAGTTTCAGCGGTTGCTTTCAACTTGTACATGTATATCTCATGGATAATTGTCAACATAGAGTAATATAACAAGTACAATATGCAAGTATGTAGGAATCAATGCACAGTTCACACAAGTGTTTGCTTCTTGAGGTGGAGAGAGATAGGTGAACTGACTCGACATAAAAGTAAAAGAATGGTCCTTCAAAGAGGAAAGCATCGATTGCTATATTTGTGCTAGAGCTTTTATTTTGAAAACATGAAACAATTTTGTCAACGGTAGTAATAAAGCATATGAGTTATGTACATTATATCTTACAAGTTGCAAGTCTCATGCATAGTATAATAATAGTGCCCGCACCTTGTCCTAATTAACTTGGACTACCGGATCTTTGCAATGCACATGTTTTGACCAAGTGTCACAATGGGGTACCTCCATGCCGCTCGTACAAAGGTCTAAGGAGAAAGCTCGCATTTTGGATTTCTCGCTTTTGATTATTCTCAACTTAGACATCCATACCGGGACAACATGGACAACAGATAATGGACTCCTCTTTAATGCATAAGCATGTGGCAACAATTATTGTTCTCATATGAGATTGAGGATATGTGTCCAAACTGAAACTTCCACCATGAATCATGGCTTTAGTTAGCGGCCCAAAGTTCTTCTCTAACAATATGCATGCTCCAACCATGAAGGTGGTAGATCTCTCTTGCTTCTGTTGACGTCAGAAACCCCCTGGCGGGCAGAGACGGTCAACACGGTAGAGCCGGGAACAACTAGGGCTGCGGCTGGCCCCGCTCCCTCAGAGCGACGGCCCGCAAAGCCTCCTGGTCGCACGCGCCGATGTTTATCACAAGGGCGTGCCACCTGACCTATACCTGGTCAGGAAGGTGTGGATGATGCCTCGCTTAGTTTCCTGCAGGGCACACACGTAAACGTTAAATACGAGCCTCGATCGGCTCTCGAGTTATCCCGTGAATCGGCTCAAAGAGCCGATCCACCCATGATTCGGACGAGGTGTCCGAATATATGGTGGTCCCGCTTGATCAAGGTAAAGCTAATGAGATCTACGACGATCTAGGGTTTTCACCGCATAATCGGATCGTCCTACTCCAGAGTTGGGCCTCGCGGCCACGCACGGTGATCGTAAGCCGATCCTAAACAAGGCCTAAAAACCAACACGAGGTTGATCCCCGAACATCCTGCTTAGGGCCAACGAACGACACCCTACGTGCCGCTGGATCCTCCCCCTTTGTAAGGCCTAACTATTGCAGATATTAAACTAATCCTTGTAGAACAAGGATGCAATCGTAACGGATCAGATCTACTAAACTATGATCAAGCGGGTGCCGCCCCTACACCTAAGATAGGTGTAGGGCGGCTAGACATGCAAGGGTTGCACTACGAAAGCATGTAATATGAAGAACAATGCTAACCCTAACATGTCTAAGATAACTACGTTGCTCGCCATCAAAAAGGCTTCGATACGAGCAACGCATGAACAACGTCGGCAGGCTTAGTGCTGCCTAGATCGCAAGATGCGATCTAGGCAGCATGATGCTTACCGGTAGAAACCCTCGAGACGAAGGGGTTGGCGATGCGCCGAGATTTGTTTGTGGTTGAACGTTGGTTGTTGTTTATTCCATAAACCCTAGATACATATTTATAGTCCAGGGGACTTTCTAATGTGGGCGTGCACCAAACCGTGCACGAGTAAGATTCTAACTCTAAACTAAGATGCGATCTAATATGTTACAGATACACAGGCAATTAAGCCCAACTTGGTATAAAAGGCCGATTCCCGTATTCCTTCCATGTATATTCTTCAAGTCCATCTTGATCGCGGCCCACCGCTGACTTGGTCAAATTCTGGTGATAACACATGCCCCCCTAGTTTTGGAAATGACATTTCCAACATCATTACGCTTTCTTTCGTCGGGTCATGTCGTGGCAGAGCAGAACTGCCGCAGAATCTTCCATCATTACGCCTCGCCTCCCAGGCTTCTCTGTATGAATTGTCAATTTCGGCCTCACGTCCTCGAGAACCGTCATGGCATTAAATCTCCACTACACTCTCTTTATTTATCTGTGCCAAACGGTTCACCACTCCATTGCCTTGCTCTGCTCTGTTCACCAAACCAAAAACCCTTCTCTCCTGCAGCCATGTCTTCCTCTTCCTCCTCCGCCTCGTGCACCTCTCTCCAACCGTTGCCGAAGAACAAAGAAGAGGACGATCTCCGCTCCGGGGCGCACCCCATCTCCTCTGACAAGGAGAAGAAGGGAGGAGAAGCGGAGAGGACCAAGGCCTCCCCCTCCGCCAGGCTCCCGTCGAAGAAGCGCTCCCGCATGTGGGCGGACAGCGAGGACGACGACGATGACGAGGAAGAAGAAGATGAGGAGGAGGAAGATGATTCCTCCGCCTCCATTGGGTATCCTCCAACGAAGCGCTTCCGCGGCTGGGCGGATAGCGAGGACGATGATGATGACGAAGAGGAGGAGGAGGCTCCAGTCGACGGCTGGGGCAGCAGCGGCGAGGAGCTTCCTGGGAGCAGCGCCGACGACCTCGACGACGGCGACGATGAGGACAGCGACGACTAGTAGAGTAGGACTAGCAGTAGCAGTGCACTAGGCACTAGATCCCTCTTTTGAGAGCCATCGGCTCTTCTTGTAAAGCTGCTCCTTTGAATTAATGAGAATTGTTCTTCCAATTCCTCCTTTCATTAATCCAATTTCCATCCTCCCGCTTGCCACACCAAGACCGATAGTGACGAGTCGGGCTATTATTGTTTTTCTCGACCGTGGCGTTTTGCAGTCCCGCAGCCGATGACCATCCATCGGCTAATTTGAGAAACCAGTCTCTTCCTTTTCTTGCAGCACCAGCACGGTCCAAACCTTGTACCAGACGACGGCTTTTCCTTCCCGCTCTTCCCCGAGAAGATCATGATGTAGTGATGAGCCGAGGTAACTCCAATCGGCTCTTAAAAACAGGGCACCTACCGGGCCCATTGCCCCCGAGTCTTAGCCAAGGCAAAACAGAGCTGTATGGACCCGGGCTCGATCATGTCTGAGGGAGCTTCTTATGCAGAGCTAGCCGATTTGAACATAAATCGGCTTCTCAAAGCAGAGAGCCTTCAAGGTGAGCTGCCCCCCGAGTTTCTTCAGTTCTTGCCGGCTAGATCGGCTCCTTTCCTTTGGTGGATCTAATGTAATCCATCCTTGACCTGATCTGCACGTCCAGGCTGCTCTTGGTCTTGTCCTTGAAGAGAGGATCCGAGCTCTTAAGCTACTCCATTAAGGAGTTCTTTCATTAAAACCCTCTTCGTGCTCCATTGACCCTCTGACCGTGACAGTTATTCCTCTTGAGTCGATGGCCACGCATCGGCTTCCATATCCTTAAGTCGATGTCTGCTGCATCGGCTGTGCTCGAAAATTTTCGAATTTTCAGAATTTTTCTTTTTTTTTTTACGGCCGACTATCGCATCGGCCCCCATATTCCGATACCCATCACCAAAGGATGAGCTATTTCTACCGCATATCCTCGTGTTTTATCCACCTGGGTGCCCCCCCGAGCCGATTCTGTCAAGAGAATTGATGGTATCGGCTCTGTTGGATAACATGTTGAACCCAGGCAGAATAGATGGTGAGGATAATTTTGGCCGATTGCTGGAATCGGCCTCCATGTTGCTTGTTCGATGAAGGTTTTGTAATGTCCCTTCATAAATTTTGGGGCCGATCACAAGGATCAGCCTCGCCACGTTTGCTCATTGATGTGCTCTTGCTACTCGTTCAGGCCGGTAGACAAAACCAGCCCAATCTCTGACTTCATCGTGTTGGTGCGCTTGCTGTCGTCCACCTTGAGTGCATCGTGAAATCGTGGAGCACTAAGCTTTGTCGGAAGAACGAGCACCATGTTTGTGCCAGCCGATGTTTCATCATCGGCTTTCCTTTGCTTGGGGCGCCACTCCATTTTCCGTGGACGACCCTCTTCATCCAGGGTTCGCTGAACCTTCGCAGCCGGATCAGGCCTTGCCTTTCTCAATGTATGCAAGTATAACCTCTCGGCTTCTTCCAGGCCGCGCAATCGTTGAACCCTGCGTTTCTGGGAACGGCTGAGTCCATCAGGGCACCACCTTGGCCGGTGATACCTGTCTTCTTCTTCTCCCTCGTCTTCTGAACCTTCGAGATCCTTCAACTGAGGGGACTCAGCTCGTTTGCTCTGTGGCGGGAGAGGTCCTAAGCGCTCGAACACGGACACGTTGGCTGCCTCCTTCTTCTTCCGGTTGCATTCCGGGCAATTGCCGATGGTTGGCAATCGGCTCATTCCCGAATCCCAGCAGCGTTCGAAGAAGGGACAATCCCAGTGCCTCGTCCTCGTCGTCTCGCTCCCTTGCCTTTCCCTTGGCACAACGCTCGTGCTCCTCCTCATCGCGATTATGCCGACGATGTCTTCTCGGCTTCTCTAGCCGGACGATCTCTTTCATCATCATCGCTGGACCGTCGGCGTTGGTCGTACCGACTCACATACTTGTTGAGGAGGTGATCGGAGAGAGGTCGCTGATATCTTATGTTCTTCACTTCTCCCTCCGTGACGTAGCGCTTGCCGTCTTGGCGGAGCCGATCGCGTGGAGCGGCTTCCTCCGTTTCTTTGCTATGAGAGCAGCTGCCCTCATCTTCATCCTTGCCGCCGTGGTGTCCAAGATCTACCATGTTGATATTGCACAGAAACCCGGCTGGCACCCTCCATGGCAAGCATACTCCACCATGTTCACGGCGGGAAAGGGGTGTGTGTCGACCTTCATGGCGTATTGGTTGAAAATCAACCGTCCGTTTTCTATCGCCATTTGGATCTGCCGCCGCCACACCCTGCAGTCGTTGGTGGTGTGGGAGAACGTGTTATGCCATTTGCAGTATGGCCTTCCGTTCAGCTCTTGCACCGTGGGGAACTTGTGGCCTTCGGGTACCTTTATATGCTTCTCCGCGAGTAAGAGGTCAAAAATCTGCTCCGTCTTAGTCACGTCGAAGTCGAACCCTTTTGGAGGGCCTTGTGGCTTCACCCATTTGCAGGTCACGGGGCTCCGTCGCTCGAGTCCATTCAGCCACCGCTACCTCCCGATCTCCCGTGGCACCTTCATCTTCGTCCGCCTCAACCACAGTCACCACCCGCTTGAATTTGTCCCGGTAAACATCCGGGTGGCGCTGTTCATATGCTGTCGCCTTCGCACCATGTGCGCTAACGAAGGGTAATCCGCTTGGGAGGCCACGTCCTTGATTGATGATGAGAGACCCACCACCGCCAACTCGATCGCTTCTTTTTCACTTATACGAGCCGAAAAGCATCGGTTCCTAATGGTCCCGAAGCGCTGGACGTATTCTGCCACCTGTCTCCCCGCGCTTCGTCGTACTTGCGCTAGATCGGCAAAACCAACATCGGAAGCCTCCGAGTGATACTCGCTCATGGAACCGCTCTTCCAACCGCTTCCAAGTTTGGATGGAGTTCGGTGGCAGCGATGTGTACCACCCGAAAGCCGATCCCGTGAGGGACTCGTGAGAAGAACCTCACGCGCAACTCATCCGACGCCGAGATCGTGCCCAGCTCGTGCCGAATATCGGCTCACATGCTCGATGGAGCTGGACCCATCTGATCCACTAAACTTTGTGAAGTCCGGGAGCCGATATTTGGGTGGCAGCGGGATCAGTTCGTAGCTGTTGGGGTACGGCTTGGTGTAGCCGAACGCCTTCCTTTTCGGCATCATGCCGAACTGATCTTTCAGAATTGCACAAACCTGATCCGCTGTGATGGCTGAAGGTGTCGAACCCTGAGGATTCGCCGGGGTGGCATACTTAACCAGCCATGCTTGCTTTTCTGGTTCTAAGCCAACCGCAGGAGCTGGGCTTTGGAGGTTTGTCGGGGTGGCGTACTTAGCCAGCCACGATTGCTTCTCGGGATCGGCTCCTCGACGTTCCTCCCGCCGTTCCGGAGGCCCCCGATATTGCCGCCCGGTTCGAGAGTGCCCGGGCGTTGCGGTCCGGTACGTATGCGCACGCGTATCCGTGCGGGATCTCCTTAGGTGGCTCGGGTAGGAATTGGTAGTCACTAGGATCACCACCAACCTTGTAGACGACGTATGCCGATGAGTTCGGCAGTTCCGGTGCTGCCCACGCGAACGGCCGGGGCCGGAGCGGCATCTCTCCTTTGAAAGTCCCCGCAGCCGGTCCCGACGGGGAGTACCGGTGACTCATGATTTCCTTGACGACGCGCGAGCGACACGCTCCAAGGTGTTCACCGAGGCTCTCGGAGTGGCGGTGCAGCCGAATGAGCCACCATGTAGTTGATCTCCCGCCGCAGCCGACCCGGTGCGTTCTTCCGACGGGGCGGACAGGTCCACTCCATCGAGCGCGCCTTCGGTGTGAAACCCTTCCACCCGACGCCATGGGAGCGGGTTCGGTGGAAGGAGCCGATGAGTTCGGCTTCGAGGGTTGCCTTGATCTCGTCATGTTTCTTCTTGAGCTCATCGAGCGCATCCTCGTACGTGACCGGAGTGTCTTCCGCCATCTCGGATGTAGATGGCGATGTTGTGGATGTCGAAGGCGGTCCCACCGGCGTGCGCGAATGTGTTGACGTCGAAACCCCCCGGCGGGCAGAGACGGTCAACACGGTAGAGCCGGGAACAACTAGGGCTGCGGCTGGCCCCGGTCCCTCGTAGCGACGGCCCGCAAA
>NC_061509.1:76155349-76173273 GCF_022539505.1 Lolium rigidum | reverse complement strand
GATGGAATTTTAAAGGTAGCACTCAAGCAATTTACTTTGGAATGGCGGATAAATACCATGTAGTAGGTAGGTATGGTGGACACAAATGGCATAGTGGTTGGCTCCAGTATTTTGGATGCATGAGAAGTATTCCCTCTCGATACAAGGTTTAGGCTAGCAAGGTTATTTGAAACAAACACAAGGATGAACGGTGCAGCAAAACTCACATAAAAGACATATTGTAAACATTATAAGACTCTACACCGTCTTCCTTGTTGTTCAAAACTCAATACTAGATATTATCTAGACTCTAGAGAAACCAAATATGCAAACCAAATTAGCAAGCTCTAAGTATTTCTTCATTAATGGGTGCAAAGTATATGATGCAAGAGCTTAAACATGAGCACAACAATTGCCAAGTATCAAATTATCCAAGACATTTTAGAGTTACTACATGTAGCATTTTCCAATTCCAACCATATAACAATTTAACGAAGCAGTTTCAACCTTCGCCATGAAAATTAAAGGCTAAGAACACATGTGTTCATACGAACCAGCGGAGCGTGTCTCTCTCCCACACAAGCATTTATTCAAACAAAAACAAAAACAAGAAACATACAGACGCTCCAAGTAAAGTACATAAGATGTGGCCGAATAAAAATATAGTTTCAGGGGAGGAACCTGATAATGTTGTTGATGAAGAAGGGGATGCCTTGGGCATCCCCAAGCTTAGAAGCTTGAGTCTTCTTATAATATGCTGGGGTGAACCACCGGGGCATCCCCAAGCTTAGAGCTTTCACTCTCCTTGATCATATTGTATCATACTCCTCTCTTGATCCTTGAAAACTTCCTCCACACCAAACTCGAAACAACTCATTAGAGGGTTAGTGGACAATAAAAATTAACATGTTCAGAGGTGACACAATCATTCTTAACACTTCTGGACATTGCATAAAGCTACTGGACATTAATGGATCAAAGAAATTCATCCAACATAGCAAAAGAGGCAATGCGAAATAAAAGGCAGAATCTGTCAAAACAGTAACAGTCCGTAAAGATGGATTTTATTAGGCCACCAGACTTGCTCAAATGAAAATGCTCAAATTGAATGAAAGTTGCGTACATATCTGTGGATCATGCACGTAAATTGGCTTAATTTTCTGAGCTACCTACAGGGAGGTAGACCCAGATTCGTGACAGACAAAGAAATCTGGAACTGCGCAGTAATCCAAATCTAGTACTTACTTTACTATCAAAGACTTTACTTGGCACAACAAAACTCAAAACTAAGATAAGGAGAGGTTGCTACAGTATTAAGCAACTTCCAAGACACAAATATAAAACAAAGTACTGTAGCAAAATAACACATGGGTTATCTCCCAAGAAGTTCTTTCTTTTTAGCCATTAAGATGGGCTCAGCAGTTTTAATGATGCACTCGCAAGAAATAGTATGTGAAGCAAAAGAGAGCATCAAGAGGCAAATTCAAAACACATTTAAGTCTAACATGCTTCCTATGCATAGGAATCTTGTAAATAAACAAGTTCAAGAAGCATAATGCAACAAGCATAAAAAGATAAAACAAGTGTAGCTTCAAAAATTTCAACACATAGAGAGGTGTTTTAGTAACATGAAAATTTCTAAAACCATATTTTCCCCTCTCATAATAACTTTCAGTAGCAACATGAGCAAACTAAACAATATAACTATCACATAAAGCATTCTTATCATGAGTCTCATGCATAAAATTATTACTCTCCACATAAGCATAATCAATTTTATTAGTTGTAGTGGGAGCAAATTCAACAAAGTAGCTATCATTATTATTCTCATCAAGTGTAGGAGGCATAGTATAATCACAATAAAATTTACTCTCCATAGTTGGTTGTACCAAAAGACCACTATTATAATCATCATAAATAGGAGGCAAAGTATCATCAAAGAAAATTTTCTCCTCAATGCTTGGGGGACTAAAAAGATCATGAAAACCAGCTTCCCCAAGTTTAGAACTTTCTATATCATTATCAACAATGGTGTTCAAAGTGTTCATACTAATATTACTACCAGCATGCAAATAAGATTTCATAGGCTTTTTAATTTTCGCATCAAACCATCCATGTCTTAAATCAGGAAATAGAATAAGAAGCTCATTGTTGTCCATTATGCCAAACTAGTGTAAACAAGAAACAAAAAGATGCAATTGCAGGATCTAAAGGAAATAGCTTCGAGCACACACACAACGGTAACGGAAAAGTACTTATGCACGGGACCGGAGTATGAGAGCCTTTTACCTTTCCTCCCCGGCAACGGCGCCGGAAAAGTGCTTGATGTCTACGAGTGCTTCTATTCTTGTAGACAGTGTTGGGCCTCCAAGAGCGAGAGGTTTGTAGAACAGCAGCAAGTTTCCCTTAAGTGGATCACCCAAGGTTTATCGATCTCGGGGAGGAAGAGGTCAAAGATATCCCTCTCATGCAACCTCTGCAACCACAAAGCAAGAAGTCTCTTGTGTCCCCAACACACCTAATAGGTGTACTAGTTCGGCGAAGAGATAGTGAAATACAGGTGTTATGAATAAGTAGTAGCAACGGCACCGAAAAGTGCTTTGCCCGGGACGATAAACAAGCGATAGTAACGCAGCGAGTAGTAACGCAATGAAACGATAAACAAGCGACGATAGCGATATTTAGGAACAAGGCCTAGGGATTAGACTTTCACTAGTGGACACTCTCAACTTCGATCACATAACAGAATAGATAAATGCATACTCTACACTCTTGTTGGATGATGAACACATTGCGTAGGATTACACGAACCCTCAATGCCGGAGTTAACAAGCTCCACAATTCAATGTTCATATTTAAATAACCTTAGAGTGCATGAAAGATCAATTCGACTAAACCAAGTACTAACATAGCATGCACACTTGTCACCTTCATGCTATGTAGGAGGAATAGATCACATTAATACCATCATAGCAATAGTTAACTTCATAATCTACAAGAGATCATAATCATAGCATACGCCAAGTACTAACACGGATGCACACACTGTCACCATTACACCGTGCGGGAGGAATAAAACTACTTTGATAACATTGCTAGAGTAGCACATAGATAAATTGTGATACAAAATACATTGCAATCATAAAGAGATATAAATAAGCACTTCACTATGCCATTCATAACAGTGAATAAGTATTCTGTGAAATATAGCCTAAGAGACCCACACGGTGCACACACTCGTCACCTTTACACACGTGGGACAAGGAGTCTCCGGAGATCACATGAGTAAAATTCACTTGACTAGCATAATGACATCTAGATTACAAGCATCATCATATGAATCTCAATCATGTAAGGCAGCTCATGAGATTATTGTATTGAAGCACATAGGAGAGAGATGAACCACATAGCTACCGGTACAGCCCCGAGCCTCGATGGAGAACTACTCCCTCCTCATGGGAGCAAGCAGCGGTGATGAAGATGGCGGTGGAGATGGCAGCGGTGTCGATGGAGAAGCCTTCGGGGGCACTTCCCCGCTCCGGCAGGTGCCGGAACAGAGACTCCTGTCCCCCGCATCTTGGCTTCGCGATGGCGGCGGCTCCGGAAGGTTTTCCGTATCGTGGTTTTTCCGCATCAGGGGTTTCGCGACGGAGGCTTTAAGTAGGCGGAAGGGCAGAGTCGGAGGGCTGACGAGGGGCCCAGACCACAGGGCGGCGCGGGCCCCCCTTGGACGCGCCGCCTTGTGGTTTGGCCACCTCGTGGCCCCACTTCGTATGCTCTTCGGTCTTCTGGAAGGTTCGTGGCAAAATAGGCCCCTGGGTCTTTGTTTCGTCCAATTCCGAGAATATTTCGTTACTAGGATTTCTGAAACCAAAAACAGCAGAAAACGAGCAATCGGCACTTCGGCATCTTGTTAATAGGTTAGTTCCAGAAAATGCACGAATATGACATAAAGTGTGCATAAAACATGTAGGTATCATCAATAATATGGCATAGAACATAAGAAATTATCGATACATCGGAGACGTATCATAGTCCTTCAGCATGTGCCCCTCCTGGCGACAACCAAAGCATATGATCCTTGGCTTCTTGCAATCCTTGGCAAAATGTCCTGTGAGTCCACAGCTTCGGCAAACCGATTGATTTGCAGTCTGGAATGCTTGGTTCCTCCTGCTATTATAGTAGTAGTAGTAGTAGTAGTAGTAGTTGTTGTTGTTGTTGTTGTTGTTGTTGTTGTTGTTGTTGTTGTTGTTGTTGTTGTTGTTGTTGTATCTTGGCTTGAAACTCAAGCTGGTATTGGGCTTGTTGCTAACAAACCTTTTAGGCTCAAACTTGGCCTTCTTCCTCTTCTCATCCTGCAGTTGTTTGAAGTCATCTTCAAGAGTGATGGCTGCATCCACCAACTCTTGGAATTCCGTCGCTCTCATCATTCGGAGCTGTACCTTGAACTGGGGACTTAACCCCCGCAAGAACCTCTTCTTTTTCTTGTCCTCGGTGTTGACCTCCTCAACAGCATACCGAGACAACTTCGAAAATTCCCTGACATAAGTCAGGATAGCTTTATCCTTCTGCTCGAGACTTTCAAATTCTCGACACTTCAGTTCCACAATGCTTTCAGGGACATTGGATTCCCTGAACTTCCTTGCAAATTCCTCCCAGGTGAATACTTTTCCAGCCGGATAAACGGCTACGATGTTGTCCCACCATGATGCGGCAGGTCCACACAACAAATGTGTAGCATAACGAACCTTCTCCTGGTCGTTGCAACCAACAGTATTGAGCTTTCGCTCAGTGTCCATAAGCCAGTCTTCCGCGTCCATCGGCTCGGGTGCATATGCGAAAGATATAGGCTTTGTGTTCTGGAAGTCTGATAAGGTGACTCCCTGATTCTCGGGTCTCTCCACCCTGTTCTGTTGTAGCAGCTCCTGGAAGAATTTATTCTGCTGCTCCAACGTTACACGTTGTCTCTCTTCCATCATCTGCATGTACTGGACAAAGTTCTGCTGCGTCATGGGTGGTGGTGGTGGAAACTGATTCCTAGCTGCTTCATCAGCCTCTTCCTTTTGCTTCGCCTTGCGCTCCATGCGCTGCGCTTCACTCTCCTCACCCGTCAATCCCGACATTTCCCCCTAGTTCTGCAACACAAGATGATACTCATAATTACTCCATGCGCAAGTTTTCTGAGCTCAACTTTGTGCACAAAACTAGTCACGCAATGGAAATCAAGAAGCAAATCCAAATCATACAAAACATATACCATGTATATACATACTTAAGTGGTCTTATTACAATACTCAAGTCGATGTGAGTATGCAAACTCACTTATTAAAGTATATGTACAAATTTCTACAAAATATTACACACTACAATACACGTGGTACTTGTGTATTGTAGTCCTGCTCCCTTGGTGGTCTCTAGTCGATCTTCACTCCCGATACATCCCAGGCTTCCATCCGGTCGAACGTGTCGTCCTCCTGACAAAACCTGGAACATAAGGTCTCCCCGTCGGCTGGTAGTCGGAATCAGATGATGATCCTAGGGAGAAATCAGTGTTCACGAACTGGTCATTCAGTGCATCATAGTCCACTCATCGGGTGTACTCCCCTGTGACTCCACCATAGGTATTTACGACATTCGTATCCGACTCAACCTGTGTCGGATTCCCTCCATCTTCTTCCCCAGTCCACAGATAACTCTGGTGCTGGGTTGTGGCGTCCTCATTCATCTCCCCGTCATAATACACTGAAGTACTATGAGTTCCAGTATCAGACCCCCAACGCCAACCCGTGGAGTTCTCTATAGGAGTCACGGAACGCTGATTGTTTCCGGATTCCTCTCCACCCTCATATCCTCTATAGGAGCTACTAAGATAGTTCCCGGTGTAACGGGTGTAGTTTCTCGTTCGGGGTGGTCAATACTAATATAATCACCGGCTGAGTAAGCTGGTGTGTGCACCTCATTCTCCATAGGTTCCTTCCCCTTAGTCTCCTCCTTGGGTTCGATAAACTCCTCCAGCATTGTATCAATTGCTCCCGTCAAATGACGGTTCAACTGAAAGAACAATGATAGTAAGTTGCGGCTATTGTCCATGTATTTTGCAGCTTCTGCTGGTTTGCGTTTGGCATATTTGAAATGGTTAAGCATGGGATCATCGTCCTCCTCCAAATGAGGAATGTGTGTGAATTCGGAACCCATAAGCTCTTTCGTCTTATGCTCCCGAATATCGGTTATGGCTCTCATAACGGCTATATGGTAGGCTGTGTTCATAGTTCTGGCTTCACTCGCTGGCATTACTACGCTCATTCCCAAAGATTCGGGAAGTCGTAGCCCTACCCTACACTTTGCCAATACAGGTCCGTCATAGTACATGTATTTCTTTACTTGAATCCGGGGATCACACCCAAATTCAAGTAACATGGCACGAAGAATATCTGCGAGTCCTCCTTCATATTCACTCGGTGTGGAATCCATCACTTTCACGTTTCGTCCCGGACGTGAACTTGCCATTGTTGGCTGTAGAAATAGAAAGAATATAAGATTAGTAATAATGCATCATAATAGAGATAATAAAGAATTATCGCACTAAAAGATATGATTGTTGTATTCTCAATTGAATATACACCATATTTTTAGAGAATTCTTTACTAGTCCTATTTGACTCCTAACGTTCGGTCCCATTTACTAGGTTCCAACCTAAGGTCAAAGCTTTTGCTCGATACCAACCTGTGGTGACCCCGCATACCACTGCATGTTGTAGTATGCCGGTCGTTGATATAACATTCACGAAGTACCATTCCGCAAATATTACATCCCCCGAGTAGTACAACGAGAACATAGCAGGTCCATAACTCATTCATTTATTATTACAAGCATAATACACATATCGTCTCGGAGCTCCTCTTGGGTCCTAAGAGGGATACTCCTGGGTTTGAGGCGAACCCAACTTAACTTACAATATAGAAGTCTCATTAAGTTATACATTTATTCTCTCGAGCAGCTAAGTATTAAGAGTTCGTGCCGCTCGGCTACTACTACTACTCGATGCTTCTAGGCTTGATCTCCTCCTGAAGCCTCCCCGGTTCCGTAGACTATGAGGTAGTCTACGCCTTCAATACCTCCAGAGAGGTCTGGTTCTTCATAACCGATGATCTCGGCTCCTTCAGGGTTGTCGTAGTCCTCCTCCAGACGATTCAGACAATCTAAGCAAGGGATTTAAGAGTGGGATGAGTACGAGCATACTCAACAAGTTCATTATAGATAAGAGGTGTTTAATGCACTAGCTACGATATTAGACCAGAAAGTCTAATACCAATGCAGGTTTTGATAAACATTTCTTCAAGAGATTGCTTTTATTTCAAAGAGCTATGTCCGTCGGCCTTCACCGGTTTACTAGAACTTCATGGAGCTCCTTTCCGGCCGCGTTCGCAGCTCCATATCCCGGAACGGGGAGTGACGGGTCACGGTTCTTTACACTCTGCAGAGGTGTGTTGCTTTACCCATAAGAGATCTTAACCTTGGTGCCAACCGGGCAGCTTTCCCGTCCACACTTCCTATGGTGTGAGGCCCGGTATAAGGTCTAGCCAATCATGTTCCTCCGCTACCTCGAACACCCACCCTTTGTTGCATGCCCCGACCCTGGGTCCACGCCGGTCCCATTATTCCCGTAGATTTCAGGGTGGACCCCGACCACGACGTCAATGCAGGGCTCTACCATACATTCCTACGCCGGTAGCTGCAACCCATCCTATACCGCAATACCGTGGGGACTTAGGACTCCCCAGCCTCACCGCTTGCTCCTTCGGGCGACAAGTGTACTACGGACATTGCCGTGGGGACTTAGGACTCCCCAGCCTCACCGCTTGCCCCCTTGGATTACAAGTGTACTACGGTAAAGCGCATCCGTTGATGAACGAGAGGTGGAAACACTTTTAACTACTCCGTCCCACTCCGGATCTTATGGTTAACACGGGTATTACGGCACAAGAATCACTGGACGACATTTGTTGTTTAATCCTAGATGGATATAAACCCTTGCAATGGAACCTCCACCATATCACACAATCCATGGTTCCATTGCCCACCACATAGTCATATTCATAGTTATGAAAGTAGTGGTTTTGGTTTTATGCAATAATGATAATTATAGTACTTTGCAAGTAATTTGATAAAGATACTCAAATGACATGAGCAAGCGATGAACTTGCCTGAACACTGCAAAGTTTTGCAGTTGGATGGTGTGGACTGACCCTTGTCCTCTGGTTCTGAAAAATAGCATCATTGTCCGATAAGGGCAATGGTTAAAGAAGCAAGTATGCATGATTCCAGTTTTAGGGTTTGTTCCCCCATTCCGATGTTGTTATTATTTCATGTAAGAGGTTAATACTAAGAATAATTTGGGGATTCTTTATTTAAAGTAAAATACAACCTTGAAATGTTGTCAAGGTGTTTTTAAAGTCCAAAGGCATTAATGGACTTATTTTCATTATTGAAAATAATATGTGTGATTTAAATCATTTATTTTAATCATCAAATTAAGACTTATTCTTAATTGTCTTCAAAAATTCCCTTTTGTATTTTATTCAGGTAGAGAATTTTATGCTGATCAGTTTTCATATTTTTAATTATTTTTTAGAGCTATTAAACATTTCTTATACAATTTCAAAGTTTCTGTATTTAAATGGAATTATGAAATGACTGAATTGCCCCTGGGCCCACATGTCAGTGCGGCCCAGCGGGTTAACCCTAACCCGAGCCACCCTTGGGCTCGGTCGGTCGCACCGACCCCTTTCTCTTCTTCCTCGCGAAACCCTACCTCTCCTCTCTCTCTCGCGATGCCGTGGTCGCCTGCGCCGTCACCGCCGGCGAGATCAGGTGGATCTGAACCGCCTCTCGACGGCGGACACGGTGGTCCGCGTCGATCTGACGCTCGCGTCCCCGTTCGCTCGTCCTCGACCCTCTAGTGCGCCAGGCTCTCGGCGTTCATCGCCGCCGTGCACTGGAGAAGCCGTGGACCTTCTTCCTGGCACTCCCCAGGGCGCGTGGTGCTGTGCTGGGGGTTGCGGTGGTCGCCATGGCTTGGCTTGGCCAGGCCTGGTGCCGCCGTGCTCCCTGGCGTGCGCTACCATGGCCGCCATGGTCGTGTCGACCATCTCCTCCCTGGTACGTGTCTCTCCTTCCCCTTACGCCACCTACTCTACCTCTTCTCCTTCCTCTGTATGTCCTGGCATTTATCAAATGGCGCTGCTGCTACACCCTATGTGCTCTGTTGTTGTGCTTGCTGTAGATGTGCGTGTACTGCTGTGTGGTGGTGTTGCTGCTACGCTGCTATGCTATGTGCTGCGTCCTAGTTACTGTGCCTACCCTTGGGTGTGCTGCTGCTGCGCTCTGCTTGCCATGGCCTCGCTCTAGTCTTGTGCTTGTACTGATGCTCTCCTCTCTTTAGCTTATGCTTGTGCTGCTAATCCTATGCTCATGTTCATGCGAGTTCTTCTTCTGTGCTGCCCCTATACTTGCTCATGAGCTAGCTGTGATGCTCATGGCTTGATTACAGTGTGCAATTTCTTGCAAGTTTGCAAGTGCCAGAGCCATTGTGGCTTATTCTGGTGCTCAGATTTATGATTATGCTCAATTGATTATCACTGTGGCTTATTTGTGTTATACAGTGATGAATTTATATGTTTAGTCGGTGTATTATGATCCAATGATTCATTAAGCATTTGATGTGCTTCTGGATACAATCATAAATTATTTATGTGATTAGCTGTGAAACAACTGTTGATGAATTGGTGTTGTGTTAGTCAAATGATCCATGATTTGTTGCTAGGTTGGCTCTAGCATGTACTGGCATGCTTTAGCAAGCTGCTGATGATCACATGATCATCATTTGCTTGTAAATGTTGTTGTTTCATAACTGTGCCTCACTATTGCTCTCACTGTGTTGTGTGTGCATCACACAGGCTTGGCCTGGTGTGTGCTGGTGCTTGCTCAAGCATCTGTTGATGCTTGCAGTGATCCTCTGGATCATTTGCAAAGCTCTGGTGTATTGACTTCTTGTACCTTCATTTATCTGTGTTGTCTTGCTTGGCTAAGTGGATAAATGATGTGAACTGCTGGCAGTTGTGATCATCTTACAGTTAAATTGATTGAGCTAGAGGGATGCCAACATCTGTTGGGAACCCTAGCTCCATTTGAACCCTTCTGGGTAATGATATACTGCTTTGGTGACTTTCTTGTGTGGCTAGGTAGTTGTTGTGACCCTAGCAGGTTGTGTCTGCTAGAAATGGTTGCTCCTACCCTTGTTGGATGCTTCTGTGCACTAATCCTGGTAGTCTTTCATAGGCTGCTAGGTTATTTGATGTTGAAATGAAAATAGACATATAAATGTCTATATTCTGATGGTCTTAAAAGGACTAGTGTAGTCTGGTTATACTTGGATAAGTTTCTGGGATGGTTTTCTTTCCTGTTTCCATTTGGAAGATGCTACCACTATTCTGGTTGGCATAACCATGGGTATAGGCTTGATTGATCCCTGGTCCTTGCCATTTCTACCAGGTTACACTTGGTCTCTGACCAAATGATGATCAAAATAGGGTTACCCCACCCTTTGTGTGCTTGTGATCATGCTTGTGCAATTTATGAACAAAACCATCTGGTTTGTTCATGATGATGTGTATACCTCACTCCAGCTCCTAGATAAAGTTGTTGTGGTAGAGGATTTGCTTCTGGTTGGTTGGTTTGCTTCAATGATGAGCTGGTGCTTGCCCTGCTCCTCCTTGTGAGCTTGATGCTTGGTTAATTTCTGTGATTGGGGAATAGGTGAGACAGCTCTGGCTGTTCACCTGTTCTTGGTGTTCTTGAGCTGTTCTTGCTATCTGGTGACTTACCTTGCTGCTTTGTCGATGAATGAGCTAGGGTTTGGCTCTGAAAAGTTTATATTTGATCCCTGCAAGCTCTCCTGGTCGACATCACTGCCTGGCTGTTTTGGTGACTCCTCTCTGTGCTGTGTGTGTGCTGCATGCACAAGGCCTGGTGAGCTGCTAGGCTGTGTGTGTGTACCAGTACTTGGTATCTGGCTTGGTCCTTGGCTGTGAGATGGATCAGCTTGGCAGCTTTGGTCATATCCTCTCCAATTCTATTTGATTTTTAACCTGCCAAGTGGCTATGCCACTTGGCATAACTTTTATTTGTTGTGATTATGTGCAGGGAGCAAAGTGATGATCCAATGATCATGAAGATCATCAAGTACAAGACTAAATGAAGTTTATCGTGTAGTGTTAGGATAGATTATTGAATTGTAATTTCCTTTTCTTTTCTTTTTCTATTTTTGTCCAATTCTTGTAATATGCTGTAATATTAAAGACATTGTATAATGTGTGTTAATCAATAAAGCTCAAGTTTTTCTCTAATGAGCTTATCTTCTTATTTGTATTGTTCATAATGTATATTATTTACATTTGACTAGATGAATTTCCTCATAATTGATTTATGGTTATTTATTTAATGTTTGAATTTGAAATTCAAATTCAACTTTGGAGTGGAATTCAATCATGCAACTTAAATTTGAATTCAATCATGCAACTTAAGTTTGTAATGCAACATCTCTTCTCTCTTCTCCAAAACCCTAATTTAGTTGAATAAGAGCAAGTTTGTCGCACTCTCGAAACCCTAACCCTGTAAGGTGTCGAGAGAGAAACTTGTCCCCCTTCGATGCAGTTTTGTTTTAAAAGCGCGAAATTTCCCCAGAATTTACGATGCAATGCACATCCCTTTCTAAAATCTACCCCTCGATCGTCTCTAAACCTGGGACATTACAGGTAGTCATCCTGACGGCGCTGTCGATACTTTCCTCTCCCGATGAATATCTGGCGTTGCAGATGAACGGTGTGTCGCTTGTCCCCAATCCATGCCTGGTGTCGCAGTTTAAGCAGTAATATGAGGTCGTATCGGATGACATGGAGTTATCGGATCCAACCGACATCAAGGACACCGACCGAGGGGTCGACGGTGAAGATGAATTCGTCGAGTCCGTTGAACTAGCCGACAGATCGATTGACGATGACGCGATTGATCCTGCAGTCGATGGTTTCCTTGCTGATCTGGAGACAAATGGCTCGATCAGCCGAAGGATCCCTTCCGTGTTAACGTTGCAATGAACACCCCCGAACGTCATGCCCAAGTTCCCTTGCAGATCTGAAAAGGTTGATCGGGACGAATCGTGTGCGGGGTGAATTCGAAGGAGCCGAATCGAATCGAACTCCCTGAGCTTGGTGAAGAAGGTGCCGGCGGTGATGCTGGCGGTGTCGACGAAGCTGCCGATGAGATGGCTGAATCTCCCGATGACAGATCTTGTGCCAACAGATTTCCCATAGACGGCGCCAATTGTCGAGGGTACTCCTCGGCAATGCCCTCCCTAAGGGGCTTAGGGTAGATGGAATCCTGTAGGCTGACACGAGACATCGGTTATCAAACAAGAGGGGAGAGTGACTTACCCAGGTTCGGGGCCCTCGATGAGGTAAAACCCTTACGTCCTGCCTGTCTGATCTTGATTATGAAAGTATCGGGTTACAATGGGGTGCCGAAGGGTTCGGCTGTGATCTCGTCGAGAAACTAAGTTCTGTAGGGACCTAGCTCTAGACTTGCGGTGGCTATGATTGCTAATATTATGTGTGTCCTCGGAAGCCTCTCTCCTGGCCCTTATATTGGGAGCCAGGTCTCAAGAGATCTGTCCGGGTACGACTAGGTTACAAAGGATCCTAGCTCTAAGCTTTCCTTGTATTCTTCGTCTCCTTGTCTTGTTCTTCAAGGATTCTTCTTTAGAACCGACGTCGTGGCCCACCTAGCCGTCGATTGCCTTCATGGGCCCCTGGTTGGGCCGCAAGAGGTAGTGCAACATTAGTTACCCGAAGGGTAATGCCCACATCACACGGCTCCCTGAATTATTACAATTGTCCTGTCGATCATCACGCCTGTCGTCATACCGATCATCTCGTCGATCAGAATATCCAGCGGCTACCATGTTGGCATCGTCGTACCCATGATCTTTCCTTCTCTTGCACCGATCTTTTCGATTGCCCGAGTCATGCCTTGGGTGATCGTCATCTTCATCGTCGCTGCGCGGACGAGGTTTTCTCACATTATCTTCTCCGTCAGCCCAACTGTTAGCGATTTCCATCAACTTGGTGATAGTCTTCGGCTTCTTCCGACCAAGTTCTTCAATGTACGATTCCCGTCGAATGCCATCTTCGGCAGCGTTTAATAACTTGGTAAACCTTCTGATATACGTCTGCATCGACTTCTTTTGCTTCTGCTGGTAGTGACACAACTCCTCGATTCCGATAGGTCTCTTGTAAGTCGACTGAAAGTTTTTGACGAAAGCATCAACCAGGTCCCCCCATGATTTGATGGAGCCCTTTGGTAAACCCCTTAATCAGGCTCGTGCCGAATCCTTCAAGTAAAGCTGCAAACATTGCATTGCCGCTATATGATTCCCCTTGTGTAAAATCACGGTTTGTAGATAATCATCTATCCAGGATCTCGGCTCCTGCTGCCCGTCGTATTTGGCAGCGTCAGTGGGAGTATGTTTGAACCTTTTGGGTGGCATTTTTTCTCGAATCTTATAACTCAAATAACCAGCTCCTCGCATCTCGCCGTCGTACTCCTGAGTTTCTTCAGAATTGATGATATCATATTCTCCTCTTGCAGCTCGTCACCGCCGAGCTTTATCAATCCTACTTTGAGTAATGTCATCTCGAGCGTCTCTTGAACGATGCTTGGAGCCACTGCCCTGATGTGTGGACTTTTCCTTTCGAGGAACGAGTTTATCTTCGAGAATTGCGAGGCTCTCCAGGGCACCCCGATGAGCTTGTGCCATGGGTCCTTCGGGTGGTGGTTGCGGTTGATCAGGTATGCCGCGAGGTTGGCCGTAGCTCCCTCAACGGTTTTTGGTCTTAACATGCCCGCAGTGTCCATAGTCATAAAAGATTTGGACAAGTTTGAAGTTATTTCCCTTGCATCTTCTTCCGAAAGCCGAGGTATCCTTGCTCGATATCTTCCTGAACCTTGGTTGCTCCGAGACGCGCCTGCCTTTGAGGCTCTTCGACGCTCGCTAGATTGATCGGCCACAACCCGACGTCGATCGAGAGTTAATTGCTCATTTGACAGCCGCACTCGATCTCTCTCCAATATGGAACTATATGCATTAAGGGTCCCTACCGAAGTCCCAGAGGGGAGCCCAGTATTGTTGAGTATAGCGGGAGCCGCCGCCCATTCTTCCTCGGCGATAGTGTAACCGCTGTCGTCATTGCTGGTGCTATTTTCGGGGTTACGGGGCCTGCTAGCGTGTGGCGTACGTCCTCCTTCTTCTCCTCCGTTTGCTGCACTGAGGATGGCATAGATCTGATGATGTGCCACCCTCCATGTGGTCGTCCTTACAACGCTGTCGATACTTTCCTCACCCGAAGAATATTTGGCATTGCAGACGAACGGTGTGTCGTCCGAGCCCAACCCATGCCTTGTATCGCAGTTTAAACAGTAATACGAAGTCATGTCGGATGACACAGAATCATCAGATCCAACTGACATGGAGGACACTGATCGAGGGGTCGTTGGCGGTGAAGAATTCGTCGATGCACAAAACTCAGTCGATAAATCGACCGTGTCCGGATCGGTCGCGGTTGACCCTGTCGCCGTCGAGGATGGTGTCCTTGCTGAGTTGGAGACGATTGGTTCGGGCAGTCGAAGGATGCCCTCAGCATTGATGATGTAGTGGTCGCTCCCGAACGTCAGGCCCAATCCTCCTCGTAGATCCGAAAAGGTCGAGCGGGACGAGTTGTCATGTGGTGTGAATTCGAAGGACCCGAATCGAATCGAGTTCCCCGAATTTGGTGACGAAGGGGCCGACGATACCGCCGACGATGATGATGAAGTTGCTGATAGCATGGTAGAGGGAGCCGATGCCGAGTCTTGTGCCGACAGGCTTCCCACAAACGGCGCCAATTGTCGAGGGTACTCCTCGGCAATGCCCACCTTGAGGGGCCTAGGGTTGGTGAAATCCTGCAGGCTAACATGAGTCATCGGATACCAAACAAGCGGGAAAAGAGATTTACCCAGGTTCGGGGCCCTCGTCGAGGTAAAACCCTTACTTCCTGCTTGTCTGATCTTAATTATTGAGAATATCGGGTTACAATGGGGTAGCCGAAGTCTTGGACTAAGAACTCGATGAAAGCTAGGATTGTGTATGACCTAACTCTCGACTTACGGTGGTTGTAGCTAGATTGATTGTGTGTCCCTCGACAGCCTCTCTCTGTAAGGGTATTTTACCCTTATCCATTATTTTGGTAACAATGACACCGTGCTAAAGTATTTGGCCTAATATGTTTATAAGGATAATCTCAGGTATTAGGCAAAGAGGCATCAATGGTGTATCAAAGGAACAAGAAGGCTAAAGGAGACCCCCCACTTCAACAACAATCGAAAAGGGGTCTATAGCAGAAATCCGGTCTGCAACCTGGTCCAACCGGGCCAGCAACCGACCAGTCCGGCGTGCTGCCCGGTCAACCGGTCGCCAACCGGGGCGAGTCCGGTGCACGGCCCGGTCGACCGGTCGCCAACCGGGCTCCAAACGAAGAGCCAACAGATCCGGTTGCCGACCGGTCAGCCGGCCTACCAACCGGAGTGTCCGGCGTGCGGCCCGGTCGACCGGTCGCCAACCGGGCGCCAACCGGCCGCCAACCGGAGGTGCTCCAGGACGACGCGAAGTGAATCCGGTCTCTGGTCCGGTCCGACCGGACTATGCACCGGGCAAGCCGGTCTGTGGTCCGGTTGACCAGGTTTGTCGAGAGAAAAGCTGAGGTGGCAAGTGACCAACGGCCATATTTCGAAGAACACTATAAATAGGCCTTCTCCTACCTCTGAACAGTTAGGCACTACACTACAAGATGTTCTTGAGCTCCCTCTCTCTTACTCCATTGCTAGAAACACCAAAAGCCTCAGATCTACCTCCTCCTCCACCCAAACTCAAATCCCTCAGGGAATCGTTAGAGGAGGACCCGATCTACTGTTCTACCAAGCCAAATCTCATTTCCCCCTTGTATTCATCGAGAAGCTTGCTTCCTAGGGTTCCTTGGAAACCCTAGGTGGGCAAGAGGAGTCCGGAAGCATCCGGGCTGTGGATTTGCTCCGGGCAAGATTGTGAAGGTTTGGAGGCTACCTCAAAGTCTACCACAAGTGAGTGAGCTATTCCTTCGTGGGATAGGCTCTGGAGAATAGGGTGAGCCTTCGTGGCGTGGGGAATCCTTCGTGGGACCTCCACCCCTCCAAACGTGACGTACCTTGTTGCAAAGCAAGGGAACACGGGAATACATCCTCGTCTCCGCGTGCTATCGGTTATCTCTAACCGAACTCCTTACTTGTGATTTAATCGCCCGTGAGAGCCTTCGTGCTCGAGTTAGTTGTATCCTCATATAGGTTGCTTCACCTAGTTTGCATTAGGCTCACCTTTATATTCCGCAAAGCCTAATATTGCAAAGAAAGAATTAAAACTTGTAGAAACCTATTCACCCCCCTCTAGGTTTACCATCTCTATACTTTCAATTGGTATCGGAGCCCTGGACTCTTATTAAGGGCTTCACCGCCTTAAGAGTGAGATGGATAAATTCTTCGAGGGTCTAGATGACGACTCTAACCTTTCGGTTAAAGAGATGAAATCTAGACTCTTGGCATATGATGCCGAGAAGAAGAAAAAGGAGGATGAGCTACAAAACCAAATGACAGAAATGTCTGCCATGCTTAAGAAGTTGACTAGTGGACCTCCTCCTAATGCGGCTTCGGCCTCTCTAGGGAGTTTCCATGAAGTTAATCATGACTATCCCAAAAACACTTCACCCATGCCTCATATAAACCATAGTGGGAATGTTCCCCATTTTGATGGAACTCATTTTCCTTTTTGGAAATCTTCTATGGAATCTCATATTCGCAGCTTCAGTGTGGAGTTATGGGAGATCATTGTTCATGGATACCGGGAGCCACAAGATCCCATTCGGTTGACCTCCACCAAATTCTACAACCGTCAACTCAATGCCTCCGCACGTGACAAGATTAGAAGTGGCATCAACCGCAAGCTTCTTGATCAAGTCAATGACATCGACTCCGCTAAAGAGTTGTGGGATGGAATCGTAGTACTCCAAGAGGGAACCGATTTGATCCAATCAGCTCTTTATGAGACCGCAAAGCAAGAGGCCCACCAGTTCATGATTCGAGATGGAGAATCTGTGGCCGATGCCTATGCTAGGCTTGGTGCTCTTAGAGTAAGGGTCAAGGGACTTGGTGTTGAGAAGTACAATGACGGTTTCGAGATGAATGAAGCATTCATAAAGTCCAAGGTCATTGCTATGATTGACGTCAAGCAAGAAGACACCAACCTTGCACTCAACTTGCAAATCATGACCAAGAGTGCCGATCTCAACTCCGATGATCTAGTCTCCTATGTGGCCGCCAATGAAAACATGGCCAAAGCGGGAAAGAGACTCATGGCAATGAACCGTGTTGATGAAGTCTCACACAACCATGAAGCGTCACACAACCTTGCTCTCAAAGCTAGGACCGATCATGGAAGCAAAGAAGACTATGAAATTGAAGAAGAAGAAGAAGAGATGACTTCAACTAGTGACATTGCTACCGACTTTGCTTTCTTTGCCAAGAAATACAAGGCAAAGTTCCCAATGCTCCTCAATGACAAGAAGAAGAAGAGAACTTGCTACAATTGTGATGAAGATAGCCACTTTGCAAATGAGTGCCCTTATGAGAAAAGGGTAGACAAGCCAAGATTCATCAAAGGGGTCAAGCCAAGATTGAAGCCAAACCCAATCAACGATCAATACAAGAAGAACAAGGGAAGAGCCTTTGTTGGGGCCGAGTACTTGTCCGATGATGAAGAGGAAGATGAGGAG
>NC_061509.1:76086662-76155249 GCF_022539505.1 Lolium rigidum | reverse complement strand
ACTCTCCTGACCTTATATTGGGAACCAGGTCTCGAGAGGTCTGTCCGGGTACGACTAAATTACAAAGAGTGCTATATCTAAACTTTTCTTGTTTCTTCGTCTTCTTGCCTTGTCCTTCAAGAATCCTTCATAGGAACCGACATAGCGGCCCGCCTTGGTTGGTGGATAATCTTCAATGGCCCCTGATTGGGCCGTAGGAGGTAGCGCAATACAAGTTACCGGAAGGGTAATGCCACATCACATAATCTACGGATTGAAGCTCCACGTACCCCTTAGTCGTTTTACACTTTATCAACATGATATGTATTATGCCTTTTTATTTTTTTGATACTTGGTTTTGAGACTTATAAACGGCTGTGCGCATCCTAATTATGCAGAGATTAGGTGTAATTGCTTCTTAAAATAATATAAAGCACCTATTATCGAAAAAAAAGTTCGAAAGAAGAGAGGTGGTGTGTCTCGGACTCGGCTTCATACACACTTCTCCGGGTCGACTTCCGATATTCACACGAACCGTATCAACAGGCTATAAAACAAAGAACATAGAGAAGCCCAGCGGCACGACCCAACCCAAGAAGCAACCCACTCCACGGCCGGGCCGAGAAAAGAAAGCTTTCTTCTTCCGGCGCAAGAAGAAGAGAAGGCCGACGAATCAACCTCTCGTCGACCGCAACCCAAGAAAGCAAAAGAAACCAAACCGAACCCAGCTGCAGAGCCGGAGATGGCGACGGTGGCGATGGACATCTCGAAGCCCGCGCCGGCCGCGGCCGGCGACGAGTCCGCCAAGGGCGCGCGCGGCGGAGGCGAGGGGCTGCGGCAGTACTACCAGCAGCACATCCAGGACCTGCAGCTCCAGATCCGGACCAAGACCCACAACCTCAGCCGCCTCGAGGCCCAGCGCAACGACCTCAACTCCCGAGGTGACCTTACTACTCGATCTCCTCCACCTAGCGCCCCCCTCTTATGTCTAAACCCTAGCGATAGCGGCTTCTTCGTCAACTGTTGGATCGCGCCACTGGAACCCTAGCTTACCCAGTGCACGAGTCGTAGCGAAGTGTGGAGTTTTGTGTCTCGTCGTTGACCAAACGGTGATTGCTTGTGCTGATTGTTGAAAAATCTTACCGTACCTTCTACCTCAAATATTTCGTTTTGATGGCTAGGTTTTCCTGAGGATATCATTTATCATTAAGTAGCGCTTTCTTTGTGAGAAATTTGTGAATTTGTTACTCCAATGCATAATCTTGCTACTGTTAATCGAAAACATGGATGTTCTTGACCATCGGGACAGTGAAACTAATTTGGTGCTCTCGCTGTTGCCCCAAATATTCTGTTCATGATGATGTATAGCAGCACATGAATACTCCTTGTGTTATATTCACTTAGCACTTCCCTCTAAATTTGTCTCCGAATTTTCGTTTTGCAGTTAGAGCTCTTAGGGAAGAGCTACAGTTGCTTCAGGAACCTGGCTCTTATGTTGGTGAGGTGGTGAAGGTCATGGGAAAATCAAAGGTTCTAGTCAAGGTAAATTTATTTCTTCTTTTACACTTTGTTTTCTCCTACTGATGCTTATCTATCTGGCACAAATCTACCCTTTAGTAGTTGGGCTCATCACTTAAAATAAGTTGAAACATCACATATACATAGGGAGATAGAGTATTGGGCTGCTTCCTGTATACTTTAGACACAACAGTGATAGTTTGACTGTCATTGTATGGTGAAGTGTTTGATATTTTCATTGTCGTGGCTGCTCTATTCATGTATTTTTTTTTTTGGATTATTATTTCCGTTCTCAATGGATGTTCTAATTTTTGTTGGCCAGCAAAGGGTTATTAACTTTTACAGATGTAATTGTTCAGGTGCACCCCGAAGGAAAATATGTCGTGGATATTGATAAGAGCATTGATATTACAAAGATCACACCTTCAACAAGAGTTGCTCTTCGGAATGATAGCTATATGCTCCATCTGATCCTGCCAAGCAAAGTTGATCCACTGGTCAATCTTATGAAGGTTGAGAAGGTCCCAGATTCTACGTATGATATGATTGGAGGTCTTGATCAGCAGATCAAGGAGATCAAAGAGGTTT
Organism: Lolium rigidum; assembly: GCF_022539505.1. Lineage (NCBI taxonomy): Eukaryota > Viridiplantae > Streptophyta > Magnoliopsida > Poales > Poaceae > Lolium > Lolium rigidum. The sequence continues at coordinate 76,153,164 of NC_061509.1, read as the reverse complement.
GTGTAGAATTTCAATGCATTGTCCTGTTGACGCATAACATTTTGACATCTGACATCTGACTCATGAGTTCAATTTTCAGGTTATTGAGCTTCCTATCAAACATCCGGAGTTATTTGAAAGCCTCGGAATTGCCCAGCCAAAGGTTCAAATTTGTAACAAGAGCATCTTACTTGATTTTTGTATGTGTATAGCAGGATTAATATACTCTTTTCTTTTGCAGGGTGTTCTCCTTTATGGACCACCAGGCACAGGGAAAACATTATTGGCACGTGCAGTTGCTCATCACACTGACTGCACCTTCATCAGAGTATCTGGTTCTGAGTTGGTTCAAAAGTATATTGGCGAGGGCTCCCGGATGGTCCGTGAACTCTTTGTTATGGCTAGGTAAGCTAAGTAAAAGGGTACACTGTTTTTTTTGTCTGTCATGTAAAATGCAGTTCTACTTGCATTCTCTGTTAAAGTAGGCTAATATTTTGGTTAAATTATTGCAGGGAGCATGCACCATCCATTATATTCATGGATGAAATAGACTCCATTGGATCTGCTAGAATGGAGTCTGGATCTGGCAACGGTGATAGTGAAGTGCAACGCACCATGCTTGAGCTTCTTAACCAACTTGATGGTTTTGAAGCTTCAAACAAAATTAAGGTATGCTTCACCTAATAAGTGATGTTTCTGTGCACTATTTATACATATGGAGCAACGTCATCATGGTGCCTTGCATGTTTGTTGCAGGTTCTGATGGCAACAAACCGGATAGACATTCTGGATCAAGCCCTTTTGAGGCCTGGACGCATAGACAGGAAGATTGAATTTCCGAATCCCAACGAGGATGTATGTGTTGCATACACAGTTATAGTACTTGTATACTCTGCATGATCATTTGTGCTGACTATGTGCATAATTTTTTTCCGTTCAGTCACGAGGTGATATCTTGAAGATTCATTCAAGAAGAATGAACTTGATGCGTGGAATTGATCTGAAAAAGATCGCGGGAAAGATGAATGGGGCTTCAGGAGCTGAGCTGAAGGTTTGTTTAGTTTATGCTGCATCAAGTTTTAGTTTTTGTGGCTGTTTGGTCTGTCTTAGTACCATCATTTATTAAAGAAGTATTTTTCTTGATATCTTCCAAATTGAATAATGCACCCCACACTTGTGCTCATAACAAGCAGTTACAGTTAAGCATGGTCACTTTGCAGTCTCTTGTTGAAACAGTTTTGCAACTTTTCAATTTTCTTGCATGATAACTTTGTGAGGTCCATTCCAATTTTCCGTGTTGTTAAATGAACGTTAAATCAGGTCAATTTAGGATTTTTAGTGCCTAAAATAGCTGGTTAATTGTGTGGTGTTAATTGAGCTGTTTGTTTAGTTCGAATTTGTATTTTTCGTCCCTAAAATTATGTTAGATTGACAAAAACATTGCGACATCAAAATGTTGGGCCTTGAAAAAATTAGCAGAATGTTCCTGTTTAAATTCTCACCGCATTGACAGCCTAGCAACATTTTTGCATATATGCAGCGAGGAATGTTTTTGAAAACATTCTAATCACTTATGTGACACCAAAGGTCCAAAACATAAGTTTTTCAACACTCTTGTGCACATCACTGATCTTTTCACCTTGTGTTGATCCATCTGAAAGTTTCTTTCTTTATTGTTCAGGCGGTGTGCACCGAAGCTGGAATGTTTGCTCTCCGTGAGAGAAGGGTGCACGTGACGCAGGAGGACTTCGAGATGGCTGTGGCCAAGGTGATGAAGAAGGATAATGAGAAGAACATGTCCCTGCGGAAGCTGTGGAAGTGAGGACACACCCACCTCCGATGGCTCCTAGCTTTCACTGCCTTGCTGAGGTCCCGGAAGCGTGTAACTGCACGTTGCTGGACTTGTACTTTTAAGCTATGTCCTTTTCCTGGTTGCCAAGGTTTTGAAGATATGCTTCTCGTAGCATATAGCTGAATTAAACTCATTGAACCGGGTTAGTAGTCTGTGTTCATGCTGGTCGTTTTGCATACCTAGTGCCTTCGTACACTGTATGAGTTGCAGCGGTGAAACCCCTGAGCAATTCCGGACAAAACCAACAAAATACAGCCATCCACATTTATCCTGTAAAACAAAGGACTTCCCCTATCAGAAGTTATGTTAGGTTAAGTTTTTTTTACGGGAAAGCCAGGGTAACCTGATCGCTTCTCAATCTCAGATAAGATCACACTATTTGAATAGGTTCTTGGACTTCATCATGTCTTCAAAGCAGTCCCAGGAAACATGCAGCCGTGTAATCCCAGGTCATCAGCTAGACCTAGCAGCTTAGAACACGCTCCTGTTCCAGCTAGCTGTCTCCAGCCAATCTTCCCTCTTCTTCTTAGTTTCAATAAACATGCGATAAACACAACAGACTGAGAAATTTTGTTCAAAACTCTATGCCAATCGGTCCGCTTGGTTTACCAATGCAATTCGAAATGCTCATAATCGCCTCAACATCCATAGGGAGAAAACGAGGCAGCTAGTACCTCTTCCTCCCAACATGCAATAGTATTGTCAAATCAGCTCTCTTCCGTATCACTAGGGCTAGTTATTGGGATCCAATTTTTTCAAATACTTGTGGACCTGCCATCACCAATCCTTTTTATTAAACCGTCTCAAAACACCAACTCCTCGATGAACAACCGCCATATTTGAGATGGTGAGCTACTTAATTGAGCATCAATAAGATCATCGTTGGGAAAATAAAGCGCTTTCAGCACCCTCGAGCTCAAAGAGTTAGGGTCTTGACGGATTCTCCATGCTTGACGGGTTAGCATAGCAAGATTATAATTATTCTCATATCAAGAAAACTTAGTCCTGCCATGTATTTTGGTTGGATCATCACATCCCATGACAGTATGACACCCAAGCAGGTTTTCCCTTTTCCATCTTTACCTGCCCATCAAAACTTTCGAATCAAACATAAACTCGAGAATACCGGGACATATTGTGCAACAGATTCGGCAGGAAGCGGTGCCTGCATCTCACATTTTTTTGTAAGGGTATAAGGGCATCTCCAACGGAACGGCCCAAACGGACGTGTTTGGGCATCCGATTTTATTCGGATGGGTCATCCCGCGGACACGCGGATAGTCGCGAACGTCTGTGCCTCAGTTTTATTCCCAACGCTGCCTGCGACCCATTCCTGCTAGTACTAGTTCATCACAGGCGAGGATGAGGACCGCTGGACCAAGCTCCGCCGCGGGCAGCTCAAGGCCCGTCGTAGCGCACGCCCTGGCTACGGAGGCACGCAGGGCAGCGCCGCCGACCTCGTCCACGGCCTCTGCGGCCGCGGCGCCGCCACGGGTGAGCTGGTCGCAGGCGAGGGAGTCACGCGTCGCCGGGTCGCCGCGTTCCAGGGCAAGACCCGCCGCCCGCGTCGCCGCGCACCAGGAGCTCCGCTCCCTCGCGGCCGCCCACCTGCCACCAGTCCGTCAACGAGAGAGGCGCGGGGCGGCGCGGCCGCCGTCGGCAGGCAGCGGGGCGAGGCGAGATGGCGAGGCGCGGCCAGCGGCGGTGGCCCGAGGCGCGTCCAGGCGAGGCGCTTCACGTGGTGCCCCGCTCCCTGCCCTTCCCCGCGGGCGCGGCCCCGTTCCTCGCCGCGGGTGCGGTGCCCCTTGCCGTCGTGGGCAGCTGGGCGCGAGCTGGGCGGAGCGGCACCCCCCGCCATGGCGCGGGCGTCCTGGGCAGAGCGGCGCGCTGCCGTCCTGGGCTCGGCTGTGGCGAGGCATGCACGGCGAGCGCCGCCCCCGTTGCGCCGCTGCGAGGCACGCATGGCGAGCTCCGTCCCCGTCCCGCTACGGCGAGCTCCTCCCCATCTTCGTCTTGCTCGGCGGCGTCGAGGCCCGAGGCACTCATTTCGGCTCCGGCGACTTCTAGCTGGGATGAAAAAAAGGAGGCGACGACGCCGGGGGTCTCCAGCGGAGGTGGACGGCGGAACTGAGCTAGGCGAGCTCCAACCCGACGGGGAGGTTGAAGATATCCATGGGAATGCAGTCAGAGAGGGAGCAGGGGAGAGAGAAGATGTGTCTGCTTTTTCCTGTCACTGCCAAATGGGCCACGAACGGACATGTGCGGATGGAAAAGCACGCCCGCGCTCGTTCGGCTCGCGCTAAAAGCCACGCAAATTTGGTCGAGGTTTGGGTCGTGCTGGATATCGTCGTCCGTTTTGCATTTAGATCCGCATGTTAGAATATGTTTTACCCAAAAGACGGACGCGGATGTTTTGCGTACCCGCGTTGGAGATGCCTTAGGTAACAACCGACGGGACGGATGAAAGATTGGTCAGGAAACGTTGCCTGCATCTCACTTTTTTTTTGTTACGGCTCGTCGTGTAAAAGAACAAGAAGCGCATTCCAAGTGGGCCGCATCTGAGGAGGCCCAACTAATATGCCCGATGTATTTACCCGTCCCCAGTCGCCACAACTCCACAACGTTCTTTCCTCGAGAAGCCCCGTCGTCGCCGGCCGCCGGAACTCCTCCTCCGCCGCCGCATTCCGTCCCGCAGGTCCCTCTTACCCACTCCAGATATGTCGCTCCAAGTTCTTGTCCCGCGCGCGCGTCGGCTGGGGACGCGGGAGGAGGAGGCGCCGGCGGTGGTCTGGTACGGTATCCTACGGCTCTGCTCTTTTTTAGTACCATACTGCTTAGCGAGGAGAGATCCGACCAGTTTAAAAACGTCCTGCTCAGCAGGTTCATCACCAAGCAGAGTAGAGTCGAGTAGAAGGACGGTAGATTGTATAGGGTACGGTAGATGATGTAGGGTTAGCAGGGGCGCGCAGGTACAGGGGAGAGGTGGAGGCTGATGGGGGGAGCTATGCCTCCCAGCATGGATGGATAGCCGGGGGATCCAAAAATGGAGCTGCTGATTCAGCACAGTGATTAAGTACTTCGTACTTAATAATTAGTGAAAAAGAATTTCAATTACAATTAACAGAGAAATAATAAAATACTTGGTTGAATAAAATTTTCCTTTTTTATATTCTTTTGCAAGTGAGTTGTTCCCTGGTGCCGTGTTACAATTTAATTTTTCTTTGGTACAAGATCATGCAGTGAGTTGTCCGTATTTTGTTGGCTGACTGTGGTTGGATTTCTCGTCGTATATCTCTAGTGGTATTGTTTTGTCGCACAAACTCGCAAGGGTTTTGAAGGATAACTGTGAACGCTGCTTACCATACCTTCTACCTCAAATCTTTCCTTTTCATGGCTAGATTCTTCCAAGGATATCCAATATCATTTTCTTCCGTGAGAAGTCTGTATTTTTGTTACTCCCTCCGATCCCTTAATGTATAACCTTGCTACCATTAATCCAAAACACGAGTTCTTGAGCAGTTGGACAGTGAAACTAATTTGGTGATCTCCCTGATCCCTTAATGTATAACCTTGCTACCATTAACCCAAAACACGAGTTCTTGAGCAGTTGGACAGTGAAACTAATTTCGTGATCTCCCTGATGCCCCAACTTTTCTGCTCGTGATGAGTGACTTCTTTGCATATCTCTTTAATTCGTCTTGAATTTTTCATTCTGCAGTTAGAGCGCGTAGGGAAGAGCTACAGTTGCTTCAAGAACATGGTTCTTATGTTGGTGAGGTGGTGAAGGTCATGGGAAAATTAATGGTTCTAGTCAAGGTAAATTTAGTTCTTCTTCTACACCAGTGCGTCTTCGCTTATCTACCTGTCTTAAGTCTACCCTTTATTAGTTGGGCTCATCACCTATTCAAATAAGTTGAAACATTGCCTGGCTGTACATAAGGAGAAAGAGTGAGGTGCTGCTTCCTTTATACTTTAGACCTAACGGTGATAGTTTGCTTGCACATATGCTCATGCAGGGATTGTTTTTAATGACATTGGGAACTGGTGGTGAGACCATTGTGTAGTTTAGAATTCAGTCTGTAGACCATTTGTGCACTATCTAAATTCCTCTTCCTATACCTGTAGGTGCTAAGGGCACCAAGGAAACAAATATGATGGTGCTTCTTTTTTATTTTGATGACATATGGTCTGTTCTGGGTGACCTGTTCAACAGGAAGCCATGAAGGTCAGTGCACTTCTTACCTCTCTGTGCTTGCTCAATTCTGTTCTGAGAAAGCAGCCAGCTAATATTAGAGTCTACTTCAGGCGGAGGATTGCCAATGAGCATAATCGGGCTCCGAGATGATTTTATATTGGAGAGGTTTGTTCCATCCGCTGGCTGGATCGTGATAGCCCTGCTGTGTACTGCGGAAGAGATCTTGACAGCTGCTGGGTTGGATGCTGTTGCTTTCAGTGTAATGCTAGTATTCAGGTATACCGAATATATTCATAACATCATGCATCCCTTTGCATCATTAGTATGTTGGTTATAAGACTTCGAAGATCAGAAGGAGATAAACTTGTAGCTGTGGCAGCTATATATAAAATATGACTTCTTGACATGCTGTTTTGTAGATGTATATGTATTTTTTGTTGTTTTATTTTGGACACTTTTTTCTACCAGTTTAATCTCAGACTATAATTTTTCACACTGATACATTCGTTTGTCTGCAGAATACTCATCTTTTCTCTAGCTGCCCTTCTGTGTGCTTTTGGAATTCTTCCGCTGAATTATTTCACTTCATAAAGTTCATCATAAAAGTTAATCAAAATCACTTATATTTGATCCATATTATTTTCTGGTTCAAAATATCGTGAGGGATTTAGCTGAACGTTACTAATCTCTTCTGATGAACTAGTCAGATAATTGCTGGTGCGTTTGGATTGTCATATTTCAATCTCTAAATATCACAATTATTATCTGTGCAGGAGGTTTACCTGCAACAATCTCATGCAGTTCAATTATATATTGTCTGAGGCAATTGTCATCAGTATGATCCTTTTGCGCGATGAAAAGAGCTTCTGTATGAAGCCAGATCTTCAAGTTGTTCGTTGATGCAGTCGAGGGCAGTATGATGCAGAAGGGGGGAACCCGCTACTCGGCCCTTAGAAATATATTCAGGCAGTCTTGTGGATTTCATCAGGAAGCACCTTGTGGTATGATAATTATGTCTTGATGAAAGTATGTCCTTGTGCAAGTTTAGTGTCAACTGAAAAATAGATTAATTAGTAATTGTATGTCTAGTGTTAGTTGAAAGATGTGATATTTGCTGCATGTGTAGTTGACTTGTATTTGTAATTGATATTAAGTATTCATGGCATTTCTGTAATCCATCTTTCAGTGAGAAAGAAATTCCGTAGCATAAGCTGCCACATCCATTTACTTGGGCAAAATCAAGCGGTGCTCAGATCACATCGAGAGTTTGTTCCTGAAGCTGAGTCCTCTATGCCATCACCATGCCTGGCCAAACAACAGCTTTGTTGCGATGTCACACATGTCACATTCCTTCAAGAGAAGGTTCTACAGGTGAGGTTGAAGAGCAACTGGTTTGCTGTAAGAGTGTTCCAGAGTGGATCGCTGAGAAGACTGCACTAAATTGGAGATGAACTCTGCTGGTGAACATTTTCCCTCAGATGCATTAATGTGTTTACTGTAGCAAGACTTGACAGCTATTGTCTCCCACAACTACATATCCTAAATCGTGTTGTTGTTTGTTTTAAGCGTCAATACATCACTAAGCCAGGTAGAGGTTTGGTAAAGGTTTACCGGTGTTAAGTAGGGTGCACATGCACATTGTTGCTGCTACATATTTGAACACCAGTGAATTATTTCATAATTTCTTGCCTCGTCTTGTGCTTTGTAAGATCACATGATTTAATGTAGACCTGATATAGTGATGGACTGTGAGATGTTTCGCTACTTCCTATTCTGAGCAAATATTGTGGGTGTTGCGTCTTTTGTTAGATGATCACAAAGCGGTAAAATTTCCAATATAAAAATGGAAACACACATAATTTCCTGTAGTATTTTGAGACGGGAATACACTTTATTAACTGTATTATAGCTTGTGAGTGTATTACTGTCGGTGCCATTATGTGATGACCCCATGCATAAAGTTCTTATTTTCCATTGGGAGAAATTTCATCGTTGAATTAAATAATTGTAGCTGCAACACTCCTTATATTTCACCTTGTTCTGGTAAGTTTGTGCATTCTTCCAGGACATATAACTCAATAAAACCTCCAGTAGCTTGATAAGTTAGCTATGTTATTACAGAATGTTGGAAGCAGATTTTGTGCACATAAGCATCAGTGCTCTCACAGCTTTTAAAATATTTAAAAACTGTACATCTACGTTTTAAAAAATCGTCGCATTTATTTCACGAATACATACACATGTCCTGAATATTCGTGTGAAGTTTCGGTAGGACTAGGAAGTGCATTGTATTTTGAGCTAAGAAAAAAAAAAGAAGTTTGTGGCTACATATGGTGGTAGATATTTGTCAGAAATTGTCTTTTTTGTATAGCTCAAAATACAACATATTTTTCTCCAAAATTTCTAACATACCTTCGGAATGTTTATATGTATGTAGGTATTTAATTTCACTTTTTTTTTTGAAATCCAACAAATATGATTTAAAAAATCAAGAGCACTGGTGCTCATGTTCCAAAGGCACTTTTTGCAGAATGTACCGCTATTGCTGTCATTGTAAGTAATGTGAAATCTTTTGTATTTTTAATTTTAACAGCTATGCAGAATTCATTGTAATGTTAATAGTTATGCAGCACTGTTGGAAGTGCCTGTATGTTGTATTTCGTGTTCACATATTGAAGAGTGCCTCCTTTTCAATTGCAGACACTTTTTTATGTTTTGCCTATGAATGGGCTGTCTTTACTTTAATTTACAGACATTATTTGAGTTGCTCTTTTTTGCATTTTCAGGCACTTCTCAATAATATCTGGAAACGTAATCAAAGTCTTTTCAGAAAAGTGTGTCGAAATGAAAGTAGAGGTATTTCTCAGAACTGCCTAGAACCGAAATCAAAGCCATTTCTGAAATCTGCCACCAAAAATCTTTGCCGGCACCTTTTAAAGTGCCTAAGAATAAATGTTTAGCGGCAGTTATGTAAAAGTGCCTGTAAATGCAGATTTTTTTTTCTGCCTCCAAAAATATATGCTGGCAGTTTTTCAGTTATTAGCGGCAGTATTGAGTGCCTGGGATAAAGGCACCCCTGATGTAGAGTAATGCATCTTGGTCGTGATGATTTATCGCCTATTGCGACATTTTACAAACGGAGAGTCAGATGAGATGTCATTTAGGTTCCTAGGTTGGTAAAAGGGAAGACAATTGGGGATGCCGTGCAGATATGGTACAAGAAAAATATCTGAGGGAGGTGACTGATCAGCAGCAGGACTTTTGTCTCTCCCTTTCCGCCATCGATAGTCGGCCACACGCGCATTTCAACCTTTCTGTCAGTTTCACTCATCGCCTCCAAAGAAAAATGGATAAAATCTTTTGCTTTCCCTCTGCCGCCTTATCTAGCTTTGCGTCTATTTTCTTGACGAAATATTTTTCATGATAAATCTGGTGGTGCCTTTTCTTGGTAATCTTGAGCAACAAGGTGTAATACGTACATACCGCGGTTGCTCTGCATTAACGCACCGGCCAAATAAACCACCATTCAAGTAGGAACTGACTGCATTAACGCGCTCAGGATAATCACATGTCCACAAGTGCCCCACATCGAAAATCAAGGTTCTGCTTACAGGGTAGAAATCAAGGCAGCTGATCCAGTGGCATTTTTCCATGATTTAATCAGCATACGGTTAAGTCACAATTTAGGATAGAAATAAATTTATCTATATTTTAAAATCGACCAATAAAGTAATGTGGCATCTGGTTCTCAGGCCTATACATATATGGTAGTAGTATTGCATAATTTATGCTATTTAGGAGGTACTGCTCGGGAGTGGTGTTTTGGAACATGGGAGCATATGCTCCCTCTATATTAAAATTCATCTTACATATATTTTGAATTTCAAAAAAATTGAAACCAAAAATTCGCATGTAAATCTTCTCGTGCTACACGCTTATAAAGTTGTTTCATAAAAAATCGACTTATCATGTGTCGTGTGTAAAAAAGACAAAACTCGGTGCTAAAAATAATGCTTTTCACAAGATAAGTTTTCTCTTTTTTATATAGACCACAAAAAATATTGGTTTTTCGTGAAACTTGATGAACGAACATATATTATGAAGATGTACATGTAAAAAAATTTGTTAAAATTATTCGACATTTCGAAATATGATTTTTTGGTAGAGGGTGCATACGCACCCGGGAGCCGAATTGAATTTCCGGTACTGCTCTTTGTTTTTCTTGAGGAAGACCATGTCAATTTTACATATATCATAGAACAAACAACATAGAAAGAGGCTAGAGAAAAAATCTCTATATTTGAGGAAAAAACAATCAATGCACGTACATACATAAGGAGTATGGCGAGTCAGGTAGACAGATAAACATGAACAATCGAGAAACAAGTAAAACATAATCAAAGAAATCGTGACACTCATCGTGCATACATGGATAAAAGACAAGAGGAATGGAATACATGAAATACGAAAAGGTGCAAGCTTCACTATCTAGAGGTGGTATCACAACGCCACTTATTCCAGGAATAGCATGTTCTGACGAGCCATAAGCTAGCTCCGGGCTCGGACAACGTGTAATCTATCAAATGTCAGTTGACGGTGGTTTGCCCTTTGGTGGCGGCTCTGATTTGGGTTCAGGTTCAGGCTTGGGCTCTGGTTTAGGCTCGGGCTTTGGTTCAGGTTTAGGCATTGGTTTCGGCTTGGGCTCTGGCTTAGGCTCCGGTTTAGGCTCTGGCTTTGGTTCAGGTTTAGGCATTGGTTCCGGCTTTGGCTCCGGTTTGGGCTCTGGCTTAGGTTCAGGCTTAGGCATTGGTTTAGGCTCTGGCTTAGGTTTGGGTTCATGCTTGGGCTCAGGTTTGGGCTGAGGGATAGGTTTAGGTTCAGGCTTAGGCTCGGGTTTAGGCTCAGGCATAGGCTTAGGTTCAGGCTTGGGTTCTGGTTTTGGCTCTGGCTTAGGCAATGGTTCAGGCTTGGGTTTATGTTCAGGTTTGGGTTTTGGTTCTGGCTTAGGCAGCGGTTCAGGCTTAGGTTCATGTTTGTGCTCTGGCTTAGGCAGTGGTTTGGGCATTGGTTCAGGCTTGGGCTCTGGTTTTGGCTCCGGTTTAGGTTCTGGTTTGGGTTCTGGTTTTGGCTTTGGCTGTGGCTGTGGCATGGGCTTGGGCATTGGCTCTGGTTTAGGTTCTAGTTTGGGTTCTGGCTGTGGCATTGGCTCCGGTTTGGGTTCAGGCTTTGGCTCTGGATACGGCACAGGCTTAGGCTCCGGCTCTGGGAGCTTCTCGACAGCAGCCAGGCCTCGGCCAGCAGCGGCCGCTTGGTGGAAGGTGGAGGCCACCACTACCCCGATGAGGAGCAGGGCAAGGAGGCGATGCCTCGCCATTGCCGCCTGCTTCTTGAGCTCGCAGCAAGCGCTGTATGCTTGATTCTCTGATCTTGCTTGGATGGATAGAGGATGGATGTGCTTGTGAGGTGTTGTGTGGAGAATGGAGATGCCTATGGTGTTGGTTTATATAGGGCGGAGGAGCCAAGCAGATTTGGACGCGTCAGTGCCCATGGGAGGATATGGACCAGCTTAATCCATCTTCTCTTGTGCCTCCAGGTAGCCAATTGACGTGAGTTTTGGAGAAGAGACTGCTGGTCGTGTAACTAAGTGTGTAGACCTCGGACGGTTAGCTGGTCGCCATCTCGCCATAAAATCCATGTCGCGACCTTACCCTTTCTGAATGGCGTGTACTAAATATTGAGGACACATGATGTATATGCAGGAGCTCAAGTTTCAGGAGTGTTTTAATTACTAGCTGTCTCTGTGCAGCTAGGTGAGGACCGGCGGCTTGGCATCGAAGCTAAGCATAATTTGATGACATGAACTCGTATCTGTGTGCACGTGGATCGTACTGCGGCTAGCACACACAAGAAGGCACAACAGTGAACTCATCGAACGTCGATCTTGAACGGGCACCATTGCGTGCTTGTTGCTTCTTGTTCTTTGACCATCCAAGTCCGATCAGTCTATCTCACTCTCACTATGTGTGTACGGCAAGCTGCAGCGCTCCATCGACGACAATTGCGACATACCTATTGAACCATCTGCAACATTGAAATTGTTCATTGATGGATCCATCACCATTAATTGGATGGTTGCTTGGTCACGCGCGTGACCGGGTAAGCGGGCAATATCACATGTGATTTGTGTTGATTTGTGAACCTCGTCAGTATCGCGCGCACATGTTTTTCTTGCTTCACCATTGATTAACATTGTACCTGAAGCCACAGATATATTGCGTTGCGTGACATGGTGATGGATTTATATCGATCGATTTACACACCAAGGAACCTAGAGTAGTAGTTTAAGTCGATTAGTTGCTTTGTCCCCTCCTTAGCGCGTCACACGTCCACTAATCGACTGACCATAATCATCTAGAAATCGAAGTTCGACCCACACAAGTAAAAGCCGATGAGTGGCCGGTCAAAAGGGTAGCCACGCAAGGTAGAGAATCATCTGCCTTTTGTTTCAGAAAAGGAAAAAGTGGAACCACGCGTCCCAGTTTTGCATCACCCAGCTTAACCCTGACGCCCAACTAAACGAACTGGATGAAGATCGGATCGGATCGCAGACATCGGATCTACACTGAGCTAGCTACCTTTTGACAGCATCGCGCAGAAACGTATTACGTAGGGGCATCTATACCTTGGGCAGTTGGGCTAGCTCCACAGACCTCAGTCAGAAATGTCGCCGGCAACAAGGAGATGGCCCGTTGGTGATGGCTAAGATGTAGAGATGCGATTTGTATTGGTGTGGCATGCCGCGTGCGGTAGAGATGGAAGTTGCCGGTAGCTACGTACAGGTGGACAGTAGAAAATGGGCCAACAGTTCCGGTTCATTTTAGCCATCAGTTTCGGTTTTTGAACCAAGACCAAACAGTCGGAACTAAAGGATCAACTCTTTAGTCCCGATTCAAATATAGATCGGGACCAAAGGCCCCGCCACGTGGTGCGGCTAGGGGGCTCGTGGTGGAGGACCTTTGGTCCCGGTTCGTCTCACGAACCGGGACTGGAGGGTCTCTGCCGCGGCAGAGAAAATGGTCGTTTATCTGCCGCGGCAGAGGTTTAGGGTGGAGCAGCGTTTCTCTGCCACAGCAGAGTTTCAGGGTTTTATTTTATTCATTCAATTCTGCAATGCATACATCATTCAAGAAATCACAAACATTATCATATATATATATATAGACATCATCATGAAATACAGTACAAGTAATGCATGTTTACAATATATAAAATCGGGACCAAAAGTATCATATCTATTCATATCCCTAACTCATAAATACGAACTCCCGATTGTATTCTCCAGCTCGAGCTAGGATCTCGCTAAGAAAGAATCCCGCATTTTTCTCTTGAATTGCTCGTATGCGATCCTCCGTTAGGAGAGAGTCCCGCAGTCGTTCCATCTAAATTAAAAAAAAGGAGATCAATATATATAAACGGAACTCAATACAATTGATGGTAATAAAATCAGATTGTGAAATATTGTCACTTACACGAACGGCTTGTATAGCCGCCTCCGGTGCCCTGTGACATGTCATCTCGCGAATGAACTCGCAGACGTAGTATCCACATAAGTAATTCTCGGGTTCTTGCTTCAAACACTTTACGAAAAAATAGTTCGATCAAACTAATAATCAAGCATGGTATTGAAACAAAATATCAAAAAGATTCGCAGACATAGCTATATATATAGTACTACTTACATGTTTATCTTTAAATGTAAGCTCCGGTTTCCATTTGCCCGGAACAGTATTGATGAACCGTTTCTAAGCCCTGCTCGGCAAAGGAAAAATGAGTTAATGAGTTATTGATTAGTTGATGATATCATCGAATGAGAACAAATGAAGATGCCGATACAATATTGATTGAAATTACCTCTGGAGCAGGGCATCCATGTTCGCCCATTCCCATTCCCCTTGGTCGTTACGTTTCGAGTCCATGACAAGTACTACTCTTTTGTTAAGCTCAATGATTAGGAGAATAAAGTGGAAGCTGCACATGCATAACTCGCCGGATTATTTAGACTTCACATCAAGTAAGCGAAATCAAATGTATGTAAGACAGTTGTAACACTCACTCGAAGTTGTAAGGAAAGAATATTTCCTCTTTGTTTGCTAGCTTCTGTAAAAACATTAGCAAGTTGTCCTCTGTGTCCTTGGTGTACCGTCAAACCATAACTTCATGAACGGTGTTTGGGTCAATGAACCTGATGTCATAGGCCCGCCTCTTTTGCATTCGAGCATCTTCATTCTGCATAATATATAGCGTACAAAAAGAATATAGTGAGGATAATTGTTAGTGCAAATGAATGAGCTGAGCTACAGACTTAATTACATAAATAAATCACTTACAGGCAGCAACAACCGATGACAGATTTGTCGAGTGCGTCTTGATTGAATAACTGAAATAGTTCTTCAAACTCAATGTCTATCTCCTCCATCCCCTAGAAGTAATGCTTATCTCTAACTCCCACCGTGAGGTAGCGATCCGAGTTCCGGCAGGCTTGCAGGTACCATGCATGCAACCTTCGATCTGAGCTCGCCAGGTTTGACGAGCCGCCCGTTCGATCATCGATGCCGTCTCTGGATCATCATAGGACTGCGATTGATTTTCCTGTTGTCCGAGCTGGCAATTTTTTTCGCTTTCCTCGCTCTAGAGGACTGTCCAAGAGAGTGGTCATAATTACATGCCAACTCAGCTTTCTTTTGTCTCGTCTCAGCAAAGTGCTTCATTGTATTCGGTGCTAAATACACCTTTGGTGGAGGCTTCTTCGGCGCAAGAAACTCCTTCAGCTCGGCGGCTGCGATTGCGTCGGTTTGCTCATCAGTCCGCTCATATGGTAAAAAATCTGGAGTCTTGGACCTCTTCAGAGCTGATGATCTCTTTGGAGCTTTAATACTTGTCGCGGTACTCTTCCACTTTTGCTGAGGTGGTTGCATACTTGGCAGAGTCTCCTGACGAGGAGGAGGCGGTGGAGTATTCTCACGCGGAGGAGACCGCTCACGCGGAGGAGATGGCGGAGGCGGAGGAGAATCATCACGTAGAGGAGAATCATAACACAGAGGAGAATTGTCATCACGCAGAGGAGACTGCGCAGGTGGCGGAGGCGGCGGAGGTGGCGGAGAATGAGATGGAGATGGCTTTGAAGCTGGAAACACAATGTGCTCCTTCCGGCATAGAACGGTGGTTCTAAGGGCTTCTCCCAGTTCAGTGATTTCCCCATCTTCACCTGCAGGGTGGTCAAGTAGCAACGACTCATATCCTGCCATCACTTCATCCACCATCACAACAGCATAGCCATCTTGGACCGGACGACAATGGCAAGTTCTTGTAGGTAAGACATTGCCGACCGCCGCCTTCATGGATATGTTGGGGGGGGGGGGGGGGTAGCGAGGAGGCTCCATCACCTGTTCATCATTATCTTGCTTAGTGGAAGCCACACTGCTTTTCCGGTGTTGAGATTGCTGCGGGTCGATAGTATCGAATAATGTAGTATCTACATGCTGCCCCTGAGATCGTTGGGTTGTAAGTACTTAAGTTACTTGGGAAACGGTGGCCATGTGTCCACGCCAAGTTCATTTGGACCAACTTTGCACCAAGTTGACAAGTTTGTGTACCACTCCACCATAATTTACAATTTGGTGTATGAATTTTCACGTGTAGCACAAGTTATTGTACTACCGGTGCTATTGCCTCACTGAAAAATTGGTTTACCCTGATAAACTATGTGGCACTGTGGCAGAACACAATCCACGGCTGCCGTCGCAAACTTTTTATGCGGACCAGCGTACTCTACCAACTAATGTTGGAAGTCCCCCGCAAAAAAAAAAAAAACTAATGCAGGAAGTGAGTGGACTGTTCTGCAATAGTGCAATATATGCAATTCATCGTTACTTTTCCAAATAATTCTAAAGCTAAATCATGTACATGCGTATTGGTGACGGCTTGAAGGGCGCTCACAGAATTCTCTAAGGACGCTATGCGGTCTGCTTTCTTTGCTTTTCTCCTCGCATGGCTTTTATCACGAAATCTCTTCCTTTCCGCGAGAAAGCCATACTTTCACGGAACGGAGCCTTTTGTGCCTCATGTTCGTCCGCCGTGTTCTTCGTTCCCAAGGGCGTGTATCAACTCGTCGTTCTCTATTTCGGGGTGGAACCTCCCCTCCCGCACATCCCTATGTGCAGCTTCAAGGGCTTGAATGGGGTGCTTCAGACGTTCTTTATTGTAGATACGCTTCCCTGTTTCTGGGTCCAACCTTCCCCCAATCCCGTAGAACCACTCCTTCGACCGTCCCGTCCAACCGAATGTCCCTATTCAGATCCCTTTGTTGACCAGTTCCGCCTCAGCTGCCTGCCACTTAGTCCGGTTAGCCCTGTAGCCACCTGGACCCGTAATTTGATGATATTTCTTCAATGCAGCATTTGCCTTATTTGTTGCCAACCTTTTCTTAAATTGTTCTGACTCCGTGTACTGCACGAATTTGGCCCAGTGATCTTTTACCTTCTCATACCATGCATTGAAGTCTGGAGTATTCTTTTTCTTGATAAGGCTGTGCAATCTTTTCTTGTGGTGCTTGAATAGTTCGACCATCTTGTTTAGAGCAAATTCCTTGACTGCCTCCTCCATCTGCCTGGCTCTATCGACATTCTCCTCTCGAGGTAGGTTGAAATGTGCCATGAGTTTAGTCCAAAGGCTGTGTTTGGCTACATCATCGACATAATGACCTGGTTCAGCCTCTCCCTTCGGCTTGTGCCATTCTCGATCGGTGATCGGGATGCATTCCCTAAAAAGCACTTCGAATTGACTTATAAATAATTTTGCAGCCTTGTCGGGAGCAGTCGGTTTACCACTATGATCGATTTTGACGAAGTCGTACTTAACACCTTCGGCCAACTTTTTGGGGCCTCGCTTCAACTTTACAGAAGGATTGCTCGATCCGGAGGGCTAAAAAATAAATAATTCATCGTCAATACATATATATACAAATTAGTTAATGCATCTAGTCAGCAGCGGCTTAATTTATATACCTCGGTAATAACTAAGGTTCCATCAGCGGAGCCATTATGATCTTCTTCCTCACCGGAGCCATCTTCTCTTCGCTCAATATCCTCCGCTCCCTCACCGGAGTCATTCAAATAAGTTGCGGTGACATCACCGCCATCATCCGGAATACCGCCGCCACCATCATCCAGAATACCGCCGACTATGAGGTTAGCCATGAATTCTTCTTGGGCTTCGTTTTTGTGTCCGTCCATGGTTTCTGCAACGACTTGCAAGTTATGGGAACCATCATATGATGACATATATAGATATTAATTAAGGATAATGCAGAAAACAGAAATTGGAGTTACATATATAGTTATTAATTAAGGATCGATAATGTAGTGCTGAAAGCAGATAGTGCAGTTACATGCATACATAGCCCGGGTCCATTTTTATTTAACCCAAATACATCACTAGAACCTCTCAACGGCACCGACCGGGTCCTGAGCCGCGCCGGCTGAACACCAAAATCCATGGAACAATTACAGGATCATAGCTCACGTGAGATCCCTGCATAACTGACCATCCGCTCCTATACATGGTGTCTAACACAATCAGGTAACGTCGAACGTGCTCGTCCTCCTCTCTAATGCGCCGAGCTACCACCTCCTGGGGGGCGGCTCCCTCTGAAACCAGCGTGGCCCACGCGACCTCCACCAAAGAAGATCCGGGTCGATGACGGAACCCGGATTCCGCACCAAGGTGCGCACCCGAAAGATAACACCTCCCAGTGCCACCCAGGGGGAGCCCAGTCCCGGACCTCCCCCATCAACAACATCTAGTCCAGAATGGTCCCAGACCCTCCACGATGCGGTGGGCGCGGCATCGTAGCTACCAAAACTAAATCATACATGTACTAACATAATTAAACAAACATAATATTGTGCTAAATAAAATAACTATATATACATACTACTAATATTTAGTAAGTAAATATTTCTAACTAATACTACTACTAATATTTAGTAAGTAAATGTTTCTATCAATTTTTTAACTAATATTTCTATCTAAATATTTATACTACTAATGTTTACTACTTTTGAATATATATTACTAAATATTTATACTTATAATATTTTTATCTAACAAATATTTGTAACATATAAATTTTACTAACATATACATTTCACTAACATATATATTTTTATAAATTTCACTAACATATAAATTTCACTATTTTATAAATTTCACTAACATATAATTTTTTCTAAATTTCATTAACATATAAATCTAACTACATATAAATTTTTCTAATATTTTTAACATATAAATTTTTCTAACTAATTTGCACTACTACTAATTTCACAGTAACTAATTTTTCTAACTAGTTTCACTACTACTAATTTTTCTAACAAATTCTAAAATTACTACAAATAACATTTTTGTAACAAAAAAAGGGGTCGGCCCGATGGCGGCCGACGGTTGGCCAGAGGAGAGAGGGGAGGAGGGATTACCAGTGGCGGAGAGCTCGGTGGCGCGGGAGACGGGGTGGCTTGGCGGCGTCGGGAAGGTGAGAGGCGGCACGGGAGACGGAGGCACACGATGGTGTCGGTGGCGTCGGGAGGGATAGGAGGCGGCCTAGGCGCGCGCGCGGAGAGCGCGGCAGCAGGGTGCGGCGATGGTGGCGTGCGCGGCGGAAACGGTGGACGGCGACGACCGAGAATTTCGGTAGCCTGGCGGCGTCGATGTGTTCTCTCCGCGCGAATGATCTGCGCGGAGACGAAGTGCTCCGGTTAGAGGTGGAGGACCCTTTGGTCCCGGTTGGTGGCACGAACCGGGACCTAAGGCCCATTTTTGGTGGGCTGTTCACTGCCCGCGCAAAATAACCCTTAGGTCCCGGTTCGTGGCACGAACCGGGACCAAAGGCAAATTTTTATATGCCTTTTCAAATAATTTCATTTCCCGCCTTATTTTAAATCAAAAATTGACACATGATATGTCAAAATGTTCAGAAAAGAAATCTCTATGTAATAAAAGTATAATTTATTCATTATGAATATTTAAATATTTACATTCCTTATGAATATGAATTTGAATAACTTATGAATATGAATTTGAATATGAAGTGACTTTTTCAAATAATTTCGTTTCCCGCCTTATTTCAAATCAAAAAATAACATATGGTGGGTAAGTTTCCCGCCAAGATGCCGCATGGGAAAGTTTCCCGCCACAACGCCGCGCGGGAAAGTTTCCTGCCACGACGCCGCGCGGGAGATTTCCCACCTACACGCCTCTATAAATAGGTCCTACGTCCCCGTCTCCCACTTCACACACCGAACCCTAGCCCATTTCACAATGGCCCCAAAGCCGCACCCGCCGCCGGTGGAGGTGGACCCGCAGCTCGCCGAGATAGAGGAGTGGGAGGAGCTGTAGCAGCAGCTGCGGCAGGAGGCGGCAGCCAGGAGGGCAGCAGCGGATGAGGTGGACTCGTAGCTCGCAGAGATAGAGGAGTGGGAGGAGGCGGCGGTAGCGGCTACCATAGAAACATTTGAGAGGTAGAGTCTCCAGGAGCTGCATAAGCCGCGGCGTGTGGCGGATCTGGATAGTGAGGAGATGCATAAGCATCATCGTGAGGAGGAGCAGCAGCTGCTGCTGCGGCAGGAGGCGGCAGCCAGGAGGGCAGCAGCGGATGCGCGGAAGAACTAGTCTAACTTGTTATTTTAGTTTAAATTTAGTTAAGGTATCTAGTTAAATTCCAATAATTTCATAGTCGTTACTTTGGTTTAAATTTAGTTAACGTATCTAGTTAAATTTCAATAAAGTCATTATCAGTTGTTTTAGTTTAAATTTAGTTTATATACCCCTTTTATCCCAGGTGGGGGCTCAAAGCGGTACAAAATATGGGGGGCTTGATCTGGGGAGGCTTACCTGCTGTTTACCTTATCTCGGGGGGGGGGCTTATCGGGGGGGGAGGGGATTATCTGGAGGCACGTCGCTATATATAGCCCCTCCGGGGAGAGCGGAGAGAGAAGCCCAGGAACAGAGAGAGGAGAGGCAATGACCAGGATGGAAAGAGCCTCTCCGACGTAGTTTTTTGAAGATGTCTTAGATGACCGGCCATCTTAGACATCTTCGGAAACTCTGCTGAGCGTGGAGTTGATGAAGGAGAATTTATGCGCAACGTTGACTGGAACCCCAAGAGGAAGGTATGATAAGCACAGCATGATGTTTTCTCTCAGTAAGAAACCAAGGTTTATCGACCAGTAGGAGAAAAACATTCTCTCCCGAGGTGTTGCGAACCAACTCGTGGCAGGGCGCACTGCCGATGTCAGCAGCAACGTGGATACCTGCACATAAACAACCAAGTACTTTGTCCCCAACTTTCAGCGAGGTTGTCAAGCTCACTGGTTTTGCTGAAAACAAAGGATTAAACGAACCGTGTGGAAAAAGAATTGTTTGCAGAGAACAGAACAGAAAAATGTTGTAGAAGATTGCAATTAAAAGAAGAAGAACCGGGGTCCATAGTTCACTAGAGGCGTCTCCCCAATAAAATAAATATGCTGGGTAAACAAATTACAGATGGGCAACTGACAAACAGAGATTCTACGCTAATTGTTGGTGCACAATACATGCTATGAAAGTATGCGGGCATTACAACAATACATAGACCGTAATCCAACTACATCTATATGACTAATAATCCACCTTCAGGATTGCATCCGTGACACCCTCCAGTATTAAGTTGCAAGCAACGGACTATCGCTTTAAGCAATGTGTGTAAAGTAAACGATGAAACTACCCTTGAATAGAACACCGCTGTTTTCTCCCTAGTAGCAATAGCACATCTACAACCGTAGAGAACAAGGTCACTTCCCATGGTTAAATAGAGGCATGAACCCACTATCGAGCATAAATACTCCCTCTTGGAGTCGCTAGCATCTACTTGGCCAGAGCATCTACTAGAAAAGGAGAGCATGCAAGATCATAATAACATAATACATAATCTCAACCAAAGCAATCTCTCTATAAATCGGATCCACATCAAACCAACATGTAGCAATTACAAATAGATGATCTTGATAATGTTAGGCAGCTCACAAGATCTATAAATAAAGCACAAAAAGGAGAGGACAACCATCTAGCTACTGCTATGGACCCATGGTCCCGTGGAGGACTACTCACACATCACCTGGGATGAAGACATGGCGATTTAGAGGCCACCGGCGGTGATTTCCCTCTCCGACAGGGTGCCGGGATGGACTGCAAAACCCTCCCGAACTAGGGTTTCGGTTGACGGCGGCGTCGGAAATTTTCGTGGATGGAGGCTCCCGTCACTGGGGTTTTCCTGATACGAGGAATAAATAGGTGGAAGGGCGTAGAAAACAAGGCGACGAGGCGCCAATACATGGGCCAGGCGCGACCAAGGGTGGGGCCGCGCCTGCCCTATGTACTGCCATGTGGCAGCTCTCCCGCGCGTGTCCTTCTGGCTCCGTCTTTGTCCCGTAAAAATAAGACTCTGGGCTTTTGTTTCGTCCAATTCCGAGAAACTTTCATGTACAACTTTTCTGAAACATAAAAACTGTAGAAAATAGGAACTGGCACTGCGGCACTGTGTTAATAGGTTAGTCCCAGAAAATGCTAAAAAGTGTGGAAAAGTGCACATAAAACATATAATAATTGTAACAAAACAAGCATCGAGCATCAAAAATTATAGATACGTTTGGGACGTATCAACATCCCCAAGCTTAACTCATGCTCGTCCTCGAGTAGGTAAGTGATAACAAACAAATAATTTTTGAGGTGACATCTTGTCACACTACTTTGATCAATCTAAGTGTAAAAGCAAACATAGCTGGAATCATAGAATCCTAACATAAGCATGATAGATATAACCAAACAATGAAACTTAATAACCATGCTAAAACATGAATAGTAATCAAACAAAAGAAAATGTATAACGTGCATGGAAAGCAACATGATTGTCAAGAGCATAGCATAAATACATAATAAAGTGGTACTCGGCTTGTCCCATACATGGAAGCAAAACATAAATACTTGGACACCTTTAAAAGATTATAAGGATGACTAGAAACAAAAAGTTTGAACAAGAAATACCATAATTATGAATCAATCAATAAAATCTTGGGACCATGCACATAAAACTAAGAATGACAACTGTGCTCTCATAAGTGGTGCATAAACTAGAAGGTGGAGACTCAACATAAAAGTAAAAGAAGGTCTCCCTTTGAGAGGCAAGTAAGATCACTCATGTGCTAGAGCTATTTATTGACAGGAGTATAAAATGCACTTTTGAGAGGTGGATGATGTCAACGGTAAGTACAAAGAATATGGGTTGTGCAAAAGTGCTACTTCTAAATCGCAAGCCTCATGCATAATTGCTACTAGTGCTCACACCTCGTCCTACTCACCTCGGATCACCATTAGTTCTCATCACATACAAGTTATTTTAAACGAGTATCACAAAGGGGTACCCCCGTGCCTCCTGTACAAAGGTCCTAGGAGATGCATTGGTTTTGATTTCTCATTTTTAAAGCATCTTCAACTTGGGACATCCATATCGGGACGACACGAGCAACAGATAAATGGACTCCTCTTATTTTTTATTGCTAGAAGCTTTCTCATAAGAGATTGAGGATTTGTCCAACTGAAACTTCCACCATGATACATGGCTTCGGTTAGCGGCCAATATTTTTCTCTAACAAAAATGTATACTCAAACTATTTTGCATGGATAGTCTCCTTCATTTCAGACAAGATGAACATGCATAGCAACCCACATGATATTCAGCGGAAAAGCACGCTGAGGTGTCCCCAGTATTTCAATAGTTATCACACAGCAAGCAACTTAAAAGAGCTACGGTTACACAAGGAACACATGCTAGGCACAATAGTCATGTTTGACTACTTTCCCATGAGCAACAAAAATATAATACTTTGAAATTTAAAGGTAGCACATGAGCAAACTACTATGGAATGGCAATGAAATACCACATATAGGTAGATATGGTGGACACTTTGGCATATTTGGTTTTTGGTGGTTGGATGCATGAATAAAATACTCATACAAATGGAGGCTAGAAAAAGACCGGGTGCGATCAACTAAGAGAGCATAATGGCCATAATCATGCACATCGACAAAATATATTAATCAAAGCATAAAGTTATACACAAATTGCAAACTAAATGATCATATAGGCAAGAATTGATTAGAATGTAGTCATAACATGTTGCAAAACATGTGCCAGGTCGACCCAAATAAAAACATTCGCAGGAGAATATATACCACACTATTATGCTTTTCTATTGTATGCTAAAAACAATGCATGAAACCTTCAATGGCACACTAAACACTCTTAGTATTTGAGACTAATCATAATGAAAACATAATTAACAAGCTAATCATGAGAATAACATCTAGCAAGATATGCAAAAAATAACTATGCCACAGTCTAAAAATGCTTCCATTTGCATCACATACACATAAAACTTTTTTCATGCTTCCAACGCCAACCAAATGAAACCAAACAACTCTCATATATGAAAAAAATTAAATGTCCAGAGAGCTATTGAAACTCAAATAAATGTAAAAGTGGAGCGTGTCTCTCTCCAACGCAAAATGCATAACAGTGGAGCGTGTCTCACTCCAAAATAAACATGCAAAATAGCGGAGCGTGTCTCACTCCAAAGTAAATATGCAAAGTGGTGGAGCGTGTCTCACTCAAAAGTTAACATGAATGATGGGATCCAACTTTATTGAAAGTAAACGCACAGAAAAAAGTAAAGACGCTCCAAGGATAACATATATCACATGAAGGAATAAAAATATAGCGTGTTGAAAAATGACCTGGTGCTTTTTGTTGATGAAGAGAGGATGACTTGGGAATCTCCAAGATTTGATGCTTGTACTTCTTGGATATTTCTTGGGGGGTCCAGGGGACATCCCCAAGCTTGAGCTCTTGTCCATAATTCATCTTATTGCATCATTCTTCTCTCCCTACACTTGAAGACTTCCATCACATAAAACTCAGCACAATTGATTAGCAACATTAGCGCAAATAAAAATATATCAAACCAGCAAGGCTTCAGTAATGGCACATATCAAACACTCATTGTAACATATTCTACTGTAGCTACTTCTTCCCAAAGCTCTTTTTCACAAAAGAACTCAAAAAGACGAAGCATAATACGCAAATGCAAAACATGGCAGAAATCTGTCAAAACAGACCAGCAGGCAGAGATCAAAATTAAAGAAATAGTTCTATTGCTCAAATCGAAAAATTCTTAACTAACGAAAGTTAGATAACATACTGGGGCATAAGCACAAAAATGTTCAGCTCAAAATAACGTTCTGGAGATTTTTAAAAATTTATTTCGTGACCAGCACAGAATCTGTTTCACAATTGCAAATACTCCAAACACTGCTTTATTTTTATTAGAGGCTACCCTTGGCACAAAAACGAAATAAAAACGATAAGGAGAGGGTATTACAGTAGAATTAACTTCCAAGACTCAACAAAGCAAAAATAACAGAAATAAAACATGGGTTGTCTCCCATAAGCGCTTTTCTTTAACGTCTTTGAGCTAGGCGCAGAAAGGGTGCAAATCAAGTATTGTCAAGAGGTGGCTCATCAACACCATAAGTTATCCTATAAATAGAGTCATAAGGTGACTTTTTTTTCTAGGGAAGTGTTCCATACCTCCTTTGAGTGGAAATTGATAACGAATTATTCCATCTCTCATATCAATGATAGCACCTGCAGTTCTAAGAAACAGTCTTCCCAAAATAATAGGGCATGAAGCATTGCATTCAATATCCAAAACAACAAAATCAATGGGGACATAATTATTATTCACTTGTATAAGAATATTATCAACTCTCCCTAAAGGTTTCTTTGCAGCAACATCAACAAGAAGAACATCCAAATAACATTTCCGAAATGGGAGAATTTTTAGGCAGGAGAATGTTTCTTTTGCTAGATGGAAGGCCAAATTTGTACATGATATGTTTTGGCTGTAGTACAGAATAAATGCCAAGCATAAGTATAGTCTTCTTAGTTGGCTCAAGTCCCTACCTTAGAGACTGTATTAGTTTATCCTTTTTTAGCCTTGTTTAGTTTTAGGCTTCTTTTTTGTACATTATATTTTTTATACAAAATTTAATAAAATTTGCCGTGGGGCTTTTTGCCTCACAGTCTTGCTTCAAAAAAAAAACATTTTTCTAACGGTGGCAAGTCAAGCATATCATAAACTCTTTTAGGCATAACAGAAATACTTGCACCAAGATCACATAAAGCATTACAATCAAATTCTTCTACTCTCATCTTAATAATATTAATAGGTTCCCAACCATCTTATAACTTTTTAGGAATTGAAGCCTCATGTTTCAACTTCTCTTCCCTCATTTTCATAATAGCACTAGCAATATGCTTTGTAAGAGCATCATTTTGTTCACTGACATTGGGAGTTTCAGCGAGCTTTTGCAAGAACTTTATAACTTCACTAATGGTACAACTTTCAAAATCAAAATCATTGCTATCAAAAGTAAAAGGAAAATTATCTCCCACACCTCTCAAAATTTCAGCACGCTTGTCGGGAACAGTTTTAATGAGTTTATACACTTTTCTCTGTGGAGTGGGGACTTTTCCTACATTTTCGATTTTGCTAGTAGTAGTAGGAGGTTTGCTAGCATTCAAAGATTCAGTATTACTATTGGTGGTGATTGTGTAAAGCTTGGCTAAATTATTTTCTCTAGCCATCTCATCTTCTCTTTCCCACCTAGCATGCAATTCAGCTAACAACCTCATATTGTCATCAATTCTAACTTGAATAGCATTTGCTTGAGCAAAAGTTTTATTCTCAGTATTATCATGAGGAACAACCTTTAATTTAAGAAGATCAACATCAAGAGCAAGGCTATCCACTTTAGAAACAAGAGCATCTATTTTGCTAAACTTTTCCTCCATAGATTTATTAAAAGCAGTTTGTTTACTAATAAAATCTTTGAGCATACCCTCAAGTTCAGAGGGAGAACCCCTATTGCTGTTATAAGAATTACCATAAGAGTTACTAAAACCACTTCCATTGTTGGGAGGATACGGCCTATAATTATTGCTACCAAAATTATTCCTATAGGCATTATTATTAAAATTGTTGCTCTTAATAAAATTCACATCTACATTTTCTTCTTGAGCAACCAAAGAGGCCAAAGGAACATTGTTTGGATCCATAGGAGCATTATTATTTGCAAGCATAGACATAATAGCATCAATCTTATCACTCAAAATAGAAGTTTCCTCAACAGAATTTACCTTTTTACCTTGTGGAGCTCTCTCGGTATGCCACTCCAAATAATTTACCATCATATTGTCCAGAAGTTTTGTAGCCGCCCCAAGGGTCATAGACATAGAAGTGCCTCCAGCAGATGAATCCAATAAGTTCCTTGAAGAAAAATTTAGTCCTACATAGAAGGTTTGAATAATCATCCAAGTAGTCAGTCCATGAGTGGGACAATTTTTAACCAAAGATTTCATTCTTTCCCAAGCTTGGGCAACATGCTCAGTATCAAATTGTCTAAACTTCATAATATCACTTCTCAAAGATATAATTTTAGGAGGATAATATTTTCCAATAAAAGCATCTTTGCATTTAACCCAAGAATCAATACTATTTCTAGGAAAAGATAGCAACCAATCCTTAGCTCTACCTCTTAATGAGAAAGGAAACAATTTCAACTTAATAATATCACCATCTACATCCTTATATTTTTGCATTTAACATAGCTCAACAAAATTGTTGAGGTGAGAAGCAACATCATCAGTACTAACACCAGAAAATTGTTCTTTCATAACAAGGTTCAACAAGGCAGGCTTAATCTCATAAAAAGCTGCTTCGGAAGCAGGTGGAGCAATGGGTGTGCAAATAAAATCATTGTTGTTGGTGCTAGTAAAATCACACAACTTAGTATTCTTAGGAGTAGCCATTTAATAAAAATAATGCAAGCAACAGAAATAAAAGCTATACTAATTTTTTTTTGGATTTTCGATATAAAATGCAAACAAGCTAAAAATAAAATATGCAAGCAAAACAATAACAAAGTAAAAGAGTTGAGAGTGAGAGACTCCCCTCGCAGAAGAGATGCTTTTCTCTCCGGCAACGGCGCCAGAAAAAGTCTTGCTAAGCGTGGAGTTGAAGAAGGAGAATTTAGGCGGAACGTTGAGTGGAACCCCAAGAGGAAGATATGATGAGCACATCAGGAAGTTTTCTCTCAGTAAGAAACCAAGGTTTATCGACCAGTAGGAGAAAAACATTCTCTCCCGAGGTGTTGCGAACCAACTCGTGGCAGGGCGCACTGCCGGCGTCAGCAGCAACGTGGAGACCTGCACACAAAAAACTAAGTACTTTGTCCCCAACTTTCAACGAGGTTGTCAACCTCACTGGTTTTGCTGAAAACAAAGGATTAAACGAACCGTGTGGAAGAAGAATTATTTGCAGAGAACAGAATAGAAAAATGCTGTAGAAGATTGCAATTAAAAGAAGAAGGACCGGGGTCCACAGTTCAATAGAGGCGCCTCCCCAATAAAATAAATATGCTGGGTAAACAAATTACAGATGGGCAATTGATAAACAGAGATTCTACGCTAATGGTTGGTGCACAATACATGCTATGAAAGTATGCGGGCATTACAACAATATACATAGACCGTAATCCAACTGCATCTATGACTAATAATCCACCTTCAGGATTGCATCCGCGACACCCTCCAGTATTAAGTTGCAAGCAAGGGACTATCGCTTCCTTTAAGAAATGTGTGTAAAGTAAACGGTGAAACTACCCTTGAATAGAACACCGTTGTTTTCTCCCTAGTAGCAACAACACATCTAGGGCCCAGGGTGCTTCTCCCGATGAAAAAAATGACACTCCAAAAACCCTAGTTCAATTTGACTCCGTATAGGTCTCTGAAAGTGAAACATACACAAAACAAGGAATTCATGGTCTGTAGAGTTATAAATGAAATAAAGGGGATCATTGGTAAATCCCCATAAATCAATGTAAAACATGGTATTAGCATCATATATGTTGTAAATATGTGGGAATTCATACTAATAAAGGACAAAGTTCATGTATGCGTTTTACATGCATCAACATCCCCAAGCTTAACCTATGCTCGTCCCGAGCATAAAGGTGATAAAACTAACATAAACTTTGGAATTTATTATGTTTCTTCTAAGTAATCATGCAAAGTCTTACTAGGTGCAATCAATAAATAATGACAATAAGCAACTTGAAGTATAAAGTGATGTCTCTTTCATTCTACAAAGCATGCATAACAATAAATATCATTCTAAGAATCATATGATAAGTATTATGAACTATGAAGCATGCTTAGGAGAATCATGTAGAAGTGTTTGGAAGACTCTTTGTCCTCTCTTTTGATTCTTTTGATACTCTTGACTCAAGAAAGTAAGTAGGGAATATATGTGCTACACCTCCAACAAAATAAAAAGTAAAGAGACCAAAAAGTGAGATTTTGAGATATTCAATTCATGTCAACTATACTCATAAGGATGGGGTACCATGCATCTCTTTGTTTCAGAGATATCTATGATTCACGTGTTTGACCTCTTATAAGTAAATATTGCCTCACTCTCCTGGTGCTAAGGATTCCACCTCTTGATACTCAACTTAGGGATACCACAGACCTTTCGCATATTGTTTTAACCAAGTATCGTAATGGGGTACCTACATGCCGCCTGTACAAAGAAAAATCAACTTCAAAAAGTATCATTCTAAGCCATCCATACCGGGACAACATGGACAACAGTCTTGTAGCATCCTCTCAAACATTTTTCTCTTCATGCATATATCTTTTTCTTATCTGACTTTTTTTTTGAAATGTAAAATATTCTCTCTCTTTGTTCTTTCTTTTTTTCTTTATTTTTTCACTCTTCCTATTTTGAGGATTCTTGTGCTGAAAATTTCACCATGTAAGCATGGCTTATAGTTACCATTCCAATGCTTTTCTCTAACAAATATGCATACTCTAGTCCTTATGTTGACAGAGACTACTTTATTTTGCTTGAGATAACCATCAACAAATCCAAAATAAGTGACAATAAACTTAATGTGCAAAACCTTAATAGTGCAGTGTTGAAAGACATTCTCATGTAAACATGGTTACGGTCTAGCTCAATACTCATAATCAGTCAAACCCATGACATGCATTGTGGTATTTTCCTTCCAACCCTTATTTTTCTATGAGCTTTAAATTACACAAAAAGAGTATTTTGAAATGGTTGGAGACATAACACACATATTATACTTGGAATAGGAAGTTATAGGTAGGTAGGTATGATAGACATTTGGGTTTGAGTGGAATTTAGAAACAAGTCTATGCTTGTGTGAGAATTCACCTTTGTGGCTAGCAAGAGATCTAGAAGCATGCAATAGTATCCATAGTGCTATTCATTCATAATAATAAAATTATAATTAATGTTAAACATCTATGTATACTTTTTTTTTGTTTGACACAAATACAGTAGGGAAAGGCTCCCTACTGTGTCATTTTCTATTAATAAATGGAATATTTACAATGGGTTTATCATGAAGATACATAAAATTATAATTAATGTTAAACATCTATGTATACTAGTAATAATCAACACTAAATAAGTAACATATCAAAGCATCACTCAGTAAAGCATTTGAAACTAGAAGTACCATGCACAAAATAAATTTCAGCTTTTAGATAGCATTCCTCTTAAAATTTTAATAATATGCAACTTATTTTGAATGAAGAACTCATGAAAAGAGAGTTTGGTACAGTAGCTCTTTCATATCCATGATAAGTATTCAATATGATGGTCTTTGAAAATAAAAAAATTAGACACAAACAAAACAAAGACGCTCCTAGTTTTAGCGAGAATTCTATGTTGCTAAAAAAAACAAAGTTTAGAAGTGTGCAAACCGAGATTTAATATGAGTCCAGTGGGGTGCCTTGGGAATACCCAATATTATGGTATTCGCCATTATTGGATTGCTCTTCGTGTGGTGTTCTTCCATTACCTGTGAAAAAATTTCAACACAAAACTTTCTTCCCATTCTTTTCTATGGGTTGACATTAGTGGTAAAAAAATATCATGATTGCTGCTATTTTATTCACAAAACAAATTATATATTTACGAACCAGAGATCAGATAATGTTCTACTCATTCTAATATATCAAAAGTTTCAAGCAAAATTCATTTTGATACTCAAAAGAATGGATCTAACATTAAGAAACAGAATCTGCCCAGAATTTTTGCTGCAGCAAAACTGAATTATTTACACCACTTAGACATGTCAGGATTTTTAGCCAATGTTTTTTAATTTATAGGATGAAAAGTTACAGCTACTTTGAATTTATCAAGATTTTAGGAGTTACCAATAAAATAATAAAAATCGTGCCCTAAAAAGTGCAGCGCAGGATTCAACAACTCCTTATTTTGTTTGAAACTTTTATCATCCAAATGGGTAAAAACTTGGTACTTTATTTAGAAACCAGAGAGTAAATAAATAAACTAACATTCTACGAAAAGCATGTATAAATAAAATATAAAATAAAAGCATCTCGGGTTGCCTCCTGTAAAGCGCTTACTTTATAGCCATATAGCTAGGCTTGCTTACTTGGATCAAGTGGTATAGAAATTATGTGGTATCTTAAATGTTGCTACCTCCTTCTTCATTCTAAAGTTCTCCATACACTTCTTGTATGAGAATTGGAATTTGACATTCCGTTCTTTTGAAACAATGATAGCTCCTGTTGTTCTCGAAAATGGTCTCCCAAGGATTATAGGACTAGAGGTATTGCTACCCATGTCTATGACAATAAAATCAAGAGGTACATATGTCATATGCAATTCAACCATAACATCATTAACTCTTCCCAATGCCTTTTTGGTTGAATTATCAGAAAGTAAAAGATCAATGCAACATTTTCCATGTTTTTAAGATTAAGCAAATCAAATAACTCATGGGATATAACTGAGATATTAGATCCCAAATCTAGAATAGCATCATGTTTCTATTTATCTATAGAAATTAAAATATTCGAGATCCAAGCATCCCCAAGCTTAGGTGGTATCATAGCTTCATTGTTATATCTTTGTATATTTTCTTTAATGACATATTTTGCAATATAAGAACCAAAAACCAACTTGATTGACATTGATGGTGGGATCTTTAGAGAATTTTTCAAGAATAGCAATTAATTCATGCAAGCTACACTTATCAAGATCTAATAATGGTTCTCTTACTTCACTAAGAATTTTGACTTTTTCTATTTGTTTATCATTTGCAAGCATAAGTGTTTCTTCTTTTTCCATAGCATAAAAAGTCTCCCAAGATTTATCTATTACTTCTTGCACATATTGGATGGTTTCTTCATGGTTCTTTTGTTGTAGGAGATTCTTAAAAGACAAAACTATTTGAGTTTAAAGACCTAACTTATCATTTAAAGCATCATGTATTTCAAGTTTTGCTATGAATTCTTTATTCAAGTCTTTTTGTGTAGAGATAAACGATCTAATGGTATTTTATAATTCATTGGAATTATTATTACCACTAGTAAATTTATTTGGCACATAAGGTGGCCGGCCATAGGTATTATTATAGTTGTTCCCATACCCATTGTTACCAAAGTTTCTCACATAGTTGACATCTATATTTTCATTAGAGTTTCCAACAAGTTCTTGGAGAGGAATATTATTATTACTTTGCTTTGCTATGTAAGCTAATATGGTATCAATTTTATTGGATAGAGGATTTTCATCTTCAATGGATTCTACTTTCTTGGTGGGATTAGGTGCTCTTTCAGTATGCCATTGACTATGATTATGCAACATGCTATCTAATATGGCTTTAGCGTGAGCCACAATTTTACTCATAAAAGCACCCCCGCAGCAGAGTCTATCATGCTTCTTCATATTATATTTAACCCATTATAAAAAGAGTGTAGGATAGTCCATTCATTTACTCCATGTGATAGGAAAGTTCTAAGCATGTTCTTAATTCTTTCCCAGGCCGTTGCTACATGTTCATTGTCATTTTTTTCTAAATGATAGGATCCTATTTCTATTTTGTAGGATCTTAATAGGTGGGTAATACTTTTTAATGAAAGCTTATTTAAGATCATCCCAAGAATTAATACAAGCAGTAGGTAGAGAAAATAACCATTCTTTAACTTTTCCTCTAAGAGAAAATTGGAATAATTTAAGCTTGAAAATATTGTTTTCCACAATTTAAACTTTTTCATATCACATATTTCACACAAATCATGCAAATGCATAAAGGAATGTTCACTAGCACTACCACCAAATTGTTCCCTAGTTATAATAACCCATGACGTACTTACTTCAAAGCTTCCAGCAGTTATTTCACGTGTAGTGATAGGCTTAGCAACAAAATGATCATTATGAGTGTTTTTGTAATCACATAATTTAGTATTTCTTCCCCACATGATTTTTAGAAGATAGTTACTGCTAATTTTTATGTGTTTTTGTATTTTATGAAAAAGAAGAAGTACAGAGTAAAGACTAAAACCATGATAAATAAAGTACTTTGCAAAATCTAAAAGAGATAAGAGAGCTTATAGTGGTGCAACCTCCCCAAGCTTAGTATTTGCACTAAGTTGAAGATGAAGGCAACAGTACCAGAAGATATCTAGCAGTTTGTCGCGGGAGTTGTTGTGCTCCTAGCTTAATGAAGATGCGGATGTGAGATACTCTTTCCACTCCCCGGCAACGGCGCCAGAAATGTCTTGATGACGTTGGGACTCCAAGTGCAGAGTGTTATGTCAGCAGAGTATTTTCCCCACAATGGTGATTCGACGGTTTATATCGAACTCTCGGGGAATGGCGTAAGGAGTTATTTCTCCCTCTCTTCTTCTCGCAATCCTGCAAAATAAAATAAAGCCTTATGTCTCAAACTGCACCGTGTGGCTGTGAAGCACAAGGTTTCATGTAAGTAAAAGTAAATAAAGTGATAACTAAAGTAAAGTAAACTAAGCAACTAAAATTAACTAAGTAGAGCGGTAAAGGTATGTTTGTTTTGGGGTTTTGAGTGCAAATAATAATTTTTTTTGTACTTTCGAATTAAAATAGTGCTTCAAATAAAAATTAAGATAAAAGTGGTGAAAAGGTGTTTCTTATGATTAAAATCGGACCAGGGTTCATGGGTTCACTTGACTATTCTCTCTTTTAAGTTGTAGTGGACAATAACAATTCATCAATGAGATATGAAGACAATAACTCTAACATGTATAAGATAAGCATCCATATGGGTATCACATTCTAACATAGAGATGATGCAACACATCTCTCTTACACTCCACAAGATAGGAATAAACTTCAAGCAACTTGTATTAAGAATTAATAGAGCATAGCTAGAAGAACTTTGACATATTGTTTGAATATCAAATATGCTACCTTGAACAAACAAGATCAGTAATTTTGTCATGTAATGAACATAGCACATGCAATCACTTTATCCCTAGTGAGATAGCAAAAGAAAAGGCAAAGCCATAATAGATCATGAATTTTTTATCACTATTACCTCACTAAAACCATGCTATTCCATCTAACACACATATCACCCCACACACGTTCTTGCATACAAGTTGGATCAGAACCAATACTTAAGAATGGGGTACATTATATGCATATATCAATACATCTTACACAAAGTATTGCAAAATATCATATTTATTTCAAAAAAGGAATATATTGATATCGCGAAGACACCAAATACACTCGGCGTCTGCTTGAACAAATTTTCACGAAAGATATCCATGATGCACACATCCTAAAAAACGAAACTAAAAAGGAAAGGAAAAAAGTCTCCAAAAGCGACCCTCCAAAATCTTAGGTCCATGATGCACACAGTGCACAAGAGCCATTGTCGTCGATCCAAGATCTTAGGTTTTAAACCTGGAAAAGTCTAAACTCTAAAAACAATTCCTTAGGCAAGTCCATTTCTAGCCACAACCAGCGAAGGTGACAATACAAAAAAAAGTTGCATAGGCGACGAATTTTATGCCCGACCGTGGTTGTTGATGTACCATCCCCGACGATTTTTTCTCTTTCTGTGGTGCATCACAAAACTTTTTTATCTCGTTTTTGAGGTCATCTAGCACCACAGAATAGAGAAAAACGTCGCCCATGGAGGCCCGGTAGATGGTGCATGTTGAATTCTCGGGTGCGCCGACCGAGTCCACATAAATCCGCACCCCGGCCGACTGTAGAGCCTAGATTGCAGCGTCTATAACGCTTTTTTCTCGATCACACCCTCTGTTTCGACCTGATTCGTGTTCTCTGCTCGAGCCGTTTATGCTGCTAGCAGATGAGCCCCACATGTCAGCCTCTATGTACAGCAAACCTTGCCTTTCTTGGATTTATTTTTGACCCCTAATTTCTGGCTACTTGCCATTTTCTTGTCATCCCCTGCCGCTTGGTTCACTTGAAAGATGCTGCTGGAAGATGGGCCCCTTATGCCAGCCTCTATGTACAATAAAAGGTTGCCTTTCTTGGATTTATTTTTGACCCCTAATTTTTGGTACTTTGATTTTTCTTTCCATCCCCTGCCGTCTTAATTTGTAACGGTGAGGCCGCTGCTGCAAGATGGGTCCCACATGTTAGCATCTCTGAACAATAAACGTTTTATTTTTTTGATTATTTTTGATCCCTGATTTCTGGCTACTTGCCTTTTTCTTTCGATCCACTGCCGCCTGGTTAACGTTGAGGATGTTGCTCACTGATGGGTCCGATATGTCAGCCTATCTGTACAATAAATGTTTTCTATCTTGGATTATTTTTTACCCTAATTTATTGCTACTTGCCTTTTCTTTCGATCCCCTGCCGCTTGGTTAACGTTGCGACCACTGCTACAAAATGAGTTCCATATATCATGTACAATAAACATTTCCTTTCTTGTATTAATTCTTGGTCCCTCATTTTTGACTACTTTCCTTTTACTTTCAATCCACCATCGTCTGGTTAATGTTGAAGAGCTGCTTGCAGATGGGTCCCTCATGTTAGCCTCTCTGAACAATAAATGTTGCATTTCTTGGATTTATTTTTTGACACCTAATTTTTAGCTACTTGCCTTTTTTATGATCCACTGCTGCCTAGTTAACATTGAAAGGATGCTGGAAGATGGGTCCCTTATGCTAGTCTCTATGTACGATAAAAATGTTGCCTTTCTTGGATTTATTTTAACCCCTAATTTTCTTGGTACTTTCCTTTTTCTTTCAATCCATTGTCGCTTGGTTAACGTTGAAGAGGCTGATGGCAGATGGGTCCCTTATGTTAGCCTCTCTGAACAATAAATGTTGCCTTTCTTGGATTTATTTTTGACCCCTACTTCCTTTTTTCTTTTGATCCCCTGCCACATGGTTAACGTTGAAGAGGCGGATGGTAGATGGGTCCCTTATTTCAGCGTCTTTGAACAATAAACGTTGCCTTTCTTAGATTTATTATTGGCCCCTAATTTCTGGCTACTTGCCTTGTTTTTTTTTCGATCTCCTGCCGCCTGGTTAACATTGAAGAGGCTGCTGGCAGATGGGTTGCTTATGTCAGCCTATGTGAACAATAAATGTAGCCTTTCTTAGATTTATTTTTGACCCCTAGTTTTGGCTACCTGCCTTTTTTTTTCTTTCGATCCTCTACCACCGGGTTAATGTTTAAGAGGATCTTGCAAATGGGTCCCCGATGTCAGTCTCTATGTATAATACGTGTTGACTTTATTGGATTTATTTTTGACCCCTAATTTCTGGCTGAAAGGATGAGATGTCGCCTAGAGGGGGGTGAATAGGCGTTTTAAAAACTCTTACGGATTTAGCTTGTAAGAATGCGGAATTAAACTAATGTTTATTTTACAAGCACAAACCCTAAATATGCTAGGCTCACCTAAGTGCAACAACAACAACTAGAACTAAGCAAGATAGGCAAAAGATATATGTAGCACAAGTGATAGCAAGATATATATATGTACTTCAAACACGATGGCTATCACAAGGAAGGTGAGCTCGGATATAGAAATAACCGAGGCACGCGGAGACGAAGATGTATTCCTGTGTTCCCTTCATTTGCAAGAAGGTACGTCACGTTTGGAGGGGTGGAGGTCCCACGAAGGATTCCCCAATGCCACAAAGGCTCACCCTATTCTCCGAGCCTATCCCATGAAGGAATAGACCTTTCCTTATGGCTAGCTTTTCCTCCACTCCGGAGATGGCAAGTTCGACAACCACTTCACAAGCTCCACGGATGGGAAGCCCGGGCCCCTTCATAATATTCCACGAAGAGGTCACCGGGTCACCAACCAGACCAACTAGGAGGTCACCCTCCAAGAGTAACAAGCTCACGGTCTCTCACTCGAACTAATCGTGGTGGAGAGCTCAACACTATGCAATGATGCAAAGCAAGAACACTAGAGGTGTTCAAATCTTTCACACTCAAATCCCACCAAAGCAACAGATGCTAGGATGAGATAATAGAGGAAGAACAAAGGAGGAAATTAACAAATGACTCCAAGATCTAGATCCCAAGAGTTCCCCTCACTTAGAGGAGGAATGGATTGGAGGAGGTTGTAGATCTAGATCTCTTCTTTCAGATCCCCCAAGAATATGCAAGAATCATAGGAGGGAAGGGAGAGGAAGCAAGCTCAAGAGGTTCAACAATGGTGGTCAAAAACTTGCTCAAGAACCCTAGAAAACCGTTGGGAATGAAGAAGCCCCTTTTATAGCCAAACGAAATATGACCGTTCGGGCAGATCTGGGAGTTTTTCGTGCAACCTGGCAAACCGGGCCAGGGACCGGGCCGCCTGGTGGGAGAGCCGGTCAGACCGGCCCAGGGACCGGGCGGCCCTGAGAGCCCCCTGGAAAACGTCCGGTTGGCACCGATGTGGGAGCCGGTCTGTGCCGGACAAGCCGGTGAGACAGCCGGCGCGACCGGGCCAAACATGAAAACATGTTTTACAAAAAAACATGATAGCTTTTGCGTTCGGACTCCGATTTCGATGATCGTGGGCTTGTCAACAAGCCCTACAACTTTATGCATACAAACAACATTGTCCACCCACGGAGTAAAATCCACAAGATGAATATTTTGACCTATCTATAAAAGAGACACCGGTAACACCTCCAAGCTCGAAAACGCAATAGAAGATGCATATGAATTCCGTTTTTGATGAACTTGGGCTTGTTGTAATGCTAGCAACAAGCTCAAGAACCTTACACAGAGAAACACCAAGAAGAAACAAGATTTATGGAATGCAAAGCATGCAAAGGGTTGAGCTCCCTAAGATGATGTGATCAAGTTACCCAACCGAAAGCCCCTCTTGATAGTGTGGCTATGTATCCTATAACCCGGTCTCACAACAACCACCTTGAGACCGATAAAAGGGAAACCTAGAAAGGCCATACCTTTGCCTTGTGCATCCTGCTTGATCTTGATGATAACTCTTCAAGCTCCACTCAAGCTGGAATGCCTCACTTGATCATTGTTGCTTCGTGAAGACTCACAAATGCTCCCTCATACACCATGATGGGAAAGATTCATTGATGCAATTCTTCACATGTCCATTATCACCAAATGTACGGCAAGCTTCAAGCATATGATCTTATTGAGATGCTCAACTTGAACTTGCCCAACTCAACCTTGACGATGATCACCACTTGATGTCATCCTCTCATGGACTATATGAGATCTCACTTTTGATGCATGCCCATGGAAAGATACCTAACCCATATAGACAACATAAGGGCATATATATGATGGGTTAGTTCATCAAGCATAATTGACAAGGCTTACCATACCACATGACTTCACGTGGCACATTCTTCGTGTTTCATGTGTTGACCAAACTTGAATCTATTCTTCACTCTTTGTTTTGGTCAACCATGTATCTTCTCATGCTCTATCATACTATCTTGAGGTGTATATAGAATTCTTCATTTGTTTGCATTCTCTAAATCTTAGTCAACCATAACTCAACTTATGAGACTATCATGACACCGACTACTACTAGGAGCCATAACTTGAATTCCTCATTTGGAATCAAGCACTCAAGATCTTGATCATTCACTGCTTATCACATAAGATAGAGCATGACTAATATTGAGTTCCACATAAGAACTCCATCTTCATTTATTCTTCTTGATCATATCACATATACGAGGGACCCACCAAGCTCTGACATACGGGCCCACAGGTTCTTACATATTGGGTCCACACTCTGACATGTTGGGCCCACCAAGCTCGGGCATGCTGGGACCCACCAGGATCTGACATGAGGACCCCACAGATCTTTGGCTTGCCGGACCCACCAGAAACTGTTAGTCCTGGGTCCCACCAGGCTCTGACATGCGGACCCCACAGATCTCTGGCATGTTGGACCCAGTAAAACCTGTCATATGTGGGTCCCACCTGGCTCTGACATGCGGCCTCCCAGATCCCTGGCATGCCGGTACCACCAAAACCCTTAGAGATGGGTCCCAGCAGGCTCTGACATGCGGCCCCCACAGATTTCTTGCATGCCAGACCCACCAAAACTCTCAGAGAAGGATCCCAGCAGGCTCTGACATGCGGCCCCCTCAGATCTCTGGCATGCTGGACCCACCAAAACTCTCAAAGAAGGATCCCAGCAGGCTCTGACCTGCGGGGCCAGGCGTCCAGAATTGACGGCAGGCAGACACTTGTGCAATTTTTTTTGGCATGGCAACTGACATGTGGAACCCATGTTGATGGTACTAATAGTTGTGGGCCACTTCGCATGTTGGGAGGCTGTCGGAATGGGCGGCCCCACGCAGGTGGGTCGTGTCGGGACCTGTCATGCGGGCCCGAGTGGTGCAGGCCAGGTACATGTGTGCAGATAGTGGTTGTCTCCCCTTACAAATATGGGTCCCAGTGCTGCAGGCCTTCGATCAAGCAGCGGGAAGACACAAAAGTACGTGAACAGAAGCGTGCAGAGTGTGGGTCAGGTGTGTCCACCGGCCCGAAGCTCAGTTGTTGTGACGCCCGCCCACTGCAGACTCAGCAATTCGGGCCACCAACAACCCGCGATGCTCATTTCTGCACAATCGCTGACGTTTAGACCTCGCCCGGGGCCGAGCGGCCCAAATCGCCATCTGTGACGCGAAAACGCCCTATCGTCATAGAAAAAGACAATCGCTGACGGATTTCCAAACCATCAGTATCATACCGTCATTGAAGACCCATATTTTACTAGTGCGTTGTTGTGCGCATAAAATACTGCGAGCTGATTGTCGCAGTACATCTTTAGTGGTTTATTAATAAAATCTACCACTTTCAAGTCGGGTATAAATTTCTTTAATCATAATGCATGCCCCGTGGCTTCATAACATGCTATAAATTATGCATACATCGTGAATGATGCAACTATTGTCTGTTTGGAGCTTCTCCACGAAACAGCTCCCCCTGCGAGAGTGAATACATATCCAGATGTGGATTTTCTATCATCTTTATCACCCGCAAAATCTGCATCTGAATACCCTCTTATCTCTAGAGAATCAAATCTTATGTATGTTAGCATCTAGTTCTTTGTGCCTTTCACATAACGCAATGCATTCTTTACCATTTTCTAGTGTTCTATACCTAGATTTTCTTGATATCTACCGAGTACCCCGGTGATAAAAGCTAAGTCAGGGCGAGTGCACACTTGTGCATACTGCAGGCTTCCAATGGCTGAAAGCATATGGAACCCCTTGCATTTAATTGAGCTCGTATTGATTCTAGGGATATTGAAATCTCCCAAAACCACTATTCAAAAAATCGGCCGATATCTCGGCCGATTTATCGTGAATCGGGTGGTAACCGATAAGATTTTGGCATATCGGCTGATTTATCGCCGGTACCGATATTTTGGCTGACTTTCAGTCTTGTAGCCGATATTTCTCCTGATTTTCAGTCGGAGGGCCAATATTTCTGTTGTTTTTCAATGAAATTTCACTAAAATTTGGTCTGGTGGTCAATATTTCCGTCCTATAGTCTTGTAGGACTGTTCATTTTTACAAAATTTCCATTTTTACCGATTCAAATGTTGTTCAATGATACAATATTATTTTTGTGCAACATATTATAGAAAATTTAGTGCCAAAAATTAGGATTTATCAAAAAATAAGACGATGAATGGTCGACCGATAAAATCAATTAATCGGCCGATAAGTGATTAATCTGCATTTTGAGAACGACCGAGAAGTTAACGATTAACGATTTCTTGAACATTGCCCAAAACTTCCGCCCTTGACTATAGGGGCAGGTGTGGCATCGCTCTTATGCATATTATACTTAGTTAGAATCTTTTCTAAATAATCCTTTTGCGATAATCCTAGTACTCCATTTTTCCTATCTCGATGAATTTCTATGCCCAAAATATATGATGCTTCACCAAGATCTTTCATATCAAAATTTGAGAACAAGAACTTCTGGCATCTGGATATGGAAAGCAGAATATCATCCACATACAAGATTAGGAAAATATATTTCCCACTTTTAAACTTTGCATAAACGCAGTTGTCCTCAATATTTTCTTTAAATCCAAATCTCTTAATTGTCTCATTAAACTTTAGATACCACCGTCTGGAGGCTTGCTTTAATTCATAAATGGATTTTTTTACGAGGCATCCCATTTCTTCCTTGCCTTCCATGATAAAACCCTCGGGTTGTTTCATGTAGACATTTTCTTCTAAATCCCCGTTCAATTTGATGCAACTCTAAAGAAAAATGTGCAACTAGTGCCATTATGATTCTGAAGAATCTTTACATGAGACTAGACAAAATGTCCCATTGTAATCTATACCTTCTCTTTGTGTAAATACTTTTGCCGCAAGTCATGCTTTGTACTTTTCTACATTCCCATTGAAGTCATATTTTATTTTGTAGACCCACTTGCAACCCACTGTTTTGGCTCCTTTAGGAATATTTTCGAAGTCCCAACATTATTGGCACTCATCGATCTAATTTCATCTTCCATGGCCTCCACCCACTTTGATGAGTCTGGACTTCTTATGGCTTCTTCATATGAAGTGGGATCACCTTCTATATGAACTGTTTCTGTATTATAAACTTTATAATTAGTTGACATGGCTGATTTTCTAGCTCTTGTAGACCTTCTAAGGGTCTCATTCTCTTGAGCATTCTGTTCTTCAACTTGTGGCTCAGCTTCTGGAGGTGGATGTTGTTGCTCCCTTTGATGCACAACAAATGGTTCATTCGGCTCCTGACGGACATTTTCCGAATTTTCACTCATTATTATCATGGGCGGAGTCACAACAGATGCTTGCACCACAAGCGCAGATTATCAATGCAAGTGCACATGGTAGCGCAAAAAATGGCTCCTGAGTCATCGGATTAGGTGCATGCACCCTCTTCTCCTGAAGATCATTTTTTCGAGCTACCATGCTCCCCCTCATCATGTCATCCTCTAAGAAAACAACATGTCTCGTTTCCACAAACTTTGTGTATTTGTCTGGACAGTAGAAATGATAACCTTTTGACTTTTCAGGGTAGCCAATAAAATGGCCACTAACTATTTTGGTATTTAACTTTGCGATGTTTGGATTGAACACTTTGGCCTCAGCAGGGCTCCCCCACACTTTCAGGTGAATTAGAGAAGGGACTCTCCCTGTCCATAGCTCATACTGTGTTTTGGGCACCGATTTGCTTGGTACTCTTTTTAGAATGTGAATAGAGGGTTTTAACGCCTCAATCCACAATCTCAATGGTAGGGTGGAATATCTCATCATACTACGCACCATATCCATAAGGGTATGGTTACGCCTTTCAACTACCCCATTCCGCCGAGGTTCGCCTGGCATAGAATATTGTGCAACTATTCCAGTCTCCTGTAAGAACCTTGCAAAAGGTCCACGGACTTGGCCATACGGATTATGTCGACCGTAGTCCTCCCCTCCACGATCAGATCTCACTATCTTTATTCTTTTATCGTAATGATTTTCAACTTCAACTTTGAATATTTTAAGTTTATCCAATGCTTCTGTTCTTTCTTTGATTGGATAAACATAACCATATCAGGAGTAATCATCCGTGAATGTTATGAACGAATCATAGCCATTCACACTTTTCATAGGAAATGGTCCGCATATATTGGTGTGAATTATTTCTAGTGTGACGGTGCTTCGATTCGCACCATTTTTTATTTTCTTTACAAATTTTTGTTTAATGCAATCGATGCATTGTTCTATGTCTAAAAATTCTAATGGAGGAATAATTTCATTTTTAACAAGTCGTTCTATTCTCCCACTCGAAATATGACCTAATCGACAATGACATAATTTCGATGATTGATCAGTTCTTTTTCTTTTATTTTGTTCTTTTTCCGACGCTGATACTTGCTCATTCACTTTACACACAGACAATACTTTTTCATGCAAGGATAATAAATAAAGCTCATCGTGGAGTAAAGCAACCCCCACATAAGTATTATTACACCATATGACACACTTGCCATGTCCAAAATAATATTGGTAACTGTCTTTATCCAAACGTGAAACACTAATCAAATTTATATGTAAAGAAGAAACAAATAAAACATCTTTAAGCTGAATGGTTAAGCCATCATCTAACTCCAAAAGTACGTTGCCAATAGCTTCAACTTCTGCTTGAACTCCATTCGAGACTTCAATGCATGTTTCGCTTCTTTGCGTAGTGCGCGTCGAATGGAATCCCTGTGAAGAATTTGCAACATGAACAATTACACCTGAGTCAATGCACCAAGTATATTTTTCCACGCAAATATAATAAATAAAGCTCATCGTCGAGTAAAGCAACCCCCACACAAGTATTATTACACCATATGTCACACTTGCCATGTCCAAAATAACACTGACAACTGTCTTTATCCAAACGTGAAACACTAATTAAATTTATGTGTAAAGAATGAACAAATAAAACATATTTAAGCTGAATGGTTAAGCCATCAGCTAACTCCAAAAGGACGTCGCCAATAGCTTTAACTTCTGCTTGAACTTCATTCGCGACTTCAATGCATCTTTCGCTTCTTTGCGTAGTCCGCGTCAAATGGAATTCCTATAATTTTTTTTGCAACATGAACAGTTGCACCTGAGTGAATGCACCAAGTAGATTTCAAAAATTGTATACATGGATTCATTTACAAAGGAAACTACATTGTTACCTCTCTTTGCCATTAGTTCATTTAGCCAATCGGGACAATCTTTCTTGTAGTGTCCAGTCTTTTTGCAGTGAACACACTGATCTTTGTTCACTGATTCTGGCTTATACCGGTACTGCTGCTGATGCTGCATTTGCCTTTTGCATATGGCTTGGAAGGAGAGCCATTGTCACATAATTTAGAGAACCTCCATTCTGTGCTTTGAGCCTATCCTCCTCTTCCACACACAAAGCCATAGTCTTTTCTATGTTCCACTTTTCAGGATTCATGTTGTAATTGACAACGAAATTGTCAAACTTTGCTGGCAATGAAGCCATGACCAAGTGAACAACAAGTGCGGGCTTTAGCTCCAGGTTATCATCCATGGGCTTTAGCTTTGCAGCCACGTTGCTCATCCTGAGGATGTGCTCCCTGATGCCATGTCACCTTCAGTGTACTTCTCTGTTACCAGTTGCTTTAGCAACTGGGTTGCATATATGTTTTAAGAACCAGTGAATTGGCTCTTTATCTTTTCCAAGTACTCCCCAACGGAAGCACACTCTGCAATTGAGTTCATGATGACGCTCTTAATTACGTGTTCTTTATAAATGCCATGCATTTCTTATTGGCTGTCTGCCACTTTTGGTTCTCTAGGGTGTATCCTTTTCTTTTTAAGCCATGCATCATCATCATCCTTGTCATCTCTGACAGGATCAACAGGCTTTGTGGGCTGCGGTGTTTCAAGCACGTAGTCCACCTCAGCACATGCGAAGGCGAAATCCACCTTTTGCCTCCAATGAGTATAGTTGTCCCCTCTTTGGGTGGGAACGTCCTTGATGCAACTCATCAAGTAGTACCCTCCTAAAAACCAAAGATAAGTGAGAACAGTACAATTTCATATTATAATCCAACGTTGGTCCGAATTAAGACACGCAACTGTTAGTGCAAATAAAACTATATCACCA
Organism: Lolium rigidum; assembly: GCF_022539505.1. Classification (NCBI taxonomy): domain Eukaryota; kingdom Viridiplantae; phylum Streptophyta; class Magnoliopsida; order Poales; family Poaceae; genus Lolium; species Lolium rigidum. Next base: position 76,108,955 of record NC_061509.1, on the reverse strand, counting down.
TTGGGCAGAAATTTGAGATAAATGCACATATCATTGCAACAAAACATGATCATGTCATTAATAACGTTGGTCCAAAAATAACAGAACCATAATTTTTCAATATAATTACTTAATCATCTCTTTAAAATTTTAACTATCAACTTTGCATTTTTCAAAATTAAAATACATTTTATAACTATTTGAAGTGGAAACTTTGAATTTAAACTATTAACTTTGAACTTTTCAAAGTCATAACCGCCGATCAAGGGGGAGAATGTTAGGATGTTCACCGCTGATCTAGGGTTAAGCGTGTGCCGACGGGAAGCTCCATCACCACCGCCACTACCTCACCCACGCCACCGCCATCGCCACCATGTCAACGTCTGCAGGATCCTCCTCACAGGGAGAAGGTACACATTCCCCTCTCCCATCTCTCTGTGTTCTATCGCATATTCCAAGTTAAACTACATAGACAGATAGTTCTACCTATTACATCTAGCCTAGCAGATCCATAGTTTAACACCGAGTGCTCATGTTTTTTTCATATAGATGTTCACCTGAAGACAGACAGACAGTAGATGTTCCACTTCCCCTGAACTATATATGAGCAGCTAGTACAATATTCCATTAGTCCCTATTTTGATACAAGAATCTTGAGATAAACAGAGGTTAAATGCATGGTAGGTAAAAAAGGAGGGCGTACCGTTGCGTGAAAACCAATCTGCTCCAAGTTGTTCACACTGAGAAGCTAACGATGTGGTCATTGAAATCCCAGCACGAAGGGTATTAAGCAAGAAGATGCGCGGCAATAGCCATCGGCTCCGGAGCTGTTGGCGCATCGCATAGCCGCCACTTTCTTGAGCGTTCGGCAGCAATCCTACATCATGGGAGTCGGAGATGTAGGCCTTGCAGGTTGCAGCAAGGGGCCACACGGAACGGAGCTGTTCCGGTAAACGGCCGTCTAGGTCCAGGGACACGCGGCGAAGGTGATGAGGACATCCCTACTACACAACTACCTCCGTCATTTCCAAATGAAGATGAACCTGCTGTGAAGCTCAAGTCCAATGAAGTTCGAATTGGACCTATTACAAGGGCTCGTGCGAAGCTACTTAAACAACAGGTGAACTTGTTCCTAAACGATACCTTGATTAATGGGAACTTTATACTACCTAAGTCCTGTTACTTATGTATCATCATGTATGAAGAGAAGACAATTATCGCACGAGGAGGAGAGGAGAGCTGGACGTGAAGAAGGACGTGAAGCTGGACATGGAGCTGGACATGAAGATATCTCATGGACGCGCGAGGGAGGAGCGGGAGGCATGCGCGAGAGGAGAAGACGAAGTCGCCGGCGCATCATCCGGTCAGACCGGCCGCCACGCCGGCGTGCACGGTCCGACCGGGCGGCACGCCGGATCCGGCCCGGCGCCAACCGGCCGCTCAGCTGATGCCAACCGGACGGGGTACTACAGAGCAATTCCCGCGCCCGGTTGCCACCCGGTCTCTGGCCCGGTTTGAACCGGCCAGCCCGCGTCCCAGTCCCGGTCGACCGGCCCCCAGACCGGTCGTGTCCGAGTCTGTCTCGACCAGATCTATTATGGATCGGTTATTTTCGTACTTTTTCGACCTGTGGTCGTCCCGGACGCCTATATAAGTGCCCAAGACGCCCTCAAAGTTGCTTTAGACCACGTTTAAGATAAACCCTAGTTCTTAGTTGTTTGCTCTGCAAAACTATTGAATTCCCTACACCATATTGCTTGATATTGTGTAGATCTGAGAGTCTTGTGTAATCTGCTGTTCTATTGGGAGTTAGAAGGTTACAACTTATCGCTTCGTGGTCGGTCACGCTACGTTCGTAAGTGTGTGGAGTTGCGAATATTTTGGAGCGTTGAGAGCTGTTGCATTAGCGACAGACACCAATCGAGAGATCTCGTTGCGTCATACAAGTTATCATCCACTTCATAAAATTACCTCCGCTGCAATCACCCCGTGATCATCATCACCACTGTTGCTTACTGAGAAGATCGGACAACCCTCTTATCAAAAAGTGTAGCTCTCGTGAGGAAGAAGGGGATGGAGTAGGCCATCCGGAAGGGCCTAGCGGCGGCGCGGCCGGCGTCCATGATACAGATTTGCGTAGTTGCGTTTTTTTTGAGCGATTGCGTAGGGGTACCACTAGAAAAAGACCAACCTTTAGAAAGGGAAACTAAACCACCACAGACCGACACGTGGCAACCTATACTGCTTCCGCGCGCGCCGACGCACACGCGGGCTCGCCCACCGCGCGCCTCGCGTACTCGCGCTCGTCGCACATCGCCTCGCGTACTCGCGCTCGTCGCACATCGCCTCGCGTACTCGCGCTCGTCGCAGAGCGTACTTCCCCGCGCGAGTCTCTCCATCGCGTGCATGCCGTGGCCCTTCGTGGGCGTAATCGCCCTGCACCATGCATGCATGCTAGCAGATGTATGCTACTCCGTACTAATTTATGTAGCAACACAACTGTATCTACTTTAGTTTTTGACACGTGAGCACAGCTACAAGTTATATACGAGTAACATACAACATAAGTACCTTACAACACACGAGTACAGATATGTACAATACACGAGTATAGTTGCGAACAAACAGACAAGTACAGTTGCACACACGGGGCGGGTACAAGTACATTCACGCACATGAGGAGGTACAGTCGCGCACACGAGAAGGTACAGTCGCGCAGCACAGAGAGTACGATCACGCACAACACACGAGTACAATTGAACACACGAGCGAGTACAAGTACAGTCACACACACGAGCAGGTACAAACACGCATACGAGCAGGTACAGTCGTGAACACGAGCAAGTACATGTACAGAAGTACAGGCTCACACACGAGCAGGTACAGTCGCGCGTAAGTACAGGTACAGTCCCCCACACGGGCGAGTACAGTTATCGAATAAAGGGAAAAATTGCACCGAATACACTAAAAACAGAAGTACTTATCAGTTGAAACACGAGTACAGTTAGGTACACACCACAGGTACAATCATAATATTATTGGAAGTACGAAAAAAAAGTATCTCCAAACCTATCAACATGGGATCTAGTTTTGAAGATCTCGACGCGAGGATCTCACAAGTGAAAACGGTTCGCAATTTGGACTTACGGTTCTCAAGATATTTCATTTTGAAAAAACGAATCTGAAGAAAAGGGAAAAACCGACACAACCCAGTCTTCTCTCTCCTCCCCCATCCCCACCTTGCTTCCCCTTGCGACACGTGGCGAGCAGGGAGACCACTTCCCAGGGATTTTCTGGCACCACAGCGCGCCACTTGTCGCGTGCGGAGCGAGTTGTCTTCCCTTCGCGAAGGTCGGCCTTTTTGTAGAGTTTTCGATTACGTAGTTGCGTTTCTTCGGAGAAGAGTTCTGGAATTCTCACGGGTCATGGGTCGGAATCTAGGTCAAAGCGTCAAGTCCCCTTGGGCCTAGATCAGCTCAAGCGTTTTGGATAAAAGGGCCTAAAATAGTGCGGAGATGTTTCGAGCCCATCTTATCAGGTTCTCGTGCTGTTGTTCGGGCGAACACAAATCCATGGGTCCGTTTCATTCTCCACGTCATAGAGTTTTTTTCTTTTTCTTTTGAGAGCTCCACGTCATATAGTAGGTCGGGGGTCCCATCGGCTGAGAGGCTCGAAAAATATCTCTCTGCGCCCAGCACCAGATTCGCCTTTTAATGTGGTCCTGCTAAACAAGAGAAATCTGGTAGGAGCACCCCACGCACGAACAAGGCTACATTTTCTTTTTGGTGGCTTGAACAAGGATGACATTATAATTTAGCTTTACTCGAGTTTCGGCCCAACACGAGCTAAATAGCAATTACAAAGGGAATGAGTGCCATTAGCTCTAGAATAGAAGTCCTAAGTTCGTAGTACCTTGGTTTATATTTTGGACCAGAGTAATAATTTCTAGCCATACATGTAGACATTCTAAATATTTAAACTTGCTCGTCTAAATACGGATAAAATACATGGCCCTTTGCAAGATGGAAAGACATCATGAAAGGAGTTACTTGCGAATACATACAATGAAAAAAAAATAATACATACAATACATTACAAGTTACATAACTCATTATATGTCAACTTATCTTGTGAATTTGCACCATTGTATTTATTTATAATTTTGTACTACATGTTTATTATCTATACCAAAAATCGCATCGACATGTTTATTCCATTATTTACACATGTCAGTATTTGTCTAAGAGCTTGCATTTTTCCCAGTCAAAGAAGTATCAACACGTGCTTAGAAAGTTTTTCAAAAATAAAGGTCATGGTAGTATTTGATACGTAATTTGAAGTGTCTTCAATGTATATAGGCACAAGGTGGATATTTGGAAGATGCAGAATGTTGCGTGGTTCAAGCAAAAGTTCCATAATAATCATTTATATTGTCATCTTTAATTTTTGTAGTCGCGGTTAATTGTTGACAATTTTCTAGACAAGCAAATAACAAAGAAAGTTTGAGCTGGGAGCATTGGTACTCAAGAAGGTGATCAACAAGGCGTGCACAAAGGCGTCACGAAGGATCCTATGATATTTTAATTGAGAGTACGCGAAAGCGTATCTTAATTTTATAGTAGAAGGCAACAAATTTTTTACAAGAAGCTTCAAAACCCTGCGAATAGAGCTTGAAGAACTCCACTCATTCCGCACACTATGGTTACTCTCTTACATCATGTGGTCTCCCTCCCAATCCTACACTCACACTTAGCCAAATAGAAAATTCCTGAAGATCTAACTAGCTAACCGCTCTGCCGTGCATTACGGCCTCACATTGTTAAAAACCCAAGCATTCATGTGTTTCCACAGCTTCCAGCATGTAAGGATGGTGAAGGAGTCGAACTTTTCCTTATCTCTGCTGTGGAAGTGAGCTCTCGAAGACTCCCACCATGACTCAAGCCGTGACTCTTGGTGTGATTCCTGGATATGCAGATGTAGGTCACGAATACACCTGAACCACACCTCACGAGCGTAGGGGCACTGCATTAGCAAATGATCCACCCGGTCCTCCTCCCGGATGCAAACAGACCAAGGAGAGGTATGATCTTCAAGATGTGTAGTAGTTGAAAATGAAGTTCTCTCAATCGGTGTATCTCTGATATCACTGATGGGTGAAAGTTTGCTTTGTTCTTGTAACAGTTGAGGTAAGTAGAATCTTTTCTTTTTGGTTTGTTTACATCTGCACTTGGTTATATGGTGGTGTCTATGAATAATATCAACGGAGAAACCTGTTGTTCAAAGAAAATGTTGTTTTGGGAACTTTTCTTTGGACTATCTCAGCCCCCCATTGGCCATTGCAGGTACTACCTCCGTTTCAATGAATAAGATTTATATTATTTTTAAAAATAAAAATGTAAAGTATGATCTAGTTTTGGGAAAAATTTATTAGCATGCAAAATACAAAATCAGTATCATCAGAAACATCATATTCACAAATGATATATATAGAATATTATACCTATTTTTTTTTAAAAAAAGTCAGTAGTGTAACATCCCAAAATTTTAAAACAAAGAGAAAATGAATTTCCCCTTTTCCAAAAATTGGAGCCAACAAAAACTTTATTTAAAACACTTGATGTGCATAGTGCTCATACAAGTATGTAGTGAGCTTTGCCATGTTAGTTTGTTTGAAGTGGGAACATCTCTCAAAACCCTAAACACTACCCTTTCTCAAAACCAAAGAGGAACAAATAAAAGAAAATAAAATAAAAGGGTGAGGCATATGTGGGCTTATGGCCATTTCTCTAATAATGGCCCATGCCCTATTTACTTTACCCAAATGATGAAACCCTCCATCAACCCAACCAACATCAAAGGAACCCAAAACCATGATCTTTGCATCAAGAGAAATAAAAGTAAAATAAAAATAGCAACACATATGAGGCTAGGCCATTTTTGTAAATCTTCAACCTAGGCCATTTTGAATTGTGCCAATGGTTGGGAAACATCAATGAACCAATAAAAATCACTTTTGAATCGAGAAACCTCAAATCAAATCAAAGAAAAATCAAAACTAAGTGACATGTGATAATGGTCACATGTGACAATTTTAACATCTTACCCACTTTGAGCCCCTGGATTAAGAGATTTCTAAACCAAACTCTCCCAACTCTTTGCACCTCATCCAAGACCTCATCAAGATGAACACTTTTGATGTTGACCACTTTGACCAGTTCCTTTTCTATTGATTATTATAAGGATGCAAAGTGGCAATGTTGAAACAGATTCTAGATTGCCCCAATTTTTTGGAATTTTCACAAACCACTTCCAAAACCCAAACCAAGACCACAAATGGTTGCCAAACATTGTTTAGATCACTCCTATGTAGAAATTTGGCCAAATTCAAAAACAAAGGAGACCTTTGCTTGTCATATAGGTGGAGTACATAGAGTAAAATTAGGGTACAATCACTATTCCAACAACTATGTACCTCTCACCCTCTCTCTCTTTGGCTCATCTACAGTAGATTGTACCTCTAAATGACCTCACCTAGTGTTGTATGGTCACCATCACAACAAGCCACGCCAAGGACCTTGCCTATGTCAAATACACTTTGGCAATAATCAAATATGCATGCTCTTGCTCTCTCTAGTCCCTCTAACCTTGCCAAACCCACTGGTCTCACCTCACTCATGCATGACAAACCCTCAGAGACAAAGAAAAATGCCCAAAGCATCCCCATGCCACTCCATGTCAACCTCATGCTCACCACCATGTCATCACCTGCCCCTAGTCCTCTCCTCTCCCTCTGCCCATGTCACATAGCTTCTCCCCACCATGCTGAGCCTGCCAGACACGATCTTAGGTCAAGGAGAAGAAGCCAATACCCAGACCGCAGCGTGGTCACCATGCCCAGGCGCGCCAGAGCGTGCACTGGCACGTCTCTGGACGCGCCAGGACACCTCTTGCTCCTGTCGCGTCTGTCCTCCCCTCCCTCTCTCCTTGCACCTGCACGATCTCCTCGACGTCAGCGCCACCGTAGACATGCCCACCTGCCCGCGCTAGCGCTGTAGTCGACGCCTCTGACGATGACCTCCGCCACGGTACTGAGAGGACAATGACGTCGCCCGCACGCCCCCATCCTCCTTCTGCTGCACAAAGACGCTCCCCAGGACTGCCATGACATCCCCAACGCCTCCGCATCAGCGCCCCTCCTCTCATTCCATGTAGACGCGTCGACGACGATGACCTGCCGCACCCCCTCGGCCACCTCGCGCCCTTATAAATAGAGCCTTCCCCTTCCTCCTCTCAGCACACCAGTCGCCTCCTCTCCTTCTACTGAGCATCCTCGACCACTTCCCCCTCTCAAATTTAGCCGGAGTAGCTCCAATTGCATCGACGGTCGCCGGAGCTAGTAGCAGACGCCGCCGTCGATTTCGTCCACCCCCGGAGCTCCCGCGACCACCGTTGGCTTCCTCGTCGTCCGCAACATCGCCCTGCCTCATCGCCGAGCCTCGCCGGAGCTCAGGTGAGCCTCCGAACCCTAGGTACTCGCCGCCAGTAGGGTTGCGCTCGTCGACGTAGACGACGAGTGTCGACCGCCCGATCACGATCTAATCCTACGGCTCACCTCCTGCGTACCGATTCGCGGTTTAAAGAGAGACTGACCGGTGGAGCCCACCCATCAGGCGGCCTGCGGCGCGAGAAGCGTTGTTGGGCTGGCCCATTCCCTTTCTCTCTCTCTGGCCCAGCTATTTTCCCGCGCAGGCCCAACTATTCAAATCTAGGTTAATTCATTTAATTCAAAAACCCTGCAGATGTTGTGTTCAAATTTAAAAATAGGAGAATCTACTGAGCCAAAATTGACAAACTTTATATATTTAGAAAGTTCATGAAATGATCTGTCAAACCCCACTGGCCCCAAATCAAAATTCATCTTAGATCATCTACACCAAAAATAACAATTCAGTAACTTTGCAGATTTCAAACAATTCTTTAAAATCAACCAAAAGTGATTTTGAGTTGATTCCAACTCTCCTAAATCACATTTCATATTTTCTAATTGTTTATGTAAAAATATGATATGGTTGTTTCATAGGATCATGAGCTAGATTCAAATAATGGCTATGTAGTCATTTCTAGCTCATTTAAATCAATTCAAATTTTGAATCTTAAATCTATGAGATGTAGCATCTCATTTAAATCATCTTCCCAAGTAGTGTGAAGTAATGTGATGACCCTTGTTGCATGGTCTCATACTTGCTCACTTGAGGATCTTAAATCAAAGTAGTATTTAAATTGCATGAGATGATGAATCTCATTTAAATCTTTTTCCCAAATGATAAATATGAAGTGTTGACATTGGTCAACATGGTCTCATACTTATTATTTGAGGAAATTAAATATTAGCAATGTTCCAATGAGATAAGATTACTTTCAAATAAAATAAATAGAAAACCCTAGTGAGTATTAACTCATGTAAATCTCAATTAGTGAAATCTATTTCTCCAAACCAAATAAAGAAAACCCTAGCTTAATGTTGAGTAATGTTAGGTGATGATGTCAGATCATCTTGAGTGAGTCATTAAGGCTACTTAGGCTCATTAAGTATTGATTGGTGTTTGTATCCTCGTATTAGTTTATAGACTTTAGTCCCGGAGACTATGAAGAAGAGGAGGTTTTCTACCAAGAAGAAGAAGAGAACTTTGATCACTCCCCCAATCAAGGGAAGCTATATTATTTCAAGCTATTACCAAGCTACCCTAATGCAAAGCTCTACTAGAGCAAGGCCTGATTGCACTATTATTTTTAAGGATCCAATCACAAGTTTTATTCTTTACAAGCTTTACTTTGGTTTATCAAAGTCTATTTATATTCATAGTTCACTTTGGGCTAGATATGAAGTTTTGCAAGAGTATCAAAGTTATCCTAGAGAGCTACAAGTTAGTTAGTACCCCTCATGACTTGTTGCTAGTGCTAAACTAAAATTGACTGCTCTAGATGGGAAACATGTGAATCTTGTGACTTTGAAAACCTTGGAATGATGAGTCATTCTATTGAAAGCTTTTGAAGGTGAATATGACTTGTGAATGACATGGTGAAATTGACCAAAAACTGATGGTTGGGTTCGGATGCGATACCATTCCAATTCTTAAGTACCCCCACAATACCTGAATCTGGGTAAGACTTAACTGGAAACATTTGTATCTTAGTATGGGTTCCCTCTGAACAGACGTCATAGGGGTTATGCCGAGGCTACCTCCGTTGAAAGTGAAATGACGTGAAATGAGGTGAATGTACGACCCAAGCCCTGTGCAGTTCCCAGGCTGACGGTTTGTCTTCACTGGGAGGCCAAGCTCATGGGGAGAGGTGCCTATACTAGGGTATGTAAATGAAAGGTTATGATTGGTAGTCCGCACACTGAGTGTGATAAATCAGGGCTAGTTACCCCTCACGGATTATTGCAATTATTGTGGCACAAGTGTATCACCTCTGCAGAGTGTAAACCGATTCGAATAGCCGCGTTCGCGGTCATGGACAGTTGGAAAGGCCATACTGTTCCGTCATCAGAACTTTTCCAAAAAGGTGACATGTGCTGGGTAACTTGTGAATTGAAACTGAAAGGTGACTTTGACTAGAATCACAACAGAGTTGTGGGAATGACACTAATGTTCCCACTTGAGTTAAGTTAGGCAAATGAAGAGTCTTGTTTACTAAATGCTTATGAAATAAAATGGGCTTTATTCAAATGAACCAAGAGCTTAGAATTCCATTGATATAGTTGATAGTGCTTACATTAGTATTAGTTTGCGAGTACTTTAAAGTACTCATGGCTGTGTCCCTGGCTATTCAAATGGCCAGACTATGAAGATGAGCCCCAGTACCAGTATGAAGGACAACAGGACGTCTACGACAACTAGGACTACTCCTGACGTCAACAGTTGCCTGTGGAGCAGATGGACTACTACTACGCTACTTCCGCTGTGTGTTTTGTATGGGATCCTTAGATCCCCTATGTTTTATTAAGACTGGATCAGGTGATCCTTTGTTGTAAGACAATTATGAGTTGTAATAAATGATGTTCTGTGATATCAATCTATTATGTCTCGCAAAAACAATATTCCTGGGATTGCGATGTATGGAATAATAGGCATCTAGACTTAAAAATCCGGGTGTTGACAAGTTGGTATCAGAGCCATTGTTTGACCTTAGGAGGCCCTAGTTAGAATGGACGTCTGAAAAACTTAGTTTCAAAACAAATGAAGTGAATATTTATGAAAACTTATTCTCACTCTTATCCTTGAGATCTTTTCAAAATGAGAAATCCATGCTCTACTTTTCTTTGTGATCCTACATAAAATTTTGCACACTTGATCACTGCTCTAACTTACTCATCCTGATTGCTCACAGATGGAGTACAAATGTGAGTCCTATCAGCTGGGCCATGGAGGAGACCTAATGTTCGAGAAGGATTTGAAGCAACTAGTTGAATATTTAGGACGCCCGTATCCCGAGTTCTTTGGAGTACCACTCAATAATCAATCAGGAAGACAACCTCGGTGGGAAGTTACTGCAGATCTGAGAGGAAAGCTAGGAGCCCCAATTCAGGAAACCATATGGTTTTCTGTAAGGGGAAACACTTGGAAGGATGGAATAGCCAGAGCTATGCAGGAAGCAATTGCCCGTCTGTGTGGACAGAATGGGAACAAGCTCAGGAACACTCGCTTCAGTTACTACCCAAGACATGATCCCATGGGAAGACCAGTAACTATGCCACCGCACCCGGAGATGACCCACTATGTTGCATACCTGGACTTCATGCTGTACAAGACCCGCAAGTAGTTGGACAACGCCCGCGCCTTTCGCCAAGCACATTACCCATGAAGACGAAGAACCTACCATTCCGGATGAAAAGTAGTATCGCTAGAGCACTTTCGTAGGTGTGAGTGTGTATTAGGATCCCTTGTATCATAGAACGAATGAATGGTTCTTAAAACCAACGGTGTGTTAGTTTTGTAATGTGTGTTGTTTGGAATGAATGAAAAAGTGTTGTTGGTTTTTACCCCCTCAACACTACTCAAGTTTTTAACTTTTTGAACTTTGAACCAAACAAACCATAGAAATTTTCCTCTTATCTTATCATCTACCTCAATGTTCAGATGGCCCCTCCAACCCGCAGCACCAACCAGGATGCAATGACGCAGATGCTGCAGATGATGATGGCAGACCGAGAAGCTGAGAGAGCTGAAAGACAAGCCAATATTGCAGCCCTGCAGCAGATAGCCCTGAACAATCATGGCCATGGAAACCATGACCACCCTGGGTCAAAATTGAAGAACTTTCAGAACACCAACCCTCCCATGTTCAGCAAGACCGAGGAGCCCCTAGATGCTGATGACTGGCTCCAGACAATGGAGAACAACTTAGAAGTTGCGGGAGTAGAAGCCGCAGAGAAAGTACTGTTCGCCACCCACTACCTGTCAGGACCTGCCAGAGCCTGGTGGACAAGTGCCCGTGCAATGAATGCTGGACAAATGATGACATGGGAAGACTTCAAGCTCAAATTCAGCAAGTACCATGTGCCCCAGGGACTGATCAAGAAGATGAGAGACGAGTTCCGCGAACTCAAACAAGGAAGGATGTTCGTGGTGGAATACGGCGACAGATTCCTCACTCTATCAACATACGCCCCGGATGAGACCGACACCGACGAGAAGAGGAAGGAGAGATTTCTGAACGGACTGCATGATGAAATGCAAACTGTGTTAGTAAACATTCCGTTCGCGGACTTGGAAGCCCTTGTGGACTCAGCCATACAGATGGAAGGGAAGCTGCATCAAGCCAACGAGAACCGCAAGCGCAGGATGATGAACCAGAATGGACCCCACCATACACAGAAGTACCGCAACAATTCATCTGGAGGATTTACCCCAAGACACAACAAGCCAACTGCTCAGACATACCTCCCAAACTACTCCAACAACAATGGAGGACACCCGAAGCCCGGAGGCAACAACAACAACAACCACAGTAGCAACAACAACAACAACAACAACAACAACACAAACACTGGCCCGAGGACTGGAAGCAACGCTGTCCCCGTCACCCCAAAGATAAGTCAACGGTAACCTGCTATGAATGTGGAACTGTTGGGCATTACTCCAATGAGTGCCCCAAGAAACTAGCGAAGACTGCCCCCAATACTGCTGCACCTGCCCAGCAACAGCGCCGCTTTGCAGCCAGAAGGAACCCGAACAACCGCAACGGCCGTCTCTACCACATGAGTGCCACCGAAGCTCATGAAGCACCCCATGCCATGCGAAGTATGTTTCCTGTTAACCCGATTGCACAATCTCTCTTAGGAACCTAACTTTTCGTAAAATCTCGGGACGAGATTTGTTTAAGGGGGAAGGGTTTGTAACAACCCAAAATTTTAAAACAAAGAGAAAATGAATTTCCCCTTTTCCAAAAATTGGAGCCAACAAAAACTTTATTTAAAACACTTGATGTGCATAGTGCTCATACAAGTATGTAGTGAGCTTTGCCATGTTAGTTTGTTTGAAGTGGGAACATCTCTCAAAACCCTAAACACTACCCTTTCTCAAAACCAAAGAGGAACAAATAAAAAGAAAATAAAATAAAAGGGTGAGGCATATGTGGGCTTATGGCCGTTTCTCTAATAATGGCCCATGCCCTATTTACTTTACCCAAATGATGAAACCCTCCATCAACCCAACCAACATCAAAGGAACCCAAAACCATGATCTTTGCATCAAGAGAAATAAAAGTAAAATAAAAATAGCAACACATATGAGGCTAGGCCATTTTTGTAAATCTTCAACCTAGGCCATTTTGAATTGTGCCAATGGTTGGGAAACATCAATGAACCAATAAAATCACTTTTGAATCGAGAAACCTCAAATCAAATCAAAGAAAAATCAAAACTAAGTGACATGTGATAATGGTCACATGTGACAATTTTAACATCTTACCCACTTTGAGCCCCTGGATTAAGAGATTTCTAAACCAAACTCTCCCAACTCTTTGCACCTCATCCAAGACCTCATCAAGATGAACACTTTTGATGTTTACGACTTTGGCCAGTTCCTTTTCTATTGATTATTATAAGGATGCAAAGTGGCAATTTTGAAACAGATTCTAGATTGCCCCAAATTTTTGGAATTTTCACAAACCACTTCCAAAACCCAAACCAAGACCACAAATGGTTGCCAAACATTGTTTAGATCACTCCTATGTAGAAATTTGGCCAAATTCAAAAACAAAGGAGACCTTTGCTTGTCATATAGGTGGAGTACATAGAGTAAAATTAGGGTACAATCACTATTCCAACAACTATGTACCTCTCACCCTCTCTCTCTTTGGCTCATTTACAGTAGCTTGTACCTCTAAATGACCTCACCTAGTGTTGTATGGTCACCATCACAACAAGCCATGCCAAGGACCTTGCCTATGTCACATACACTTTGGCAATAATCAAATATGCATGCTCTAGCTCTCTCTAGTCCCTCTAAGCTTGCCAAACCCACTGGTCTCACCTCACTCATGCATGACAAACCCTCAGAGACAAAGAAAAATGCCCAAAGCATCCCCATGCCACTCCATGTCAACCTCATGCTCACCACCATGTCATCACCTGCCCCTAGTCCTCTCCTCTCCCTCTGCCCATGTCACATAGCTTCTCCACATCATGCTGAGCCCGCTAGACACGATCTTAGGTCAAGGAGAAGAAGCCAATACCCAGAACGCAGCGTGGTCACCATGCCCAGGCGCGCCAGAGCGTGCACTGGCACGTCTCTGGACGCGCCAGGACACCTGTTGCTCCCGTCGCGTCTGTCCTCCCCTCCCTCTCTCCTTGCACCTGCACGATCTCCTCGACGTCAGCGACACCGTAGACATGCCCACCTGCCCGCGCTAGCGCTGTAGCCGACGCCTCCGACGATGACCTCCGCCATGGTACTGAGAGGACAATGACGTCGCCTGCACGCCCCTGATGCATGTAGTTGACACGTCCGTTGGGAACCCCAAGAGGAAGGTGTGATGCGCACAGCGGCAAGTTTCCCTCAGTAAGAAACCAAGGTTTAATCGAACCAGTAGGAGTCTGTTATCACCATAATTTGACCGAATCAGGAGGTGGGCCGTAAGGGAGATGGGCTTGAAAGATTACACGTGAAGGATCTCTGAAGCGGCCTTGCACGAAGAATTTGGGCTAGATTGCCCGTGTATCTTTTATTACAGTAGATTGTATCTAGATTAAAAGTTAGAGTTTATCTCGTGCACGGTTTGGTGCACGCCCACATTAGAAAGTCCGCTGGACTATAAATATGTATCTAGGGTTTATGGAATAAACAACAACCAACGTTCAACCACAAACAAATCTCGGCGCATCGCCAACTCCTTCGTCTCGAGGGTTTCTACCGGTAAGCACCATGCTGCCTAGATCGCATCTTGCGATCTAGGCAGCGACAAGCCTGCCCACGTTGTTCATGTGTTGCTCGTATCGAAGCCTTTTTGATGGCGAGCAACGTAGTTATCTTAGACATGTTAGGGTTAGCATTGTTCTTCATATTACATGCTTTCGTAGTGCAACCCTTGCATGTCTAGCCGCCCTTACACCTATCTTAGGTGTAGGGGCGGCACCCCGCTTGATCATAGTTTAGTAGATCTGATCCGTTACGGTTGCTCCTTGTTTCATCAAGGATTAGTTTAACATCCGCAATAGTTAGGCCTTACAAAGGGTTGGAGGATCCAGCGGCGTGTAGGGTGGCGTTTGCTAGCCCTAGAAAGGATGTTCCGGGATCAACCTCATGTTGGTTTTTAGGCCCTCGTCTAGGATCGGCTTACGGTCACCGTGCGCGAGCGCGAGGCCCAATTGTGAGTAGGATGATCCGATTATGCGGTGAAAACCCTAAATCGTCGTAGATCTAATCAGCTTTATCTTGATCAAGCAGGACCACCATATATTCGGACACCTCGTCCGGATCATGGGTGGATCGGCTCCTTGAGCCGATTCACAGGATAACCTGAGAGCCGATCGAGGCTCGTATTTAACGTTTACGTGTGTGCCCTGCAGGAACTAAGCGAGGCATCATCCACACCTTCCTGACCAGGTATAGGTCAGGTGGCACGCCCTTGCGATTGGCATCGGCGCGTGCGACCAGGAGGCTTTGCGGGCCGTCGCTCTGAGGGACTGGGGCCAGCCGCAACCCTAGTTGTTCCCGGCTCTACCGTGTTGATCATCTCTGCCCGCCAGGGGGTTTCTGACGTCAACACATTCTGGCACGCCCGGTGGGACCGCCTTCGACATCCACAACATCGCCATCTACATCCGAGATGGCGGAAGACACTCCGGTCACGTACGAGGATCTGCCTGATGAGCTCAAGAAGAAACATGACGAGATCAAGGCAACCCTCGAAGCCGAACTAATCGGCTCCTTCCACCGAACCCGCTCCCATGGCGTCGGTGGAAGGGTTTCACACCCGAAGGCACGCTCGATGGAGTGGACCTGTCCGCCCCGTCGAAGAACGCACCAGGTCGCCGCGGCAGGAGATCAACTACATGGTGGCTCATTCGCTGCACCGCCACTCGAGAGCCCGGTGAACACCTTGGAGCGTGTCGCTCCGCGCGTCGTCAAGGAAATCATGAGCCACCGGTATTCTCCGTCGGGACCAGCTCGGGGACTTTCAAGGGAGAGATGCCGCCTCCAGCCCCGGCCGTTCGCATGGGCAGCACCGGAACTGCCGAACGCATCGGCATACGTCGTCTACAAGATTGGTGGTGATCCTAGTGACTACCAATTCCTACCCGAGGCACCCAAGGAGATCCCGCACGGATACGCGTGCGCATACATACCGGATCGCAACGCCTGGGCACTCTCGAACCAGGCTGCAATATCGGGGCCTCCGGAACGGCAGGAGGAACGTCGGGAGCCGATCTCGAGAAGCAATCGTGGCTGGCTAAGTACGCCACCCCGACAAACCTCCAAAGCCCAGCTCCCTGCAGTTGGCTTAGAACCGGAAAAGCAAGCATGGCTGGTTAAGTATGCCACCCCGGCGAATCTTCGGGGTTCGACACCTTCAGCCATCACAGCGGATCAGATTTGTGCAATTCTGAAAGATCAGTTCGGCATGATGCCGAAAAGGAAGACGTTCGGCTACACCAAGCCGTACCCCAACGGCTATGAACTGATCCCGCTACCACCCAAATATCGGCTCCCGGACTTCACGAAGTTTAGTGGATCAGATGGTTCCAGCTCCATCGAGCATGTGAGCCGGTATTTGGCACAGCTGGGCACGATCTCAGCGTCAGACGAGTTGCGCGTGAGGTTCTTCGCACAGTCCCTCACAGGATCGGCTTTCGGGTGGTACACATCGCTACCACCGAACTCCATCCGGACTTGGAAGCACTTGGAAGAGCAGTTCCATGAGCAGTATCACTCAGAGGCTTCCGATGTTGGCATTGCCGATCTAGCGCAAGTACGACAGAAGCGCGGGGAGACAGTGGCAGAATACGTCCAGCCGCTTCAAGACCATTAGGAACCGATGCTTTTCGGCTCATATAAGTGAAAAAGAAGCGATCGAGTTGGCGGTGGTGGGTCTCTCATCATCAATCAAGGACGTGGCCTCCCAAGCGAACTACCCTTCGTTGGCGCACATGGTGCGAAGCCGTCGGCATATGAACAGCGCCACCCAGATGTTTACCAGGATAAATTCAAGCGTGCGGTGACCCTGGTTGAGGCAGACGAGGATGAAGGTGCTGCGGGAGATCGGGAGATAGCAGTGGCTGAATGGACTCGAGCGACGGGCCCCGTGACCTCGCAAATGGGTGAAGCCACAAGGCCCTCCAAAAGGGTTCGACTTCGACGTGACCAAGACGGAGCAGATTTTTGATCTCTTGCTCACGGAGAAGCATATAAAGGTACCCGAAGGCCACAAGTTCCCCACGGTGCAAGAGCTGAACGGAAAGCCATACTGCAAATGGCATAACACGTTCTCCCACACCACCAATGACTGCAGTGTGTGGCGGCAGCAGATCCAAATGGCGATAGAAAACGGACGGTTGATTTTCAACCAATACGCCATGAAGGTCGACACACACCCCTTCCCCGCCGTAAACATGGTGGAGTATACTTACCATGGAGGGTGCCAGCCGGATTTCTCGTGCCAAATCAATATGGTAGATCTTGGACACCACGCTGGCAAGGATGGAGATGAGGGCAGCTGCTCTCATAACGAGGATACAGAAGAAGCCGCTCCACGCGATCGGCTCCGCCAAGATGGTAAGCGATACGTAACAGAGGGAGAAGTGAAGAACATAAGATATCAGCGACCTCTCTCTGATCACCTCCTCAACAAGTATGTGAGTCAGTATGACCAACGCCGACGGTCCGGCAATGATGATGAAAGAGATCGTCTGGCTAGAGAAGCCAGAAGACATCGTCGGCATAATCGCGATGAGGAGGAGCACGAGCGTTGTGCCAAGGAAAAGGCAAGGGAGCAAGACGACGAGGACAAGCATCGGGATTGTCCCTTCTTCGAGCACTCGCTGGGATTCGGGAATGAGCCGATTGCCAACCATCGGCAATTGCCCGTAATGCAACCGGAAGAAGAAGGAGGCAGCCAACGTGTCCGTGTTCGAGCGCTTGGGACCTCTCCCGCCACGAGCAAACGAGCTGAGTCCCCTCGGTTGACAGATCTCGAAGATTCGAAGACGAGGGAGAAGAAGAAGACATGTATCACCGGCCAAGGTGGTGCCCCGATGGACTCAGCCGTTCCCGAAACGCAGGGTTCAACGATTGCGCGGCCCGGAAGAAGCCGAGAGGTTATACTTGCATACATTGAGGAAGGCAAGGCCTGATCTCGTCGCGAAGGTTCAGCGAACCCCGGATGAAGAGGGTCGTCCACGGAAAATGGAGTGGCGCCCCAAGCAAAGGAAAGCCGATGATGAAACATCGGCTGGCACAAACATGGTACTCGTTCTTCCGACAAAGCTTAGCGCTCCACGATTACACGATGCACTCAAGGTGGGCGACAGCAAGCGCACCAACATGATAAAGTCAGAGATTGGGCTGGTTTTATCTACCGGCCTGAACGAGTAGTAAGAGCACGTCAATGAGCAAACGTGGCGAGGCTGATCCTTGTGATCGGCCCCAAAAAATTTATGAAGGGACATTACAAAACCTTCACCGAGCAAGCAAACGTGGAGGCCGATTCCAGCAATCGGCCAAAATTATCCTCACCAACCATTCTGCCTGGGTTCGACATGTTATCCAACAGAGCCGATACCATCAATTCTCTTGACAGAATCGGCTCCGGGGCACCCGGTAGATAAAACACGAGGATATGCAGTGAAGTGCCTCATTCTTTGGTAATGAGTATTAAAGTATGGGGGCCGATGCACAAGTCGGCCGTAAAAAATTCGGAAAATTCGAAAATTTTTGAGCACAGCCGATGCAGCAGACATCGACTTAAGGATATAAAAGCCGATGCATGGCCATCGACTCAAGAGGAATAACTGTTAGGAATAACTGTTACGATCAGAGGGTCGATGGAGCACGAAGGGAGATTTTAATGGAAGAACTCCTCAATGGAGTAGTTTAAGGGCTCGGATCCTCTCTTCAAGAACAATGCCAAGAGCAGCCTGGACGTGCAGATCAGGTCAAGGATGGATTGCATTAGATCCACCAAAGGAAAGGAGCCGATCTAGCCGGCAAGGTGCAGGAAGAACTGAAGAAGCTCGGGGGGCAGCTCACCTTGAAGGCTCTCTGCTCTGGGAAGCCGATTTATGTTCGAATCGGCTGGTTCTGCATAAAAAGCTCCCTCAGACATGATCAAGCCCAGGTCCATACAGCTAAGTCGCGTATCCTCGTCTCTGTTTTGCCTTGGCTGAGACTCGGGGGGCAACAGGCCTGGTAGGTGCCCTATTTTTGAGAGCCGATTGGAGTTACCTCGGCTATCGCTGCATCATGATCTTCTCAGGGAGGAACTGGGAGGGAAAAGCCGTCGTCTGGTTACGAGGTTTGGACCGTGGCTGGTGCTGCAAGAAAAGGAAGAGACTCGGTTTCTCAAATTAGCCGATGAACAGTCATCGGCTGCGGACCGCAAAACGCCACGGTCGAGAAAAACAATAATAGCCCGATTCGTTACTATCGGTCTTGGTGTGGCAAGCGGGAGGATGGAAATTGGATTAATGAAAGGAGAAATCGGAAGAACAATTCTCATTAATTCAAAGGAGCGGTTTTACAAGAAGAGCCGATGGCTCTCAAAAGAGGGATCTAGTGCCTAGTGCACTCGCTATCGCTAGTTCTACTCTACTAGTCGTCGCTGTCCTCATCATCGCCGTCGTCGAGGTCGTCGGCGCCGCTCCCAGGAAGCTCCTCGCCGCTGCTGCCCCAGCCCGTCGGCCGGAGCTTCCTCCTCCTCCTCGTCATCATCATCATCCTCGCTATCCGCCCAGCCTGCGGAAGCGCTTTGTTGGAGGATACCCGGCGGAGGAAGAGGAATCATCTTCCTCCTCCTCATCTTCTTCTTCCTCGTCGCCATCGTCGTCCTCGCTGTCCGCCCACATGCGGGAGCGCTTCTTCGGCGGAAGCCTGGCGGAGGGGGAGGCCTTGGTCCTCTCCGCTTCTCCTCCTTTCTTCTCCTTGTCAGAGGAGATGGGGTTCGCCCCGGAGCGGGGATCGTCTTCTTCCTTGTTCTTCGGCGATGGTTGGAGAGAGAGGCCTGAAGCGGAGGAGGAAGAGGAAGACATGGCTGCAGGGGGGAAGGGTTTTTTGGTTTGGTGAACAGAGCAGAGCAAGGGGATGGAGTGGTGAACCGTTTGGCACAGATAAATAAAGAGAGTGTAGTGGAGATTTAATGCCATGACGGTTCTCGAGGACGTGATGCCGAAATTGACAATTCATACAGAGAAGCCCAGGAGACGAGGCGTAATGATGGAAGATTCTGCGGCAGTTCTGCTCTGCCACGACTTGACCCGACGAAAGAAGAGCATAATGATTTTGGAAATGTCATTTCCAAAACCAGGGGGGCATGTGTTATCACCATAATTTGACCGAATCAGGAGGTGGGCCGTAAGGGAGATGGGCTTGAAAGATTACACGTGAAGGATCTCTGAAGCGGCCTTGCACGAAGAATTTGGGCTAGATTGCCCGTGTATCTTTTATTACAGTAGATTGTATCTAGATTAAAAGTTAGAGTTTATCTCGTGCACGGTTTGGTGCACGCCCACATTAGAAAGTCCGCTGGACTATAAATATGTATCTAGGGTTTATGGAATAAACAACAACCCGTTCAACCACAAACAAATCTCGGCGCATCGCCAACTCCTTCGTCTCGAGGGTTTCTACCGGTAAGCACCATGCTGCCTAGATCGCATCTTGCGATCTAGGCAGCACAAGCCTGCCCACGTTGTTCATGCGTTGCTCGTACTGAAGCCTTTTTGATGGCGAGCAACGTAGTTATCTTAGACATGTTAGGGTTAGCATTGTTCTTCATATTACATGCTTTCGTAGTGCAACCCTTGCATGTCTAGCTGACAAGGGATTAACTTATCAATGCCTATGGATTGTAGGCTAGGGTTTAGTTAGAAGTAGAGGGCAAGTAGATCTCGAAGGTTTCAGCCGAAAAGTACTCGACGAATATGAAAACTAGGGTTTGCAGACAATGATTCGATGATCTCTTCGTCCCTCGACTCCCCCTTTATATAAGAGGTGGAGCCGAGGGTTTCGTTTCGTACAAGTTACAGAGTCCGGGACGGTTTCTAACTCATCCCGCCAGTTTACAAATAACATCTCCTATTACAACTCTATCTTTTCCTTAAATACATCTTGGGCTTCCGAATCTTCTTATTCTTCGGGTAGTGGGCCTTCAATAAACCCCGGGTACTATATTCGGCAGGCCCATTTGGGATGCCTATGTCGGTAGCCCCCGAGATTTTGCTTGAATCGTAGAGTCGTGGAAAATCTCCATCGTTTATTTTTACCCGAAAGCTCTAACTTTTATACTTTTCTCATAAAATTCTATATTGTACAGGGATATTGGTAGTTGGGGCTAGTTCATCCGACGGATCGGGTACTAGTTAACCGCTCTAGTGGCAATCCGCAAAAACCTACTTCAAAATCACGTCCCTGGACATGATCTCGGATACTCGGTGTAAACTTCGACAGTGCCGCTTAAGGTCTTACCATTCTGTCGAGTCCGAGTCAAATTTATCGAGTACCTAACGCGTCCGTTAGGATTTTTCTTCGTATCTCGTTGATACGGATAAAAGTAGCAGAGCGCAGTCTTCGGCGATGCCACGCCCAGCGAGAATAGATCTGGGGTCTTACCTTCGCAAATTTGCGGCATTCAGAAATTGATCGCAACTTTGGCGTTCCGAGAATATATTGTCGAGTGCTTTTCCGGCTGTTGGAATGGCACATTTTATCGAGTCAAATATGACTTATATTAATCTTCCCGATGGGAGTATATGTAGAGTTAATTATAACTCGAAATATACTCTCTTGCTGTTCTATCTTTCTTTTCTTTTTTCCTTTTTATATTTCATCGGGCACGCGAACAGCGTTCCCGATGGGAGTAGCCCCCGAGGCTACAGCCAAGAACTTGTGCTTGGTTGTAGGCTCAACATTTTAGTCCACCTTGTCGCTATATTGCCAGTATCTCCCGATAATCTTTCTCTTCTTCTCTTTTTTTTTTTTATCTATCGGGTGCGCGCACAGCGCTCCCGATGGGAGTAGCCCCCGAGGCTACAGCCAAGAACTTGTGCTTGGTTGTAGGCTCCCACAATTTCTATATTTGCCATAGTCGAAACTTTACTTTTTTCGAAGTAGCCCCCGAGCATTTGGGCAAAAACTTGTTTCTGACCAAAGGCTCCCGAAGTATGCAAATAACTCATCCTCGTCGCCATTCTCCTTTTATTTTTCTTGTCGACACATTTTCCCTTGGCAAATTTTCTTCAACTCTATCAATGGTCGAGATTTTTCTGTTTTGTGGGTCCATCGTTTCCACCACGTTGACACGTCGTGCAAGTGGGGGACACACGTCCTCCGCTTTTCTGGCGCACGTACTGTAACGCCTATCCCAGTAAAAATACTTTTTTGCCCTTGTATCTAAAAGATCTATGCTCACCACACGATTTCCTCATCCAACGGCACACCGCTTCACCCAATTCTTATATAAACCTGTCTTCAACCTCCGTTCATCCCCTCGCTTGCGCCGCTCACCTGTTCCTCTTCGCAAAACTTTCCCTGCGCCCAACTCTCTCTGATTTCCCGCACTCGCATACATTGCTCTACCCACTGCCGTTGATGCCAC
>NC_061509.1:76040035-76086562 GCF_022539505.1 Lolium rigidum | reverse complement strand
CGTGAGCATTTACAGTGAAACCTTCATCGAAACTGCTTGTCAACACCTTCTGCTCCTCGTTGGGATCGACATTCTTACTTATCGAAGATACTACGATACACCCCCTATACTTGGTGGTGTGGGTGAACGAGTGATGCCACTTGCAGTACGGTCTCCCGTTCATTTCTTGCGCCGTAGGGATCTTATGGCCTTCGGGTAATTTCAGCTGTTTTTCTTTAAGCAATAGATCGAATATCTGCTCAGCTTTGCTCACGTCGAAGTCAAACCCTTTTGCAGGCCCTTGTGGTTTTACCCATTTGCAGGACACGGGAGCTGCCCCCCGAGCCCATTCAGCCACGGCTACTTCCAGATCTTCTGCAGAATCCTCAGATTCTTCTGTCTCGACCAGGCCTACCGGACGCTTAAACTTGTCTTGGTACAATTCAGGGTGTCGCTGCTCATACGATGTGAGTTTCTGGACCATGTGCGACAGTGAACTGTACTCTACTTGGAAAGCCAGATCCTTGATCGGCGTTGCGAGGCCCAATGCTGCCAGATCGACTGCTTCTTTCTCAGTTAAACGAACCGAATAACATCGGTTCCTGACGGTCCTGAAACGTTGAATGTATTCAGACACCGTTTCTCCCCGCTTCTGCCGCACCTGCGTTAGATCGGCAATGCCGGCCTCGGTAGCTTCTGAGTGATATTGAACATGAAACTATTCTTCCAGTTGCTTCCACGTCCGGACTGAGTTTGGTGGCAACGAGGTGTACCACCCAAAGGCTGATCCCGTGAGAGATTGTGCAAAAAACCTTACACGTAATGGATCTGATGCTGAAATCATGCCCAGCTGTGCCAAATATCGGCTCACGTGCTCTATTGAGCTAGACCCTTCTGATCGATTGAACTTTGAGAATTCAGGGAGCCGATACTTGGGTGGCAGCGGGATCAAATCATACTCGTCGGGGTATGACTTGGAATAGCCGATTGTTTTCCTCTTCGGTAAGATGCCGAACTGGTCTCTCAAGATGGTGCTGATTTGTTCCATGGTATTAGCTGTAGGGACCGAGCTCTCATGACTCGTTCCGGTGGCATATTTAGCTAGCCATGCCTGTTTATCGGCGTCTGCTCCAGAAATCCCTGCTGGTGCAATCTGGTTCGTGCGCGCCAAGGCATTGCAGTCTGGCACGTATGTGCACACGTATCCATGTGGGATCTCTTTAGGCGGCTCATACAGGAATTGGCAATCGCTAGGATCGCCTCCAACTTTGTAGACGACGTACGCCGGTGAACCCTGTAGCTCTGGCGCTGCAAGCGCGAATGGCAGCGTCGGTCTGATCTGGAGCGGTATTTCTCCCTGGTGAGTCCCTAGGGTAGGTCCTGATGGAGAGTATTGATGCTTCATGATTTCTTGCACCACGCGAACCGCAACGCGCTCGAAAGCGTTCACCAAGCTCTCAGAATAACGGTGTAGAGAATGAGCCACCATGTAATTAATTTCCTGGCGCAGAGCTCTGGTGCGTTCCTCTGAAGAGGTAGAGAGGTCTACTTCATCGAGAGCGCCTTCAGGTGAGAACCCTTTCCACCTAATGCCATGTGAACGGGTCTTCGCGAAGGAACCGATGAGATCGGCTTCTAAGAGGGCTTTAATCTCATCATATTTCTTCTTGTGCTCCTCAGGCAGATCTGCGTACGTGACTGGTTCGTCAACCACCTCATCGGCGGCTTTTGACATGGTTGCTGCAGATGTCGACGCAGTTGTTGTTGTAGAGCGTCCCACCGGGCGTGCCAGAATGTGTTGCCTACCAAAACCCACCGGCGAGCAGCGACGGGCAACACGGAGAGCCGGGAGGCTCCCGGGACCGCCGGTGGATCCCGGTCCCTCGGGCAACGGCCCGCAATGCTCCGGCACACGTCCCGGCTGATGCAAGGGCGTGCCACCTGACCTATACCTGGTCAGGAAGGTGATGGATTGCTTCGATTAGTTTCCTGCATGGCAAACACGTAAACATTAAATACGAGCCCCGATCGGCTCTTATGTTGCCCTGCGGATCGGCTCAAAGAGCCGATTGCCCCATGGTTCATGTTGGATTTACGATGACATGGGGATCCTGCTTTATCAACATCAAGTTAAACCAATCTATGATAGTCTAGGGTTTTCACCGCATAATCGGAACATCCTATGCGTATTTGAGCCTAGCAGATACGTAAGATGATAGAAAACCAGTCCTAAAGAGGCCTAAAAACCAACATGAAGTTGATCCCCGGAACAATCCCTCTAGGGCTTAGTAAACCGTACCTTACGCGCTACCGGATCGTTCAACCCGTTTGCAAGGCCTAACCATGCGGATATCAAACCAATCCTTGAAGAACAAGGAACAACTATAACGGATCGGATCTACTAAACAAAGAATAATCAAGATGCTGCCCTTACACCTAAGATAGGTGTAAGGGCAGCTAGATATCGAGGGGTAGCGTAGCTAAGCAAGCATGTCATGAAAGTATCGATGTCAGCCCCAAAACATCCACGATAAGGGTGTTGCTCGCCATCAAAAAGGCTTCAGCACGAGCAACACCAACAACGAATAAACTGATACTGCCTAGATCGCAAGATGCGATCTAGGCAGCATGTTGCTTACCCGGGAGAAACCCTCGAAACAAGGGGGTGGCGATGCGCCTAGATTGGTTTGTTGTGAACGTGATCGTCATCCTTTCCCAATAACCCTAGGTACATATTTATAGTCCGTGGACTTTCTATCTTAGGAATAAACCTAGCTGTGTACGACTAAACTTTATCCCTTAATTCTAAATCTACCATAATATACAGATACACGGGCAATCTAGCCCAAATTCTCGCACAAGGCCGTGCCAGAGACACTTCATATGCATGTCCTCTAAGCCTTTCTTCGATCACGGCCCATCTCCGGACTTGTTTAAAATCTGGTGATAACAGCAAGTTGCTGAAATCTTTATATGGCCTGAAACACAAGCACCTAAGCAATGGCATGAGAAGTTTGACAGAACTTTAACTTCTGTAGGCTTTGTTGTCAATGAGGCTGACAAGTGCATTTACTATCGCCATGGTGGGGGTGAAGGTGTTATATTGTGTTTGTATGTGGATGATATTCTGATATTTGGTACAAATATGAAAGTAATACACGAGGTCAAATCATTCTTGTCAAAGTGCTTTGATATGAAAGACCTGGGAGAAGCTGATGTGATTCTGAACATCAAGCTTATTAAGAACGAGAGTGGAATTACTCTAACGCAATCCCATTATGTTGAGAAGATCTTGAGCCGGTTCGGCTATATTGATAACAAGTCTTCTCCAACAACTTATGATCCCAGTGTGACATTGCGCAAGAACCGGAGGATTGCCGTAGATCAATTGAGATATTCTCAGATCGTTGGCTCACTCATGTACTTAGCGAGCGCGACTAGACCTGACATCTCTTTTGCTGTTAGCAAGTTGAGTAGGTTCATGTCAAACCCGGGTACTGATCATTGGCATGCACTTGATAGGGTCATGCGCTACCTATGTGGTACAATGAGTTATGGGATTCACTATTCAGGGCACCCAACTGTGCTTGAAGGATATAGTGATTCAAATTGGATCTCTGATGTAGCTGATCTCTACGCCACTAGCGGGTATGTATTTACCTTTGGAGGTGGCGCAGTGTCATGGAGATCTTGCAAGCAAACCATATTGACGAGGTCAACTATGGAAGCAGAACTTACTGCTTTGGACACAACCACTCGTTGAATCAGAATGGTTGCGTGAGCTCTTGATGGACTTGCCTGTGGTTGAAAAACCTGTACCGGCAATCCTTTTGAATTGTGACAATCAAACTGTAATTGTCAAAGTGGACAATTCTAAGGATAACGCGAAGTCATCAAGACACGTCAAGAGACGTTTGAAATATGTCAGGAAATTGCGAAACTCTGGAATAATAACTGTTACATATATTCAAACAGACAAAAACCTGGCAGATCCCTTTACAAAGGGACTATCACGTAATGTGATAGAAAGTGCATCGAGGGAGATGGGTTTGAGACCCGTTGATGTTACACCATAGTGGTAACCCAACCTTTGCGATCGGAGATCCCGTGAATTAGGACCTGGGAAGAACAAATTAGTGGTTTAATTGAGGAGAGTATTATGTAACCCTCTCTATGTGAAGATGCACAAATCTCAATTGCTGTAAGGCAGGTTGGCAACAAGCCTTAATGTGTTTATGTTGGCTATTTTAGCAAAGATGCTGTCTTACAGAGCATTCTTGAAATAACACACCTATATGAGTTCGATTGTTAAACGTCGCAATCTATGAGATTTGGGTGATCTCTAGTAAACTCATGAAGAGACCACGAAGTATGACGCATATGCTTCACCCGCGGGGTAGGCTACGGCAGCCATGTACTGGTTATGACTTTGAGTGAAACCCTGTTCACGGAAAACTTGCAATTCAAGGCTTAGTCCATTGTTCAAGTGTGAATGGATGTAGCTTAAGGTTCTAGGCGGAAGTTCAACTTAACAGTCTCCGCTGAAACACTGGTATATAAATAAGCAGCGAGTATTGGTAAATCTCTAAATGGGGATTTGAGATCTGGTGGGGGATTCTTGAAATATTGGGCCTGCACTTAGTGGCCCATACTAGATTTCAGATTTTCCTATAAATCTCAAAGCCTACATAGTGGCATCCTTGTGAGTTTGAGCCCAAGTTGGTGGCAGCTCACTAGGGAGTGGCAAGAGGTGGGAAGTTTAGTCCCACATGGAAAGTTGGGAGGAAGTTAGACCACCTTATAAGGTGGGTTGTTCCACCACTAGTAAGTGAGTAAGAATAGGAGTGGTTCACGCGCGCTCCTCCTCGTCCTCGCTCGCTCGTCTCGACTCGACACGACACGACACGACACGACACGACGCCGCGCTCGTGGTGAGTAGATTGAGCCTCGAGCCGAGACTTTAATTTCCTTACTTTTTGCAGCTCAGAAAAACGAATAGAGTCCTAGACGGACACGTCGCAGTTAGTCGGCTCGGGTCACTCCCGGACCGTGGGCTATCTGTAACCGACTCGAAACGTGCGTGCGACGTGGCGTGGCCCACGTTGCCTAGGGTTTCCTGAGCCTATATAATCTCCTGCCCGGCTACCGCAGAAACACATCTAATACACGAGTTAGGGTTTTGCCACCTCTCTCTGCTTGCGCCGCCATCGTAGCCTACTCCATCCCGCGCGCCGACGTGCATCGGCGAACGGGAGAGCAGGTTTCCGGAACCGCTCGTCCTTGCGATCCTGTACGGGAGAGGGCGAATTAGGTTTTTGGGAAGCACTCTGCGCGACTGCTCAAGTTCTTCATCACGGGTCGCCTTCCGTCCAAGTCGGGCGGTGCTGCCTATCGTCGTCTTCAACGCCGTCTACTTCGACCCATCGTCCCCGTCGTCAACAACGTTGTCATCAACAAAGTTACTGCTGCGACATCGTCTGCTTCACCTTCACCGCCACCTCCACCAGATCGGTACGTGCGACATATCTCGATCTGTTTAGCGATAGATGTTGTACTGTTTGCTCTGCTACTGTTAATGTTGATCACTGCATCTAGTATGTTCGAGTTTCACATGTTAGTAGTTACTGTCGTCATGCTTAATATTCTGAAATTAATCATAAAAATTGTGCCTAATTATCCAACAATGACAAGATCTACGGTATGTGATTGGTGATAAGTTGTGACAGGGAACGATGGCACGTTCCAACCATCTAGTATGTCAGGAACAAGGTCACTGTAACATGAGGAAGCAAAACATGTTGTACAGAGCCTGAAGATCAAAAGCCCCCAAAATATACTACCAGATCACACAAAAAAAGGTACACATCAATCAGGCACTTTTCAATAAGTGAAAAGGTCAAAATTAAATATAACAGCAACACAGCGGCACCCTATGTGCAATCCCAGTCATGAAACCCATGTTTGCAATCCCCATTCCTCTTAACCCTACATGACTCATCATAGGAACAAACGTACAATCCAACTTCAAAGAAACCAAACTCAACCACAAGCAATTGACAACTACCAGAACTGGCACAAACATTTTCCCCGAATCCAAATCAAAGTAATTGCTCCCTTTACCATTGATAGATCTGCATAAAATCTTATGGACTACATAATGATTTAGATGAATTGCAAGAAAAATCGGAATAAACACATTGCTAAATTTAATACCATGGAGTAAGCTCCTAGGAACAAAATGAAAGACATATACTGAAACTGCAATATTAAAGTTCAGCTTTGAAAAGATTTACATATACATTTCATACGCTATGATTAAAAGAGATCTTACTTCCTGACACAGTAGATTAGATGGGCAAGAAATCCGGCACGCGGCACTCCATCTGCACCTGACGGACAATTATTCTCCAGTGTGGTCCATTTTCTAATTTAAATTTCCAAACTATGTTGGAGGACTTGAAATTGATTGGTGGCTGACTTAACCTTGGAGAATTG
Organism: Lolium rigidum; assembly: GCF_022539505.1. Lineage (NCBI taxonomy): Eukaryota > Viridiplantae > Streptophyta > Magnoliopsida > Poales > Poaceae > Lolium > Lolium rigidum. The sequence continues at coordinate 76,080,088 of NC_061509.1, read as the reverse complement.
TAGATAATAAACCTAGTTTTAATAAGAGCGTTTGAAATTTTCCTAATTGATATTCGGGTATAAAGCAAAGCATTACCATTCCATACAATTATAGAAGTATAAGCTGAAAGTAGTTACAGAACCAACAACAGCAGCAACATAAGGTAGCATTTTAGAAGCAATAAAAACGTGCGTCGTGGTACCCCATTAGATATGTGTGAAGCTATAAGAGATGTGTTTCTTTCGACCTAAACTTTTGCAGTGACAATGCAAAATACATTGGAATAATTCTGCCTAACAACTTATGTGTCATTGTTGTTGTGTCGTCGTGGTGAATATGGGATGGCTTAAGTTGGGGCCGAATGTGCGCTAGAGGATTCGGGTGAGGGTTTTGGTAAGGTTGGGATGGATTCCGGATGGATTTCCTATGAACTTGGCCTTAGCCAGAGGTAGAAGAAGAAGAACACAAGAACTATTTCCTCTTCAGATCTCTCTATTTCTTGATCATAAGAGGTTACAGATTTCTGCTCGTACATAACACATACCCGCGATGGGGTGTGCCCCCTCTCCTTATATAGGGGAGAGGGTGGCTTACAGGGGAAGAAACCCTACGAAACCCTAATGGCATCTTTGACTAGACAAACTACTTTACAAAGCTTCTTTAGCTACCGGCGTCACCGGTATCTCTTTAATCAGGGAGGCTGACGTCCTCCGGTACCTTTTACGTCATCATCTGCTTTAGCCCCAGAGCTTCGTTTAAAGCTGAAGTGCTTCGCTCATCTTTGTCCTCTAGCTCCTTGGAGAATCTTTGACCAGTCTTGCCGACGTGCTACAGTGTAGCCTGTACCGGTAATCCGGTACCTTCTTAGCTTATTTCGGTATACCCCTCATGGGATACCGGTATAGATTTACTTAGCCAAAAGCCTAGCTTCTCAGTTCGGAATGACCTTTAAATCGGTATCTTGATGGCTCAAACCATCCGGTTTGGCATGCCTTTGGCATACCGGGGGTCATCCCCCCAACATTAGTCCCCGAAGCTGGTATAGTCCGGCGGATTCTATACAACGGACCATGTCAGGTTCCCATTACTCAAGGTACCGGTTTAACCTTTCCGGTAACCAGTTCAAACCTTCCGGCATCTTTGCCGAACTTATCTCTCCATTCAAGCTTTTCCGGTATGTTTATCATTAAAACCTTCCTCGGCGAAGTCGAGAATTTCTCGGGTACAGTGCCTGTCAGTGACATGCGCACTGTTTCTGACGCTGCAGTGTCCGAGGGCACTTCCCTTCGGCTTTTGCGCTAGCATTCATGGCGCCACACCGGATCCTCGCTGCCGTTCCGGATCCGTGCGGCCTTCCTGTGGCATTATGTTTTCCGCACGTGTATCATCGCGCCACGTGGTGGCCCACGAACCGAACCGCCGCGGCCCAGCGGTTGCCGGCCCACGACCTCTTCTCCCTATTTAAGGGGGAGCGGTTCCTTCCCCTCTTCTTCTCCGCACTCACCACTTCTCACGCGCCCAGAGCTCTTGCCCGTTGCGCTCTCGCCGCCGTCGTTCGCCACCAGAGCGTTGCCCTCCGATGAACCTCCGTAGCGACTCCGCTGAGTTCCGCAGAGCAAAAACTCTCCGCAGAGCCTTCGCTGTTGCTGCATCGGGCGCTCTCGACAACCTCTGTTCTTCTTCATCGCCGTTCATCTTCACCGCCTGTAACTTCGCCGCATCTCCGGTGACCGTCGTCCTCAACGTCTTCCGCCGCCTCAGGTTAGTTTCAAAGCCTCTACGCTCTCTTCTTTTTTCCTTCTAGTTCTTGGGCCGGTAGGGGATTTACTTTCCCTTTTCTTTTGGTTTTTCTCTTACTCGTAGATCTTCGCGCGAGGCTAGATCTTGAGAAAACTGTGTGTGGGTAGATTTGGATACTTTTAGTCCGGTATATCTTCTGAAGAATATCTTTCCGACTCTGCCGGCATCAGCCATCACAGCGAGGCCTCAGACGGGCTTTCGGCTGAACTCGCCCGGATGGAAGCTTCGTCGTCCGCTCCGGAAGCCGGTACCGGAAGAGGCCAAGAGGCCAGCAGCTCCGGCCAAGGTTCCGGTGCGAACTTACCTACGATCACCCGCGGAGCCTAGAAGGGCTCCGACGTAAAGCAGCCGGAGATCGACTGGCTGTACAACTCCCGCAGGATACCGGCACAGGTATCTTGCCGGATTCCGCGCGACGAGGTGGAACCCGCGCCTGAACCCGGAGAATATGTGGTTTTCTCTGCTCACTTTGAGCGCGGCTTCGGCCTTCCGGCTTCTGATTTTTTCCGCGAGTTCCTTGACTTTTACAAACTCCAACACCATCATCTTCCCGGCAATGCCATTTTTTACCTTTCTTGTTTCGTTTCTTTCATGAAGGCCTACATTGGCCTCCTTCCCACTAAAGAAGATTTCGCTCACTTCTTCGGCCTTCGGATCAACTCGGTCCAAGGCAAGAACATCCCCAACCCTAAACCTCCGATGCAATGCGGATCTTGCATCATCAGCGCGCGCCAGGGGAGTCCCTTTTTCAAACTCTCCGGTCTGGAGTCATGCCGGGCATGGCAACAGACCTTCTTCTACGTGAAGAACAAGGGCGCCGCTGATTTCATCAATCTGCCAACATACCTTCCGGGGACGCCAACGAAGGCCAACTGGAAGTTCAATCCGGGGACAAATCATATCGAAACCAACCGGATTGTTCGATTCCTGGAGCAGCCCAAGACGGACACGAACATCTGTTCCGATGATATTATCCGCGTGTTCATCTCACGCCGGGTGCTCCCTCTCCAGCGTCGGTCTCACAAGATGAGCCAGATGTGCGGCCCCCGTGATCCCACCAAGATCACCAGCTGCCACTTAAGCAAAGAGGACGTAGTCCTCAAGGCTAGGCAAATTTGCCAAACCGACATGCCGATGGACTGGGAGTGGGGCTTCCTTCCCCTCAGCTCCCTGAATCCCCCAACTGCCGAAGTAAGAACTTAAGCAATCCGGATTGTTTTTCCGGTAGCTTCTGATGTGTAGCTAACTGTCTTTTTTCTCTTTTTCAGGCCTGCACGCGCTTTCCTCGCATTGCTGCGGAGGCACGAGTCCCTTGCCACAAGCGTGCCTTGGACGAGGAGGACCCGGATCCTTACGTCGTTGGGAACAAGCATGATACGTCTCCGACGTATCGATAATTTCTTATGTTCTATGCCATATTATTGATGATACCTAAATGTTTTATGCACACTTTATGTCATATTAGTGCATTTTCTGGAACTAACCTATTAACAAGATGCCGAAGTGCCAGCTCTCGTTTTCTCGCTGTTTTTGGTTTCGTAAATCCTAGTAACGAAATATTCTCGGAATTGGACGAACCGAAGACCCGGTGGCCCTATTTTTCCACGGAGCTTCCGGAAGACCGAAGAACACACGAAGTGGGGCCACGAGGTGGCCAGGCTATAGGGCGGCGCGGCCCAAGCCCCGGCCGCGCCGACCTATAGCGTGGGCCCCTCGTGACGCCCCTTGACCTGCCCTTCCGCCTACTTAAAGCCTCCGTCGCGAAACCCCCGAGGCGAAAAACCACGATACGGAAAACCTTACCGAGATGCCGTCGCCGCCGATCCCATCTCGGGGGATTCTCGGAGATCTCCTCCGGCACCCCGCCGGAGAGGGGATTCATCTCCCGGAGGACTCTACACCGCCATGGTCGCCTCCGGAGTGATGAGTGAGTAGTTCACCCCTGGACTATGGGTCCATAGCAGTAGCTAGATGGTTGTCTTCTCCTCATTGTGCTTCATTGTTGGATCTTGTGAGCTGCCTAACATGATCAAGATCATCTATCCGTAATTCTATATGTTGTGTTTGTCGGGATCCGATGGATAGAGAATACCATGTCATGTTAATTATCAAGTTATTATACATGTGTTGTTTATGATCTTGCATGCTCTCCGTTTCTAGTAGAGGCTCTGGCCAAGTTTTTACTTTTAACTCCAAGAGGGAGTATTTATGCTCGATAGTGGGTTCATGCCCGCATTGACACCTGGGACAGGTGACGTAAAGTTCTAAGGTTGTGTTGTGTTGTTGCCACTAGGGATAAAACATTGGCGCTATGTCCGAGGATGTAGTTGTTGATTACATTACGCACCATACTTAATGCAATTGTCTCGTTGCTTTGCAACTTAATACCGGAGGGGGTTCGGATGATAACCTCGAAGGTGGACTTTTTAGGCATAGATGCAGCTTGGATGGCGGTCTATGTACTTTGTCGTAATGCCCAATTAAATCTCACTATACTTATCATGTCATGTATGTGCATTGTTATGCCCTCTCTATTTGTCAATTGCCCGACTGTAATTTGTTCACCCAACATGCTTTTATCTTATGGGAGAGACACCTCTAGTGAACTGTGGACCCCGGTCCATTCTTTAATACTGAAATACAAATCTGCTCGCAATACTTGTTTTACTCGTTTTCTCTCGCAAACAATCATCTTCCACACAATACGGTTAATCCTTTGTTACAGCAAGCCGGTGAGATTGACAACCTCACTCGTTTCGTTGGGGCAAAGTACTTTGGTTGTGTTGTGCAGGTTCCACGTTGGCGCCGGAATCTCCGGTGTTGCGCCGCACTACATCCCGCCGCCATCAACCTTCAACGTGCTTCTTGGCTCCTCCTGGTTCGATAAACCTTGGTTTCTTTCTCGAGGGAAAACTTGCTGCTGTGCGCATCATACCTTCCTCTTGGGGTTGCCCAACGAACGTGTGAAATACACGCCATCAAGCTCTTTTCTCGGCGCCGTTGCCGGGAACTGAAGAAAAGCTACACCACAAAGATTTCTAACTCCCACGTCAACTACACGCCGGCTCTTTCTTGGCGCCGTTGCCGGGGAGATCAAGACACGCTGCAAGGGGAGTCTCCACTTCTCAATCTCTTTACTTTGTTTTTGTCTTGCTTTATTTTATTTACTACTTAGTTTGCTGCACTTATATCAAAACACAAAAAAATTAGTTGCTAGCTTTACTTTATTTGCTATCTTGTTTGCTATATCAAAAACACAAAAAAATTAGTTTACTTGCATTTACTTTATCTAGTTTGCTTTATTTACTATTGCTAAAATGGCCAACCCTGAAAATACTAAGTTGTGTGACTTCACTAGCACAAATAATAATGATTTCTTATGCACACCTATTGCTCCACCTCGCTACTACAACGGAATTCTTTGAAATTAAACCTGCTTTACTTAATCTTGTCATGAGAGAGCAATTTTCCGGTGTTAGTTCCGATGATGCCGCTGCCCATCTCAATAATTTTGTTGAACTATGTGAAATGCAAAAGTATAAAGATGTAGATGGTGACATTATAAAATTAAAATTGTTCCCTTTCTCATTAAGAGGAAGAGCTAAAGATTGGTTGCTATCTCTCGCCTAAGAATAGTATTGATTCCTGGACTAAATGCAAGGATGCTTTTATTGGTAGATATTATCCCCCTGCTAAAATTATATCTTTGAGGAGTAGCATAATGAATTTTAAACAATTGGATAATGAACATGTTGCTCAAGCTTGGGAAAGAATGAAATCTCTCGGTTAAAAATTGCCCAACCCATGGATCGACTACTTGGATGATCATCCAAACCTTCTATGCAGGACTAAATTTTTCTTCGCGGAATTTATTGGATTCAGCTGCTGGAGGTACCTTTATGTCCATCACTCTTGGTGAAGCAACAAAGCTTCTTGATAATATGATGGTTAATTACTCTGAATGGCACACGGAAAGAGCTCCACAAGGTAAGAAGGTAAATTCCGTTGAAGAATCCTCTTCCTTGAATGATAAGGTTGATGCTATTATGTCTATGCTTGTTAATGGTAGGACTAATGTTGATCCTAATAATGTTCCGCTAGCTTCATTGGTTGCTCAAAATTCTAGACCACATCCTCGCTAATGGTAATTCTTATGGTAGATATGTTTCACCTAATGAGGAAAAGATGTTAGAAATTGAAAGGGCCACCAAGAACTTTATGCAATCGCAGTATGAGCAAAATAAATTGTTTACTAAAACTATGAATGAGCAATCTACCTTGTTGAAGAAAATAGGAAATCAACTTGAAAATCTGAATATGGAGATTTCTGGGTTGCAAACTAAACTTGCAAATGCTGAAGACCGAATCTCATACATGTCTCGCGTCACAATCTTCTTTAATTAATAAAATGGCTGCTAAACCTGATGATATTGAAAATAAAATTGTTACTACAGCAAATGCCATCCAAGTTAGAATTAATGAGAATATAAGATTAATGGCTGAATCTGCGTGCTAGGTGGGATAGAGAAGAAAATGAAAAACTAGCTAAGAAGGAAAATGTAGCTAAAGTTTGGACTATTACCACCACTAGCAATGCTAATGACTCATATGTTGCTGCACCTCCTACTATCCATGATAAAATAATTAGTGTTAGCAATACTTCTACTCCTAGTGCAAAGCGCGCAAAATTACCTGAAACTGCTAAAACTGCTGAAACTGCTTGTGATAAAACTGCTGAAATTTTTTCCAACCTTGGGGATGATAATCCCATTGCTTTAGATTGTAATGATTTAGATTTTGATGATTGCCACATCTCTGAAGTTATAAAGTTCTTGCAAAAACTTGCTAAGAGTCCCAATGCTAGCGCTATAAACTTGGCTTTCACAAAACATATTACAAATGCTCTCATAAAAGCTAGAGAAGAGAAACTAAAACTTGAAACTTCTATTCCTAGAAAGCTAGAGGATGGTTGGGAGCCCATCATTAAAATGAGAGTCAAAGATTTTGATTGTAATGCTTTATGTGATCTTGGTGCAAGTATTTCGTTATGCCTAAAAAAGTCTATGATATGCTTGACTTGCCACCATTGAAAAATTGTTATTTGGATGTTAATCTCGCTGATAATGCTAAAAAGAAACCTTTGGGGAGAGTTGATAATGTTCATATTATGGTTAACAATAACCTTGTCCCCGTTGATTTTGTTGTCTTGGATATTGAATGCAATCCATCTTGCCCCATTATATTGGGAAGACCTTTTCTTCGAACCGTTGGTGCTACTATTGATATGAAGGAAGGTAATATTAAATATCAATTTCCTCTCAAGAAAGGTATGGAACACTTCCCTAGAAAGAGAATGAAGGTACCTTATGATTCTATTATTAGAACAAATTATGATGTTGATGCTTCATCTTTCGATGTTACTTGAGTTACACTTTCTGCGCCTAGCTGAAAGGCGTTAAAGAAAAGCGCTTATGGGAGACAACCCATGTTTTTACTACAGTATTTTTGTTTTATATTTGTATCTTGGAAGTTGTTTACTACTGTAGCAACCTCTCCTTATCTTAGTTTTATGTTTTGTTGTGCCAAGTAAAGTCTTTGATAGAAAAGTAAGTACTAGATTTGGATTACTGCGCAGTTCCAGATTTCTTTGCCGTCACGAATCTGGGTCTATCTCCCTGTAGGTAGCTCAGAAAATTACGCCAATTTACGAGCATGATCCTCAGATATGTACGCAACTTTCATTCAATTTGAGCATTTTCGTTTGAGCAAGTCTGGTGGCCTAATAAAATCCATCTTTACGGACTGTTCTGTTTTGACAGATTCTGTCTTTTATTTCGCATTGCCTCTTTTGCTATGTTGGATGAATTTCTTTGATCCAATAATGTCCAAGTAGCTTTATGCAATGTCCAGAAGTGTTAAGAATGATTGTGTCACCTCTGAACATGTGAATTTTTATTATGCACTAACCCTCTAATGAGTTGTTTCGAGTTTGGTGTGGAGGAAGTTTTCAAGGATCAAGAGAGGAGTATGATGCAATATGATCAAGGAGAGTGAAAGCTCTAAGCTTGGGGATGCCCCGGTGGTTCACCCCTGCATATATTAAGAAGACTCAAGCGTCTAAGCTTGGGGATGCCCAAGGCATCCCCTTCTTCATCGACAACATTATCGGGTTCCTCCCCTGAAACTATATTTTTATTCGGCCACATCTTATGTACTTTGCTTGGAGCGTCGGTTTGTTTTTGTTTTTTGTTTTGTTTGAATAAAATGGATCCTAGCATTCACTTTATGGGAGAGAGACACGCTCCGCTGTTGCATATGGACAAATATGTCCTTAGGCTCTACTCATAGTATTCATGGCGAAGTTCTTCTTCGTTAAATTGTTATATGGTTGGAATTGGAAAATGATACATGTAGTAACTCTAAAATGTCTTGGATAATTTGATACTTGGCAATTGTTGTGCTCATGTTTAAGCTCTTGCATCATATACTTTGCACCCATTAATGAAGAAATACTTAGAGCTTGCTAATTTGGTTTGCATATTTGGTTTCTCTAGAGTCTAGATAACATCTAGTATTGAGTTTTGAACAACAAGGAAGACGGTATGGAGTCTTATAATGTTTACCATATGTCTTTTATGTGAGTTTTGCTATACCGTTCATCCTTGTGTTTGTTTCAAATAACCTTGCTAGCCTAAACCTTGTATCGAGAGGGAATACTTCTCATGCATCCAAAATACTTGAGCCAACCACTATGCCATTTGTGTCCACCATACCTACCTACTACATGGTATTTATCCGCCATTCCAAAGTAAATTGCTTGAGTGCTACCTTTAAAATTACATCATTCACCTTTGCAATATATAGCTCATGGGACAAATAGCTTAAAAACTATTGTAGTATTGAATATGTACTTATGCACTTTATCTCTTATTAAGTTGCTTGTTGAGCGATAACCATGTTTCTGGGACGCCATCAACTATTCTTTGTTGGGTATCATGTGAGTTGCTATGCATGTCCGTCTTGTCTCGAAGCAAGAGAGATCTACCACCTTCATGGTTGGAGCATGCATATTGTTAGAGAAGAACTTTGGGCCGCTAACTAAAGCCATGATTCATGGTGGAAGTTTCAGTTTGGACATATATCCTCAATCTCATATGAGAATAATAATTGTTGCCACATGCTTATGCATTAAAGAGGAGTCCATTATCTGTTGTCCATGTTGTCCCGGTATGGATGTCTAAGTTGAGAATAATCAAAAGCGAGAAATCCAAAATGCGAGCTTTCTCCTTAGACCTTTGTACAGGCGACATGGAGGTACCCCATTGTGACACTTGGTCAAAACATGTGCATTGCAAAGATCCGGTAGTCCAAGTTAATTAGGACAAGGTGCGGGCACTATTAGTATACTATGCATGAGACTTGCAACTTGTAAGATATAATGTATATAACTCATATGCTTTATTACTACCGTTGACAAAATTGTTTCATGTTTTCAAAATAAAAGCTCTAGCACAAATATAGCAATCGATGCTTTCCTCTTTGAAGGACCATTCTCTTTACTTTTATGTTGAGTTAGTTCACCTATTTCTCTCCACCTCAAGAAGCAAACACTTGTATGAACCGTGCATTGATTCCTACATATTTGCATATTGTACTTGTTATATTACTCTATGTTGACTATTATCCATGAGATATACATGTTACAAGTTGAAAGCAACCGCTGAAACTTAATCTTCCTTTGTGTTGCTTCAATACCTTTACTTTGATTTATTGCTTTATGAGTTAACTCTTATGCAAGACTTATTAATACTTGTCTTGAAGTACTATTCATGAAAAGTCTTTGCTATATGATTCACCTGTTTACTCATGTCATCACCATTGTTATGATCGCTGCATCCACTACATATGTTTACAAATAGTATGATCAAGGTTATGATGGCATATCACTTCAGAAATTATCTTTGTTATCGTTTTACCCGCTCGGGACGAGCAGAACTAAGCTTGGGGATGCTTGATACGTCTCCGACGTATCGATAATTTCTTATGTTCTATGCCATATTATTGATGATACCTACATGTTTTATGCACACTTTATGTCATATTAGTGCATTTTCCGGAACTAACCTATTAACAAGATGCCGAAGTGCCGGTTCTCGTTTTCTGCTGTTTTTGGTTTCAGAAATCCTAGTAACGAAATATTCTCGGAATTGGACGAAACGAAGACCCAGTGCCCTATTTTTCCACGGAGCTTCCAGAAGACCGAAGAACACACGAAGTGGGGCCACGAGGTGGCCAGGCTATAGGGCGGCACGGCCCAAGCCCTGGCCGCGCCGACCTATAGCGTGGGCCCCTCGTGACGCCCCTTGACCTACCCTTCCGCCTACTTAAAGCCTCCGTCGCGAAACCCCTGAGGCGAAAAACCACGATACGGAAAACCTTACTGAGACGCCGTCGCCGCCGATCCCATCTCGGGGGATTCTGGAGATTTCCTCCGGCACCCTGCCGGAGAGGGGATTCATCTCCCGGAGGACTCTACACCGCCATGGTCGCCTCCGGAGTGATGAGTGAGTAGTTCACCCCTGGACTATGGGTCCATAGCAGTAGCTAGATGGTTGTCTTCTCCTCATTGTGCTTCATTGTTGGATCTTGTGAGCTGCCTAACATGATCAAGATCATCTATCTCGTAATTCTATATGTTGTGTTTGTCGGGATCCGATGGATAGAGAATACCATGTCATGTTAATTATCAAGTTATTATACATGTGTTGTTTATGATCTTGCATGCTCTCCGTTTCTAGTAGAGGCTCGGCCAAGTTTTTACTTTTAACTCCAAGAGGGAGTATTTATGCTCGATAGTGGGTTCATGCCCGCATTGACACTCGGGACGAGTGACGTAAAGTTCTAAGGTTGTGTTGTGCTCGTTGCCACTAGGGATAAAACATTGGCGCTATGTCCGAGGATGTAGTTGTTGATTACATTACGCACCATACTTAATGCAATTGTCCGTTGCTTTGCAACTTAATACCGGAGGGGGTTCGGATGATAACCTCGAAGGTGGACTTTTTAGGCATAGATGCAGCTTGGATGGCGGTCTATGTACTTTGTCGTAATGCCCAATTAAATCTCACTATACTTATCATGTCATGTATGTGCATTGTTATGCCCTCTCTATTTGTCAATTGCCCGACCGTAATTTGTTCACCCAACATGCTTTTATCTTATGGGAGAGACACCTCTAGTGAACTGTGGACCCCGGTCCATTCTTTAATACCGAAATACAAATCTGCCGCAATACTTGTTTTACTGTTTTCTCTGCAAACAATCATCTTCCACACAATACGGTTAATCCTTTGTTACAGCAAGCCGGTGAGATTGACAACCTCACTGTTTCGTTGGGGCAAAGTACTTTGGTTGTGTTGTGCAGGTTCCAGGTTGGCGCCGGAATCTCTGGTGTTGCGCCGCACTACATCCCGCCGCCATCAACCTTCAACGTGCTTCTTGGCTCCTCCTGGTTCGATAAACCTTGGTTTCTTTCTGAGGGAAAACTTGCTGCTGTGCGCATCATACCTTCCTCTTGGGGTTGCCCAACGAACGTGTGAAATACACGCCATCAAAGCACAAGATGGGCAGGACCCATACTTCACGCCCCGGTAACTTTTCAGCCGCAGCTTCCGGTTCCGATGATGAGGTTACTGTTCTCGAGGTATTTTATTCTTTCGCTTCCTCATACATTGTCTTTCTGTAGATCTCCCCTCAGCCAGCGCTAACCCACAGGTTGTGGAGCGGGCCACTCCGCTGCAGGCAGAGGTTGGCGAGGATTTCCGTGAGAAACTGTACTCCCGGGGCCAGAAGAAGAAGGCGCCGGCACCCGAAGCCGGTTCGAGCGATGCTCCTCCTGCCAAGCGCTCCCGGAAGGAAGTTGTTGGCGGGAAACAGGTCACCGCTAAGCATTACCGGAAGCGAGAGATGTCGGTTGCTTCCGGGTAAGCTTCCGTTTCCCCTTCCCTTTTTGTTCCGTGAGTCTCTTTTTCCGGTTACTTTTTCTGAACTTTTTTCTTTTATCTTTTCAGGCCTGCGCTCAAGATTGCCAAGAGCGCCACCGGCATGAGGCCGGAGACCTCGGAGGACGCCGCTAGGGCCTCGCCTCCTCCTCAACCAAGCCCGGTACCCTCTGGTACCGGCAACCCTTCTGCCTCCCCTCTGGGAGGCACCACAAGTGCGGGGCGCGCGGCCCCTGAACCTACTGAACACCGCGCGGAGGAGGACCTTGTCTCCCCTCCTGAAACCCAAGACACCGGCGCCAGCAACATCGGCGCCGATACTGAAGCTACCGGGAGGGCGGAACCTCAGGTTCCTCCCGTCCCGAAGAAGAAGAAGAAGAAGAAGACTCCTGCTTCCTCCCCCTCTAAGACCGTGCTGGATTCTTCCGCGCCGGCAAGCTCTGCCCTGGCAAAGGATGCACCTGAAGCTCCTGCGCCAACCAAGGCTACACCAACACCCACACCGGCTGCCTTTACCGGCAAGCCTGCCGCCGCAAAGGCTACACCTCCGGAGGGCGCCAAGCTCTCCTCGCAAGAAGCTGCCGCGGTGGCCACCGCTGCCAGCTCTCCCTCCTCCGGCTCGCGGTCCCTCGTACTACACGCCGGCCGTGCCGCCATTGTGGCCGGAGAAACGGCTTCAGCCCAGCTGGGCCGGATCACGGAGCTCACCCGCGGAGGAGCTGATCTGGGCCATCTCCTTGATTACGCTGAAAAGTGGAATCAAGCAGACTTGTCCCCAGCTATGCGCGGCCTCAGGAAGGATAAGCTGCCGGTGGTTGATCCTACCGGCCCCCGGAGCACTGGGCAGCACTTTGGCCGGCTGCGGCGCGCGGTCAAATAATTTGACACCGCGTGGCATGACGCCAACAACAATGTTGTGGTAAGTTGCACAAACTTCATAGTTCTTTAAATCTATGCTGGTTCTTACTCTTTCAAGATTATATATATCTTCCCAGTCCCCGAGTTTCGGGTTGGGAGCGCAGCTCTTAGCGCGAAACTTTCTTAGAAACAGAAAAAACCGGCATAGCCAGTCCCCGAGTTTCGGGTTGAGAGCGCAGCTCTTAGCGCGAAACTTTCTTTCAACACCGGAACCTTCTTTACCGGAATTCTTTAACTTGAACAGGGCATGCTGGACGTCCGGAAGCAGCTCTTCGAGGAGCTGCTGTGGGAGCACCGGGAGCTTTCTGAGGCCCACAGCATGTGCCAAGGTTAGTTTCTGCACCCCCGGCTTGTTTTTACCGGTTATTTCTTTCTTTTAGTACTTAGAAACTCTTTGCACACCAGCTGTTCCGGAAGCCTCCGTCGAGGCCCTCAAAGCTCAGCTCGCCGCACTTAAAGGTACAATTTCTTTTCCGGTTAATTTGCTTCTCTTAATCCTACCGGTTATCTTTCTGTTAACACTTCCTTTCCGGATTCTAGCTGAAAAGGAGCAGCTAGCCTCGGAGCACCGCAAAGCTTTGGATGCCCAGGAGGTTGTCATCGCCGGGCTGAAGGACCAAGCGATGCAGGCTGAACTCCGGCATTCACGGGAGTTGAAGGAGGCCGCGGCTGCAGCTGAGGCCAAGCTGGATGAATCCTTGAAGGAGTATACCAACAACACTACGGTGCTGCGGGCGGAGATGGAGGAAGAGACCGTGACGCGGAAAGCGGCGCAAGACTGGATCACCACTCTAACTGCGGAGCAGGCTAAGTATGACCGGTTGGTTGTACAGACCGACGCGTTGGCCCTCAGTAAGCCTTTTTTCTTTCCCTTTGTTGCTTATAAGCTTATATTTTCCGGTAGTATGTCCTTATCCTTTCTCTTTTTTCTTGCAGGGCTCTTTCCGGATTCCCAAGCGCATGCTCACAGTAAGGTAGCGGAAAGTAGGGCGGAGCAAGCCATGAGCAACCCGGATTTGCCCTGGGATGCTTATGACCACTTGGTCGCGCTTTCCGCCCGGATCCAGCACATGCGCGCTGTGGACCGGCACCTGGTCGATCTTCCGGATCGTGCCATGGAGATCTTCAAAGTGCTATGGCCTGAGGAAGCTGTGCCGGTCAATGTGACGCTTATCTCCGACCGTGTCAAGGATGCATGCCGGAGGATCCGCGAATGGAAGTGCTCAGCGGCCCATGCCGGAGCAGATGCAGCGCTACGCGTTGCCTGCTCTTGGTACGAAGATCTGGACTTGGACGCCTTCCACAGCCTCCGCGGCGACGCGCCTACGGACACGAACCCGGCCTTAACCGCAAAGCGGCAGGACCGTGCCTACCGGATCGCAGAATGCGCCCACCTCCGCACTTTCATCCCTCCTCCTCCCGACGTCAAGGATGCCCTGACTGACGACGAGGAAGAAGTCATTGAGGATGAGGAGGATGAAGAAGCCGGAGAAGGCGACGCTCTTCCGGAAGAAGGCGATGCTCCTCCGGAAGCTCCTGAAGCCGGCGCCCAGCCTCCTGTTGCCTAAATATCTCTTGTCATGTGTTTGCTACACCTGTTGCCTCAAAACAATCGGTTAAATTCTACCCCGGTATGCCGGGGTCTTTGATGTAATATGAAACTTAGCATTTCTTTTGGCTGTGCTATAATTGATTATGTCGGTATCTTGTATACCGGTAGCTTATTAAGTGAAGTTCGTATGCTACTTTAGCACTTTACTAATTGTTTGCTTTTATCTTGCACTGTGAAGATTCCGGAATTGTTTCCGCATCCAATCTGATGCACAATTGGTTCTTTTGCTTTGGCTCTGCCTACCTCTTTTGGGTGTTTTGGCGTATGAGTCACAAAGTTCTTTTGCCAAGCACGCTCTTTCTTGAACTTAGAAATAACTCAAAAAATTTCACAAAAAACCGGTATAACCGGGGTTAGTTAAACATTTTCCGGATTGTTTGTTCCCACTCCCTCTTTTCGTGTTTCACGTGTTTAGTTCCTACCGGTTTATCTTGCTTGCCATGAAGCCGGGTTGCGGACAGTAGCAGAGTCGAAGACTCCGGTAGGTTTAGCACGTTACTAAATCGGAAAGAAAAAATGTTCAACAAGCAACCGGTAAACTGAAAAAATAAACACATTGCATGCAATTTCAGTAGAGTTAGTCCCCGATATTCATTCGAGGTTCCAACATTTTTTATTCATAGCATATAAGGTACAAAAAGGAACTCCTTACAGCACATCTTCAGGAATAGAAAGGATGCATCAAAGCTATGTTCCACGGACGCTTAGTTTCCTCTCCTGACCTGTCCGCCTT
This sequence comes from Lolium rigidum, assembly GCF_022539505.1. Classification (NCBI taxonomy): domain Eukaryota; kingdom Viridiplantae; phylum Streptophyta; class Magnoliopsida; order Poales; family Poaceae; genus Lolium; species Lolium rigidum. The sequence continues at coordinate 76,065,044 of NC_061509.1, read as the reverse complement.
TCCCTTCTTTGATTCCTGTGCATCGATTAAGTAGTAGGCATCATTGTGTAGAGCCTTGCTCACAATGAAAGGTCCTTCCCATGGAGGTGAGAGTTTGTGGCGCCCCTCAGTGTGCTGCACTAGGCGTAACACCAGGTCTCCTTCCCGGAACACTCTCGGTTTAACCTTCCGGCTATGATAGCGTCTGAGGTTCTGCTGGTATATGGCTGTTCTTGCCAAAGCCAGCTCCCTTGTTCTTCTAGCAAGTCCACATCATTTTCTCGGGCCTCTTTTACCTCTGCTTCGGTATATTGTTGAACCCTTGGTGAATCATGTATGATATCGGTTGGTATTACGGCTTCTGCCCCGTAAACCATGAAGAATGGAGTGTATCCAGTAGACCGGTTCGGAGTCGTTCTTATGCTCCACAGTACCGATGGTAGCTCATCGAACCAACATCCCGGTGTCTGTTCAAGGGGTTCAATGAGTCTTGGTTTGATACCGGAAAGCACCAAAGCATTGGTTCTTTCCGCTTGGCCATTGCCTTGCGGGTGTGCGACTGAGCACAAATCCAACTGGATGTTGTTATCCTCACAGAATCTTTTTAACTCTCCTTGAGAAAAGTTTGTTCCATTGTCAGTGATAATGCTATGCGGGTAGCCATACCGCAAGATAACATCTTTCAAGAACTTCACTGCCGTATGCCCATCACATTTTGCGATAGGCTTCACCTCAAGCCACTTAGTGAACTTATCTACCATCACTAGGACGTGGGTCATGCTGGTTCTTGCAGTCTTGAATGGGCCATGTTAAGGCACCAAACAGCGAACAGCCAAGTTAATGGTATAGTTTTCAGGCCGGATGCTGGGGTATGGTTTTGCTTGGCGTACCTCTGGCACCCGTTGCATCTTCGCACCATATCCTCAGCGTTTTCCAGTGCCGTGGGCCAATAGAACCCATGCCGGAACACTTTTGCCACCAGCGCCCTTGATGAGGCATGGTGCCCACACTCTCCTTGGTGAATTTCCACCAGCATTTCTTTTCCTTCTTCCGGTCCCACACATCTTTGGAGGACACCGGTAACACTTCTCTTGTATACCTCTCCATTAATGATGGTGTAAGCCTTGGATCTCCTTTGGATTCTTTTTGACTCATTTTCGTCAACCGGCAAGGTGCCGTTGATCAGGAATTCCTTAATAGGTTCAACCCAAGTTGCTGCTTCCCGGACCAGAAATACCGGTACGTCTATCTCCATATTGTCCACCAGCATAGCCTCTTCCGGCTTAGATCCTGCAGTCCCCGAGTTTACCGGAACAGTCCCCGGGTTTCCTTCGTCCATGTCCATTGGCACAACGTGTGACTCTGGTACAAAAATTGACTCCTATTCCGGACTTGGTTTAATCGATGGCATCCTTAAGTGAGCCAAAGCCACTCCGGGAGGAATTTCTTGCCTGGAGGAGCCTAACTTGGAGAGTGTATCCGCGGCTTCATTTTCCGCCCGCGGCACATGGTGAAACTCACATCCTTCAAAGAAGCCGGCAATCTTTTGCACGTGAAACCGGTATAAGACCATGTTGGCATCTTTTGCGTCCCAATCTCCGGAACACTGCTGTACCACCAGATCTGAATCGCCATAGCAAATGATCCGGTGCGCACCGATTTTTTTGCGACCTTGAGCCCGTGGATCAGAGCCTCATACTCAGCGACATTGTTTGATGCCCTGAAATGCACTTGCAGAACATACCGGAAATGATCTCCCTTTGGTGAAGTGAGAACTACACCGGCACCTAGACCCTCTTTGAGGTTGGATCCATCAAAGTGCATCTTCCAGTATTCTATGTTTTGCTCCGGCGGTTTGTATTGCATTTCCGTCCAATCAACCAAGAAATCAGCTAAAGCTTGTGATTTTATGGAGTCTCTTCTTTGGTATACCGGTACGTATGGTGATATCTGAATTGCCCATTTGGCAATCCTGCCGCTAGCATCCTTGTTACACATTATATCCGAAATGGGTGCCTCGCTCACTACCTTCATTGGGTGCTCTTCAAAGTAGTGCTTAAGCTTTGTGGCGGCCATGAACACGCCATAAGTCATTTTTTGGAAGTGAGGGTAGTTTTGTTTTGAGAGGGAGAGCACCTCGCTCAGGTAGTATACCGGTCTTTGCACGGTTTTTCCTTCCTCTTCTCTTTCCACCACAACTACTACACTCACAACCTGGTTTGTTGCTGCTATGTACAACAGTATGGGCTCTCTTTCTAACGGTGAAGCCAATACCGGCGCGGTTGCCAGCATTGTTTTTAGCTCCTTGAACGCTGCGTCTGCCTGAGGGGTCCAGACGAAGGTATCAGTTTTTGTCATCAAAGCATAGAGAGGCAGAGCCTTTTCTCCCAACCTGCTTATGAACCGGCTTAGCGATGCCAAGCTTCCGGTGAACTTTTGCACGTCCTTGAGATCGTGTGGTATAGTCATTCTTTCGATGGCCCGGATTTTTACCGGATTAACCTCAATTCCCCGGCTTGATACGAGAAAGCCAAGCAATTTGCTGGCAGGGACACCGAAGGTACATTTTGCCGGATTGAGTTTCATCCGGAACCTTCTCAAGTTGTCAAACGTTTGCCTCAAATCATCGATCAAGGTTTCTTTTACCTTAGTTTTTATCACGATATCATCCACATAAACTTGCACGTTTTTTCCAATTTGATCAAACAAACACTTTTGCATGCAGCGCTGGTACGTTGCACCAGCGTTACGTAAACCGAAAGGCATAGTGATATAGCAATAAGCCCCGTGCGGGGTAATGAACGCAGTTTTTATTTGATCTTTCTTTTTCAGGGGAATTTGGTGGAAACCGGAATAAGCATCCAGAAAAGACAACAGCTCACAACCATCAGTAGAATCGATCACTTGATCAATCCGGGGTAAAGGGAAAGGATCTTTTGGGCAAGCCTTGTTCAGGTTGGTGTAGTCGATGCACATGCGCCACACCTTTGGAGTTTTGAGTTCTTGCAGAGAGCAGCTTATGTTGTTGTAACTATGCCCTTATTTTTTTTCTCTTTACAGCAAACAAAGATCAGAATATTATCTTACAAAAGCTACACCATCATATCCCTAATCTTTCAACACATCCGTAGATACACCGAATGTACCGGGAGAATTACTGGGCGTAGTCGAGGGAGAGGCGGTGCAGAGGGGGGAAAGGGCAGCAACATAGGCTGCATAAGAACACGGTGACCTGAAGCCATGATACAGTGTTCAAAATTTGAGATATGAAGAATAAAAAGCAAGTTCACGGAACACCTATTAATAGCATGTCACTTCACACTCCCAAGATAGGACAATTGATGAGGTGTTTAAACAACATAGTTTTAAAGTCTTGAAGTTATATAGTCTTGAGGTTTTGACCCATGATTTCTACTGAATCCAAGGGAGTAGAGCCACATACGTATTTACTTACATAATCATGGCCTGATAACTCACCTCCTGCCCATTATTAATTACAATTAGAACCAGAGATTTATATGTTGTCTATCGTACGTTGATTTGAGGATCTGCATCATAATGAATCTCGTTAATGTTCGATCCATCCTCAAACATCTGTTCCGCGTAGGTTGAACTATGACTATCAGTGCTTCCATTAAACTAAGAAAGTTCATCTGAAAAAATGGAATTGTCTGCTTAATTATACAAACGAAATTCCAACATAAAGGTCATGAGTGTCGCAACACTTAGAAACTGCTAGGCCCGGCCTAGCCTGATTAAGCAGAAAATAAATATGTGTATATCACAAATGGACACAATAGAACTGTTGACGTCAGAAACCCACTGGCGGGCAGCAACGGGCAACACAGTAGAGCCGGGAACAACTAGGGCTGCGGCTGGCCCCAGTCCCTCAGAGCGACGGCCCGGAAAGCCTCCTGGTCACACGTCCGATGCTATCGCAAGGGCGTGCCACCTGACCTATACCTGGTCAGGAAGGTGTTTGATGATGCCTCGCTTAGTTTCCTGCATGGCATACACGTAAACATTAAATACGAGCCTCGATCGGCTCTCGAGTTATCCTGTGAATCGGCTCAAGGAGCCGATCCACCCATGATTCGTACAAGGTGTCCGAATATATGGTGGTCCTGCTTGATCAAGATAAAGCTAATGAGATCTACGACGATTTAGGGTTTTCACCGCATAATCGGATCATCCAACTCACGATTGGGCCTCGCGCTCGCGCACGGTGACCGTAAGCCGATCCCAGACAGGGCCTAAAAACCAACACGAGGTTGATCCCCGGAACATCCTTTCTAGGGCTAGCAAACGTCACCCTACACGCCGCTGGATCCTCCAACCCTTTGTAGGGCCTAACTAATGCGGATATTAAACTAATCCTTGCAGAGCAAGGAGCAACCGTAACGGATCAGATCTACTAAACTATGATCAAGCGGGGTGCCGCCCCTACACCTGAGATAGGTGTAAGGGCGGCTAGATGCATAAGGGTCGCACTACGACGGCATATGATACGAAGAACAATGCTAACCCTAACACATCTAAGATAACTACGTTGCTCGCCATCAAAAAGGCTTCGGCACGAGCAACGCATGAACAACGTGGGTAGGCTTGTGCTGCCTAGATCGCAAGATGCGATCTAGGCAGCATGGTGCTTACCGGAGAAACCCTCGAGACGAAGGAGTTGGCGATGCGCCGAGATTTGTTTGTGTTGAACGTTGGTTGTTGTTTATTCCATAAACCCTAGATACATATTTATAGTCCAGGGGACTTTCTAATTTAGGCGTGCACCTACCGTGCACGGGTAAAACTCTAACTATCCAGACAGGTATCCTAATATGTTACGGATACACGGGCCAACTAGCCCACATTTTGCATATAAAGGCCGATTCACATATTTCTCCCATGTATATTCTTTAAATCCATCTTGATCGCAGCCCACCTCTGACCTGGTCAAATTCCGGTGATAACACATGCCCCCCTAGTTTTGGAATTAACAATTCCAAAATCATCCTGTTTTCCTTTTTGTCGGGTCATGTCATGGTAGAGCAGAACCGTCGCAGCATTTCTCATCATAATGCCCTGTTCTGGCCATCGGCACCAAAAAACCCCCAATCTCCTATAGCCATGTCCTCCTCTTCTTCCTCCTCTACCTCATCGGTCTCCTCTGATCTTCCTCCTCTCGCGAGCCGACGCCGGAGTGGGGCTCGTTGGCGGCGCACGACATCCTCGCCTCGACGTCGTGGGACAAAGAGGCACATAATTCCTCCATCTGGTCGGAAAATGACAAATCCCTGACCGATGAAGAGGGCGACCTTCAATTCCTCGTCGAAGGGGAAGAGGAAGCAGAAAGCGAGGACGGCCGCTTTCTCCCGGGACGACTTTACCTCCTCCGAGGAAGAAGCGGAGGAGGACGACGATGACTCCCTTGAAGGTTACCCATCAGCAAAGCGCCTCCACACCTGGTGGGACGACGACAGCGATGACGATGGTGAGGAAGATGAGGCTCTCGTAGAAGGCCACAGAAGCTTTGATGAAGAGTCCATCAACAGTTGCGCCGGAGGCAGTGACGACGAGGGCAATAATGGCCCCTAGATTAGGGATCAGTAGTAATAGCTGGCTTTTGCCCTCTTCTCCCCTGAGCAATCGGCCTTTCGCTTGTAAGAAATCCCTCTATTAATGAAGAAAATATTCCTCAATCAATTTCGCCTCCTTGTTGACTTTGCCGATTGTCGAATGGGGTCGCCGTACGGAGAGCCGATAGCAGGACATCGGCTCGCATTGCAATCTGGGGCCAAACCGTCGCTCACCCATACGGTCCAACAGGTCTTACTAGGCCTAAACCTCGTCCAAACCATCAGCTTGAACTCTTCATCAATCTCGCATTGAACCGATTCCATTAACTTGTTAATTTGAGCCTATTCCTCTAGAGTCGATATCATCGTATCGGCTTTGTTATTCTGAAGTCGATGCCTATACATCGGCTATATTTTCATACTGTTACCTCTGTATGTCTTCTTAAGTCGATGTCTGCACATCGGCTGTGGGATTCATATATATATATTTTTTTTTACCGGCCGATTTTCAATCGGCCGCCATACCTTACTGCCCATTTTTTTGTTTTTTTTTTTACCGGCCGATTTTCAATCGGCCTCCATACCTTACTGCCCATCATCCCACATGCTTGGGAAATACTTCTTGAGGTGTTGACCATTGACGGCTACTGGGAACTTCTGTCCATCCAATTCTTCCAACATGTATGCATTACCCTTCAAGGCACTGGACGACTTTGTACGGACCGTGCCAATTAGGAGACCACTTGCCATATGCCTTGTCTCTGGTTCCTAACGGCAACACAGCTTCCCATACTAGAACACCAACTTGAAACTCCTTTGGTCTAACCTTCTTATTGTAGGCACGAGCTACCCTGGCTTTGTTCTCCTTAATCTTCTCTAATGACCAAAGCCTAAGTTCTGTCGCGTCCTCAATAGTGTCACTCATCAAAGCTGCATATTCTTCCGTTGTCAGATCATTCTGAAACGTGACACGTCTTGATCCAGCCGTAATTTCCCAAGGTAATACGGCTACCTGTCCATAGACAAGCTGGTACGGCGAAGTCTTTATAGCTCCATGGCACGACATGCGGTAGGCCCATAATGCTTCTGATAACTTCTCATGCCAATCCCTAGGGTTCTCGTCAATCTTTCTCTTGATCAGCTTGATTAAGCTCTGATTGGACGCTTCAGCTTGTCCATTAGCCTGAGCATAGTACGGAGATGATCGGATCAGTTTAATCCCCATGTCATCGCAGAATTTCCTGAATTATTTAGAAACAAAGACCGAACCTCCATCGGTCGTGATGGTTTGGGGAATCCCAAACCTATGAATCACGTGTTCTTTCACAAACTGAGTCACATCTTCTGATTTCACCTTCTTCATAGGGACGGCTTCCACCCACTTAGTGAAATAGTCTGTGATGGCCAAAATCCATTCATGTTTTTTACTCGACGCGGGATGGATTTTGCCGATCATATCCATGCCCCACCCTCGGAACGGCCAAGGCTTGATGATAGGGTTCATCGCTGATGCTGGTACCGTATGAATCTTCCCAAACATCTGGCATGCTTGGCACCCCTTGTAGTAATTGAAGCAGTCTTCAAGCATGGTGGGCCAATAAAACCACTGAGCGCTCGACTAGCCACTTCATCTTGTGAGCCGGCCGATGAGTTCCACAGGCGCCTTCGTGCACTTCATGTAAGAGCCGATTAGACTCAGTTGGTCCCAGGCACTTGAGTAGTAACCCTTCCAACGTCCTGTAGAACATATCGTCTCCGATGAGGACGTACTTCATGGCTTTGTATCTTATCCGTTTAGGTGCCCCCCGAGCCGAATCTTTTAAGTAATTGAAGATCTCGGCTCTCCAATCATCCTGTTCCAGGAATTGCACCTGGACTTCCGACCCTTAAGGTATATCTATGTAGCCGCACGCCATTTGTGCGAGATTGTTGGCCTCGGTGTTTTGGGCTCTTGGGATCCAATTAAAGTTGATGTACCGAAACTGTGTCATCAACTCACGGCATTCCATCCAATATGGGAAAAGCGATTCACTCTCGCACTTGTATTCATCCGTGAGCTGGTTAATCACCAACTTGGAGTCTCCAAAAAGCTCTACTGCTTCTGCTCCGGCTTCTAATAGCAACTCCATCCCCTTACGTACTGCCTCATATTCTGCCACGTTGTTGGTGCAAGGGGTAGACAATCTGATGGAGAAAGAGTACTCTGCCCCCCGAGGCGACACGAGCAGAATGCCGATGCCACAACCATCGTCGCAAGTCGATCCATCGAAGAACATAGCCCATGCACGTATGGATAGTGCTGCTATATTGGTACTGATTCGCTCAGCTATGAGATCGGCTAACGCTTGCCCTTTGACTGCTTTCGCAGGCTGGTACCGGAGATCAAACTCTGAAAACGCAAACATCCACTTACCCAGTCGGCCCTTCAACACAGGGGCCGACAGCATGTGCTTGACAACGTCGACTTGCATATGACGAAGATTTCTGCCGTCAAAAGGATATGATGCAGCTTGGTGCGGGTAAAGAACGAGCGGAGGCACAGTTTCTCGACCTCAGGATACCTCGTTTCCGCGTCCAACATCCTTCTGCTGAGGTAAAAGACGACCTTTTCAACGCCTTCGTAGAGTTGCACCACCACCGAGGCGATGGACGTGTCAGCTACTGACAAGTAGATGTAGAACGGCCTGTCTTGCTGCAGGCGGAACTAGCACGGGCGGCGTTGTCGGATACCGTTTAATTTCATCAAACGCTCGTTGTTGTTCCGCCCCCGGTGAAATTCGTCATCAGACTTAGTCTTCACCAACGCCATGAACGGCTCTATCCGTCCTGACAGGTTAGAGATGAATCGTCGGACGAAGTTGATCTTGCCGATAAGACGTTGGAGTTCCTTCTTCGTGGTGGGCGGCTGCATGGTACGCACTTGCCTCCCGACTTTTCGGGACGATCTCAATTCCTCGCTCATGAACCGAAATCCTAGGAACCGACCGGCCGTCACACCAAAGGCACACTTCTTTGGGTTCATTCTCAGTCCGAACTTCCGCGTTCGGTCTAGGACGCGTCGCACATCTCCCAAGTGTCCCTCCATGGAGACGGACTTGACTACCACGTCATCGATGTAGATTTCCACTAACTTGCCGATCAGATCGTGAAATATATAATTCATGGCTCTTTGATATGTTGCACCAGCATTCTTCAACCCGAAAGTCATGACCACATACTCAAACAAGCCCACTGCCCCTGGTACTCTGAATGCGGTCTTGTGTATATCTTCTGGAGCCATGAAGATCTGGTTATAGCCGGCGTTGCCATCCATGAAGCTTAAAACCTTGTGGCCAGCAGCTGCATTGATCAATGTCTCCGCCACAGGCATTGGATACTCATCTTTTGGATTGGCTCTGTTAAGATCTCGGAAATCGATAGCCACACGCCACCGGCCGTCCTTCTTTTCTACAGGAACGATACTGGAGATCCATTCAGCATACCTGCATGGCCTGATGAACCCTGCAGCCAACATCTTCTCGATCTCTTTCTTGACCTCTTCCAGGATTTCGGCCTTCATCTGACGAGCTCGTTGTTGGAACGGCCGAAATCCTTTCTTAAGGGGGAGCCGATGTTCAATGATGCTCCTGTCTAACCCAGGCATCTCTGTATAGTCCCATGCAAAGCGAGTCCGGGTATTCTTTCAATAGAGCAATCATCTGACTCCTGAGCTGTGGGTCTAACTTCCTGCTGATAAAAGTTGGCCGAGGCTTGTCCCCAGGGCCGATATCGACTTCTTCTAGCTCGTCAGCCGAGGTGAACCCATACCCTAGCTTTCCGTCACCTGTGAGGTCGACGCCAAATACTGGGAGAGCCGGTGGCGCGGATAATACGGTCCGATCGCTAGAATCGGCCTCCATCTTGATCATCACCAGGACCTTGTGGCAGTGTCGGAGCCGGTTGCGTGGATCGGCTCCCTCTTCATTCTCGTTATGAGAGCAGCTGCCCTCATTGCTACCCCTACCGGGGCGGTACCCAAGTTCTACCATGTTGATGCCGACGTCATGGGAGCGGGTTCGTGGAAAGAGCCGATGAGTTCGGCTTCGAGGGTTGCCTTGATCTCGTCATGTTTCTTCTTGAGTTCATCAGGCAGATCCTCGTACTTGACCGGAGTGCTTTCCGCCATCTCGGATGTAGATGGCGATGTGGTGGATGTCGAAGGTTGTCCCACCGGGCGTGCCAGAATGTGTTGACGTCAGAAACCCACTGGCGGGCAGCAACGGGCAACACAGTAGAGCCGGGAACAACTAGGGCTGCGGCTGGCCCCAGTCCCTCAGAGCGACGGCCCGCAAAGCCTCCTGGTCACACATCCGATGCTATCGCAAGGGCGTGCCACCTGACCTATACCTGGTCAGGAAGGTGTTGGATGATGCCTCGCTTAGTTTCCTGCATGGCATACACGTAAACATTAAATACGAGCCTCGATCGGCTCTCAGGTTATCTCGTGAATCGGCTCAAGGAGCCGATCCACCCATGATTCGTACAAGGTGTCCGAATATATGGTGGTCCTGCTTGATCAAGATAAAGCTAATGAGATCTACGACGATTTAGGGTTTTCACCGCATAATCGGATCATCCTACTCACGATTGGGCCTCACGCTCGCGCACGGTGACCGTAAGCCGATCCCGGACGGGGCCTAAAAACCAACACGAGGTTGATCCCGGAACATCCTTTCTAGGGCTAGCAAACGTCACCCTACACGCCGCTGGATCCTCCAACCCTTTGTAGGGCCTAACTAATGCGGATATTAAACTAATCCTTGCGAGCAAGGAGCAACCGTAACGGATCAGATCTACTAAACTATGATCAAGCGGGGTGCCGCCCCTACACCCGAGATAGGTGTAAGGGCGGCTAGATGCATAAGGGTCGCACTACGACGAGCATATGATACGAAGAACAATGCTAACCCTAACACATCTAAGATAACTACGTTGCTCGCCATCAAAAAGGCTTCGAGCACGAGCAACGCATGAACAACGTGGGTAGGCTTGTGCTGCCTAGATCGCAAGATGCGATCTAGGCAGCATGGTGCTTACCGGAGAAACCCTCGAGACGAAGGAGTTGGCGATGCGCCGAGATTTGTTTGTGTTGAACGTTGGTTGTTGTTTATTCCATAAACCCTAGATACATATTTATAGTCCAGGGGACTTTCTAATTTAGGCGTGCACCTACCGTGCACGGGTAAAACTCTAACTATCCGACAGGTATCCTAATATGTTACAGATACACGGGCCAACTAGCCCACATTTTGCATATAAAGGCCGATTCACATATTTCTCCCATGTATATTCTTTAAATCCATCTTGATCGCAGCCCACCTCTGACCTGGTCAAATTCCGGTGATAACAAGAACACATACTGAAGAAAGCTGAAACTGGACTAATTATTTACTTCAGGCAACATCTATTAATGGACCATATCAAGCTGCGAAAATACAGAATAGGGAAGTCTAAGTTTTTTCGGTGGTGAAGAATTAATGCTCCTTTTCTGCTATCCTTTGCTCAAACCGACAGCAACCATCAATCTAGAACCGGAGCTGTTGTAATAAGAAAGAAACTCCCGGGAGACGAACCTGGATGGGACTCTGTCGACAGGGGTCAGTGATGAGCCCCGAGCCGTTCCAACCGTTGCCGACGAAGATCTCCATGGAAGCGTACATGCCCCGCTTCTCCTCATCCATCAGTGCCTCCTCCGCCTTTGACGGGCCCTCGTCGGCCTCCCCATGCGACGTTCAGCCGCGGAGGAGGTGTAGAGCCAAAACAACAACGAACAGAACCAGGTCGTCGGGTTGTAGTGCAGGGGCGAGCCACCGCTACCAATGGCTAGCCCGCATCGCAACGCCAACGCCAACGGCTAGGGTTAGCCGCGAGCGTACGTGCTGGGGCATAATGCATGGCGGCCGAATCAGCAGTGGAGACCGGGGCTAAATCGCGCCAGCGAGCAGCAAAGATGGAGGCAGCGGAGGCTAGCAGAATTGAGAGTTGAGACTCAAGAGGAAGAGGATAAGGCGAGAAGTCGTGCGAGAGCGAAAAACAGAGGTGGAGAGATGGAACGACCGCACAATCCCTCGAGGAACCGACTCTAACCACAGGCCCACACGACGCAACCACCGACTTCCAAATTGATGCATCCAAGCGGTAAATCTTTCCTGTAGGCCCAAACGATAGCGACCCCAACCAGGGAGCGCTCCAAGCCTGAGAGCTTAGATCTCTCTTCAACTTGATGATTTTGATGCCAATACATAAAGTATATCTTTATCTGCATGGCGTCGATACTTAAATCCATCACATGGAATACAAGTAGTACCTATGGAATATTCCTTCATATAAACTCAATGAAAACATTAGTCCACACGGGTTGTCAGTAATTACCAAAACCACACATAGGAGCATACCCTTATAATCTCCCCATTTTGGTAATTGATGACCACCATAATAAGAGGATTTATATAATGAATATTAGAAACAAGTATACAACTTATCCGAGAATAAGTTGTATACAAGAGGTTGTATTTGATATCGTCAAGTAACACGAAGCTACTAGTTCATATCAAAACCAGTTGTACTCACACAACTACAACTAATACAAGGGATGTGAGTAGAACCAACATATATAGAACAAACTCCCCCACAATGTATGCACATGTGATGAACATAAATTCATTGCATACATTATCAAGATTAACCTTCGGGACAGTTTCCACTATATATATACAACCATGCAAGACAAATAAATATGGAATGCATGAGAGGCAAAACACTTAAGCACAAACCAAACTTAAGTATAAAACCATTCCCTTAAACCCTCTAAACTTCTCCCCGGCCCATTGGAATCAAGTGCCAAAATGAGTGAAAAATTTAGAAAGCCAATATAATGTGAGTTCCTCCCCAAGGTGTGCACTTCTTATAATTTGAGTGGAATCAAATGCACATATCCAATGACGAATACTTGAAGGAAGTCGGGAACGGTGTTTTGGAACATGGGTTCATATGCTCTCTATATTTTGAAATGCATCTTATATACATTTTAAATTTTAGAAAAAATTGAAACTAAAAGTTCGCACGTACATCTTCACGTGTTACATGCTCACAAAGTCGTTTCATAAAAAATCGTCTTATCATGTGACGTGTGTAAAAAAACAAAATTCAGTGCTAAAAATAATGCTTTTCACAAGATAAACTTTCTCTTTTTTATATAGACCACACAAAATATTGGTTTTCCGTGAAACTTGACGAACGCACGTATATTATGAAGATGTACATGTAGAATTTTTTGTCCAAATTTTTCGACGTTTTGAAATATATATTTTTAGTAGAGGGAGCATACGCACGCGGGAGTCGAATTGAATTTCCGAAGGAAGTCAAACTATATTGAGGATCAAAGATTGCACCGAATAACATGTTGAAGAAAGCTTTAACAAATATAGTAAGCAATCAAAGATCAAATCGGACAAACAAAGATGTCATGATAAGAAAGATATAGTGCTCTAAGTGAAACAAGGAAGCTCCCCAAGGTTCGTGCATAATTTAGAATGTTTGCATTTGAATACAATATGCACAAACATATCATCACTCCCTCTATATCATTTAAAACATACACAGGATAATGAGAATATGCTTATCAAGAACAACTCGAGTCCAACAATACGAGATATGAGTGCATGAGGATAAAAATAAACCAAGCACTCATAAATCTTCTTTACCAACACCACTAAAATCAAAAGAATAAGAAGATGGTCGGCAAAGAACAAGGATATCAAGATGATGGATTAATGCTCTCATGTATATAAGTTTCTAAAGTGGACAAGATGATCCATAAAGAAATATGCATACGCAAGAGGTTAATAAAATAAATAAGACATGGTATTCAAGATGAAGTCATAAAGTATACCAAAGGATGTTTGCTTAAAAGCATATATAGCCTATGGCTCCAAATTTTCACTTATGGTATATGTATGAACTTTAACTAAGAAAATCTCAAAAACATCGGAACTAACAATAAGGGAAGTAAAGCTAGTTGGAATGTTTTGAGAAAGGCAACAAGTATCACAAATACGGATTTATTTCGCAATTTCATCAATATTGCACATAAGAGCTCTTTGAGAAATTGATATGCAATAAATTGCTAGAGGGCATATTTGGGATAGGTGAATCATAAACATGATTTATATATATTCCTATCGTATGCATCTTCTCAAATTACTCAAATATACAATAAGAAGTTTTCTTTAAAAATGATTTTTCAAGAACCGCAATATTTTTGAAATAAAGAATTTCATGCCAAGATGCAACCTACAAGAGGTTGGATGCTATATGAGTATGCATGAATAAGATACTTGTTACCGAGATAGACATGACATGATGTAGTAGATAAGAGTTCATCGATCATCCTAGCTTGTCTCCAGTTCTCATATGGTGACAACACCTTCTTTATAGACGAGACAAGCCTCCATTGCATCTCCAATGTACCTAAAACAACATTCAAGTACATCTTGGTCCCCAAACTTATTGGGTCCAAAATTGTTAGACTAACCACAATACATAGGATACACTCCATATCAATATGTGCATATTTATAGATGAAGCTGAAATTTCATGCACATCTTAGCTATTTAGGATTTGATGGAGTATACACTATATAATGGATCAAAGAAAGCAAGCATGCTACAAATATAAACAAATTACATATAAGCACGCACAAAGACTTTAAAGATCCAAGAAAGATTCACTTTGGACAAAACACCAAATGAATTCAAGAAGGCATAAATGTGTGACCAAACAAATTAGTTGTCCAAACTATATCAAAGACGCAAATCACAAAATATTTCTTCAACAAAGTTCAACAAATGAACTAAGTAGAAATCGTTGAGCATAAAAGATAAATAAAGCCATACATGCTCAAAGATTTATCTCATTCAAGAAAATAAAACATATAAGAAGGAATGAGATAACACACTCTCAAAATAGCAAGGTTCGAACAAATAAACCAAACCCTCTACACTTTTCACAATGGCACAATGTACCATAAAGAAAAATTTTGTCTTCCAAAACAAACACTTGATATGAATCAAGATAATTTATCAAAATATTTTTCAAAGGGACAAGGAAGACACATGGGAGCAGCAAAAGATTTCTTGGAAATAAAATAAGGCAATAAGAAGCAATCAAAGGTGAAGATGATCCATAAATCCAACCGCATACAAGGTTATGAATTGTCAAAGACAATGAGAATATTGGAATTAACTTCCAGTGGTATATTTCAAGGATTCGGGATCAACTTTACAAGATGCATATGGTTAAAGATATGAATTAAGAACCATGCATAAATAGATATTCTCAATATATCCAATCATGCAAAGCAATGATATAATAACTTGGAGAAAACAATTTCCAAAATAAGATGTATAGATATGTCTTTGAGAAAACCGCACCAATAATCTCTTACTCAAATAAAAATCAAAAGATAAGCAAATGGAGCATTTAATAAGAGTGATTTTGTTTGAGAAAACATGCCACCTAGGAATAAGACAATTAATAATATCAACTCTAAGTGAAAAATCAAACGATAATCCAAGATGAAGATGATCCATAGATATTACCACATACAAGATTATTAATTGTCGAAGACACTGAGAATATTGGAATTAATTTCTAGTGGTATATTGTCAAGGATAGTAAGGACCAACTCCACCATAAAAGGCATAGGATAAGTATATAGGATTAAGCACTATGCATAGATGAAGATTCTTGATAGCTTCAACTAGTTAAACAATCACGCACATCAATGTATAATAACTTGAAGCAAACGGTGTCCCAAATAAGATATAGAGATATGTATTTGAGAAAAACCGTACCAAGAATTTCTTACTCAAACAAGAACCCATAAGATAAGCGAAAACATTTTTTTTAATAAAGTTGGAGCTTGTTTGAGAAAACATGCCACCTAGGAACAAGATAATTAAGAGTATCAACTCTAAGTGGCATAACCTCATATGTTCATATTTTCTAGGCTTGTGATATGTACAAAATATATTACTCCACCATAATGTGATAAAACATTTCTTATAATCAAGAGGCAATTAAAATTCGACTAGAGATGATTAATGGACATTTAGAATTTGAATTTCTCATGAGTATGGCACACCACATAGTGACTAGATAATCTTGCAATATAAATACTAAGTGGTGGTACCCATGTAAACACATTTTTAAAGAAAGAGAGATGCACAAGGCATATCACTCCCCCAAAATGGGATGTTTCATTAATCACTCAAAGAGAGCCAAATAAGATGTCATCAAGATGCATTAGGCTCAAAACAATACACAAGTATATGATGAGTCAAACAAACATACTTGAATACACAAGATATGCAAGTAAGACACAACACATACAAACACATATTTGGTACAAAACCAAACATGCAAAGGGGAAAATAACTTACAATAAATATGAAGAGTTGAAGTATAAGTTACCGCAAAAAGGAACATTGGATATAAGATATAGATGATAATCCTTATGACTTGGCTTGGTAAAAATAATATATGAAGATCCCTTAATTCTTCATGAAGTGGCCAAGTCTCCAATTCCCTCCACATACACCTATTGATCAAGTTTGAGATTATTGGTTCCCAACCAAGTTGGGTCCTAGGAGGTTAGTCACAATAGGTTTGGCAACCCAAATGGTTATTTTCTTGATACCACTTTGAGTTCGAACAAACTTGGCAAACACATTGCCATCCTTATCCGTACCAAGAGAATAATCATCATCAACAGTGATAGGGTTGGATAAGGTACCTTTTAAGCATGAAGAAGCAAAGTGCCCCTTCTCACAACATATGTAACAAGTGTTACCCTTTCTCTTCTTTATTGATTCCTTTACTTGGGGAACTTTATCTTGACTCTTCTTGGGAAATGGCCTATCTTCAACTTGAAGTTGAGCTTGTGATTGGCCTTTACCATGAGGCCGCTTCCCTTGTTGCTTATTACTCAAGTGCTTCTTCTTCAATTGGAATGATCTAACTTGATGCCCTTCGACCTTGCACTTAAGCAAACAATCTTCGCCGGATCCTTGACTTTGTCTTGGAACTTCTTCTTGTTGCTCTTCCTCTTGGACTTGTTCTTGTTATTGGAGTTGAATCCAAGTCCACTCTTGTCATTGGGGGATTGTTGCACACTCAACATCTTGTCAAGTGTGGATTTCCCTTCATGACGCTTTTCCAAGTCTTTCTTCAAAGAAAGGACTTGGGCCTTGAGCTCTTTGATTTCCTCTACATGGTTAGTAGAAATACAAGTACTATAGGAAGTAGAAGCTTCATTGTTAGAGCAACAAGGCAAAGCAAGTAATCCAACACAAGTTGTATCACTAGTTTGACTAGATGGATTACTAGGACTAGCAGAAGACAATATACCATTTTGAGTAGAGGTTGTGCTAATGTCCATGTGATACTCACAAGAGGTTACCTTAGTAATACTTGCCTCATGAGATAACTTTAGCCCATCATAGGAAATTAAAAGATCATCATGAGAGCCCGAGAGCTTTTTATGACTTTCTTCCAATTCCCTATAATTGCTAGTTAGCAACTCAAGTTGAGCCCTTAGCTCAACATTCTCCTTTAAGATAGATGCTTCACAAAAAGTAGAGTTAGTAGCACAAGCATCAATAATAGATTTTTCTTTTTCAAGCACATAGGATTCCATTTCTTGCTTAAGGCCATTAGTTATGCACCTTTCATTTTTCAGCTCTTGTTTAAGGAAATATAATCTCCGTTTCTCGCTTTCAATATGAGATTCCAAATCCTCAATGGACTCATTTATTTCTTTGAGTGTGTCCATCAAGTAATCGAATTTGACAAGCACCACGAGGGGTGCATCTAACAAAAATAGTTCCTTAAGCATAGCAACATTATCATCATAACTCTCATCATTAGAAGATGTGTTGGGATTCAAGGTAGGAGTTACCTTTGGTCCCTTTGCCATAAGGCACATGTAAATATCGGAGGATGACGATGAAGATGTTTTGGAATCTCATTCATGAGAGTCTCATGCCTCATAGATTGTTCAATTTCCTCTACATTGTTAGACAACAAACAACTAGAGGAAATACAAGCATTTTTTTCATGGCAAGAAGACAAAGTAAGCATATCATCATGAGATCTATGTAAGGAGTTTATACATGATATGCAAGGACTATTGACACAAGAATGTAAGAAATTTTCAGTGCTAAATGTGTTTAAGTCCAAAGAGGAACCATTGGAATGGGATAGAGATGAAGAATCATCACTGTTGGGCACAATATCAACATTGCAATTTTCCTCACCACTCACTGTATCATTACCTTGCGTCTTGCAACATGTTGGTGAAGTGGATGAAGATGAGAACACATCACGACCGGAGGTGGAAGCAACTTGGAGCTCTTCATGATGCGAAGGGGAAGAGATCCCCTTAGAGACACCACCGACCAAATGAGAAATGGATCCACCAAATATTTCTTTAAGCTTGATCGACATCTCATGAGACGACTTTCGCTTTATAAATATCAAGAACCTACGAAAATCTGGTCTCAAGGAGAATAAAATCTCATTAGATACTTGAGCTTCAAGATGTAAGTTTTTCTCATCCTCTAAAGATAGATTTTGAGGATCCATCGGAGGAGAAAAACCTACATCTAGAAATCGCTCAATATTTGGACACAAGGTCCGAAGATTACAAAGCAAGCGATTTCTCCACAAAAGATAATTTGTGCCATCAAGGATAATTGTGTCATTGTGCACTATATTACTAGCCGAGATCTTTACTCTCAAGGCGGTGAAGCCTTAAACAAGGAGAGACCTTGCTCTAATACCAATTGAAAGGACGAGATGTCGCCTAGAGGTGATACGTCTCCAACGTATCTATAATTTCTTATGTTCCATGGTAGTTTTATGAAAATATCTACATGTTTTATCCATACTTTATATCGTTTTGATGCATTTTCCGGAACTAACCTATTAACGAGATGCCGAGGTGCCAGTTCCTGTTTTCTCGCTGTTTTTGGTTCCGTAAAGGCTGTTCGGGCAATATTCTCGGAATTGGACGAAACAAAAGCCCACGATCTTATATTTCCCGGAAGGTTCCAGAAGTCCGAAGGGGAGACGAAGATAGGCCAGGGGCCCCCCACACCACACCTGGGCGCGGGGCCACTCCTGGCCGCGCCACCAGGTGGGGAGGGCGCCCTGGTACCCTCCGCGCCGCCTCTTCGCCTATAAAGTCCCTCGTGACCTAAAAAACCGACACCAATTGACGAAACTCCAGAAAGACTCCAGGGACGCCGCCGCCATCGCGAAACTCCGTTTCGGGGGACAGAAGTCTCTGTTCCGGCACGCCGCCGGGCGGGAATTGCCCCCGGAGTCATCTCCATCGACACCACCGCCATCTTCATCGCCATCGCTGTCTCCCATGATGAGGAGGGAGTACTTCTCCCCCAAGGCTGAGGGCTCTACCGGTAGCTATGTGGTTCATCTCTCTCTCCCATGGTGTGATCTTTATGAATATGTAGATGTTACTCTTGTCTATTATGCACTCTAGAGGTTACTTTAAATATGAACTCCGGATGTTGTGGAGCTTGTTTACTCCGGCTTGAGGGAGCTCTTGTAGCCCTACACAATGAATGGTGTGATGCGTGTAGTTGACACGTCCGTTGGGAACCCCAAGAGGAAGGTGTGATGCGCACAGCGGTAAGTTTCCCTCAGTAAGAAACCAAGGTTTAATCGAACCAGTAGGAGTCAAGAAGCACGTTGAAGGTTGATGGCGGCGGGATGTAGTGCGGCGCAACACCGGAGATTCCGGCGCCAACGTGGAACCCGCACAACACAACCAAAGTACTTTGCCCCAACGAAACGAGTGAGGTTGTCAATCTCACCGGCTTGCTGTAACAAAGGGTTAACCGTATTGTGTGGAAGATGATTGTTTGCGAGAGAAAACAAGTAAAACAAGTATTGCGAACAGATTTGTATTTCAAGTATTAAAAGAATGGACCGGGGTCCATAGTTCACTAGAGGTGTCTCTCCCATAAGATAAAAGCATGTTGGGTGAACAAATTACAGCCGGGCAATTGACAAATAGAGAGGGCATAACAATGCACATACATGGCATGATAAGTATAGTGAGATTTAATTGGGCATTACGACAAAGTACATAGACCGCCATCCAACTGCATCTATGCCTAAAAAGTCCACCTTCGGGTTATCGTCCGAACCCCTTCCAGTATTAAGTTGCAAAGCAACGGACAATTGCATTAAGTATGGTGCGTAATGTAATCAACAACTACATCCTCGGACATAGCGCCAATGTTTTATCCCTAGTGGCAACATCACAACACAACCTTAGAACTTTTCGTCACCGTCCCGTGTGTCAATGCGGGCATGAACCCACTATCGAGCATAAATACTCCCTCTTGGAGTTAAAAGCAAAAACTTGGCCAGAGCCTCTACTAGTAACGGAGAGCATGCAAGATCATAAACAACACATATGTAATAACTTGATAATTAACATAACATGGTATTCTCTATCCATCGGATCCCGACAAACACAACATAGAGTATTACGGATAGATGATCTTGATCATGTTAGGCAGCTCACAAGATCCAACAATGAAGCACAATGAGGAGAAGACAACCATCTAGCTACTGCTATGGACCCATAGTCCAGGGGTGAACTACTCACTCATCACTCCGGAGGCGACCATGGCGGTGTAGAGTCCTCCGGGAGATGAATCCCCTCTCCGGCAGGGTGCCGGAGGAGATCTCCAGAATCCCCCGAGATGGTATCGGCGGCGGCGGCGTCTCAGTAAGGTTTTCCGTATCGTGGTTTTTTCGCCTCAGGGGTTTCGCGACGGAGGCTTTAAGTAGGCGGAAGGGCGAGTCGGGGCCCGACGAGGGGCCCACACTATAGGGCGGCGCGGGCCCCCTTGGCCGCGCCGCCATGTGGTGTCGCCACCTCGTAGCCCCACTTCGTATGCTCTTCGGTCTTCCGGAAGGTTCGTGGCAAAATAGGCCCCCGGGTCTTCGTTTCGTCCAATTCCGAGAATATTTCGTTACTAGGATTTCGAAACCAAAAACAGCGTAGAAAACAGGAACTGGCACTTCGGCATCTTGTTAATAGGTTAGTTTCAGAAAATGCACGAACATGACATAAAGTGTGCATAAAACATGTAGGTATCATCAATAATATGGCATAGAACATAAGAAATTATCGATACGTCGGAGACGTATCAAGCATCCCTAAGCTTAGTTCTGCTCGTCCCGAGCAGGTAAAACGATAACAAAGATAATTTCTGAAGTGATATGCCATCATAACCTTGATCATACTATTTGTAAACATATGTAGTGAATGCAGAGATCAAAACAATGGTAATGACATGAGTAAACAAGTGAATCATAAAGCAAAGACTTTTCATGAATAGTACTTCAAGACAAGTATTAATAAGTCTTGCATAAGAGTTAACTCATAAAGCAATAAATCAAAGTAAAGGTATTGAAACAACACAAAGGAAGATTAAGTTTCAGCGGTTGCTTTCAACTTGTAACATTTATATCTCATGGATAATTGTCAACATAGAGTAATATAACAAGTGCAATATGCAAGTATGTAGGAATCAATGCACAGTTCACACAAGTGTTTGCTTCTTGAGGTGGAGAGAGATAGGTGAACTGACTCAACATAAAAGTAAAAGAATGGTCCTTCAAAGAGGAAAGCATCGATTGCTATATTTGTGCTAGAGCTTTTATTTTGAAAACATGAAACAATTTGGTCCTTCAAAGAGGAAAGCCTCATGCATAGTATACTAATAGTGCCCGCACCTTGTCCTAATTTGCTTGGACTACCGGATCTTTGCAATGCACATGTTTTAACCAAGTGTCACAATGGGGTACCTCCATGCCGCCTGTACAAAGGTCTAAGGAGAAAGCTCGCATTTTGGATTTCTCGCTTTTGATTATTCTCAACTTAGACATCCATACCGGGACAACATGGACAACAGATAATGGACTCCTCTTTAATGCATAAGCATGTGGCAACAATTATTATTCTCATATGAGATTGAGGATATATGTCCAAACTGAAACTTCCACCATGAATCATGGCTTTAGTTAGCGGCCCAAAGTTCTTCTCTAACAATATGCATGCTCCAACCATGAAGGTGGTAGATCTCTCTTACTTCGGACAAGACGGACATGCATAGCAACTCACATGATATCCAACAAAGAATAGTTGATGGCGTCCCAGAAACATGGTTATCGCACAACAAGCAACTTAATAAGAGATAAAGTGCATAAGTACATATTCAATACCACAATAGTTTTTAAGCTATTTGTCCCATGAGCTATATATTACAAAGGTGAATGATGGAATTTTAAAGGTAGCACTCAAGCAATTTACTTTGGAATGGCGGATAAATACCATGTAGTAGGTAGGTATGGTGGACACAAATGGCATAGTGGTTGGCTCAAGGATTTTGGATGCATGAGAAGTATTCCCTCTCGATACAAGGTTTAGGCTAGCAAGGTTATTTGAAACAAACACAAGGATGAACGGTGCAGCAAAACTCACATAAAAGACATATTGTAAACATTATAAGACTCTACACCGTCTTCCTTGTTGTTCAAAACTCAATACTAGATGTTATCTAGACTCTAGAGAAACCAAATATGCAAACCAAATTAGCAAGCTCTAAGTATTTCTTCATTAATGGGTGCAAAGTATATGATGCAAGAGCTTAAACATGAGCACAACAATTGCCAAGTATCAAATTATCCAAGACATTTTAGAGTTACTACATGTAGTATTTTCCAATTCCAACCATATAACAATTTAACGAAGAAGAAACTTCGCCATGAATACTATGAGTAGAGCCTAAGGACATATTTGTCCATATGCTACAGCGGAGCGTGTCTCTCTCCCATAAAGTGAATGCTAGGATCCATTTTATTCAAACAAAACAAAAAAACAAAAACAAACCGACGCTCCAAGCAAAGTACATAAGATGTGACGGAATAAAAATATAGTTTCAGGGGAGGAACCTGTAACACCCCAACTTTTTGCAAGATTGTTTAATTATCCAAAGTGCAAAAATTAGGGGGAACAAAAACTTTTTCTATAGACTAATTAACATGAATTTCCTTGATCTGTTTGTTATGATGAATTGCCTTGATCTCGTTGGTAGATAAATTGTCTTGATTTGCTTGTTGAGTTTTGTTTTGAGCTACCCTTAATAACAACACCTCTAGTGGTTAAACAAGCAACTCACTAAATAAAACACATGTGTGGCTTAGGAAGAATTGTTTTTCTTTTTACTACTTCAAACCTCCCTCCTGATGGCAACATGAGTATGCCTACTTATAAGATTCCAACTTTGGCAGTTGATCTCTTAGCACCCACAACTGTTTTTGGTGACCTTAGTGCATGGATCTCTTCCATACAACACCCTCTGCAACTTCCACATCTTACATGTCACATCCTCCACTTGCAACTCTTATAATCACTTGATCTGGTATCCTATCCAATGTTTCGACACCGAGATCACTTCTTCCTCTTTTACCTCTTGTGTTTATTTAATCCAATTTTAATATCCACAAAACCAAGAGTAGGTATGATGGGTACATTTTGTAGCCACCATCTACCCTTGAGAACACTCCTTCCTAAATTAGTTTTCTTTCTCAAAAACCCTATTGTTTTTCTTCCCTGGTTTTAGCCACAAAAAAAATCACTCCTTGTTATTAAAACTCCTTAAATGTTTTCTTCAAATAACAAGAGAGATTGTGGATGGTATTTTGTATCATCCCATTCCCTTCAACCTAAAAAGACTTTTTATAAAGGCATTTGATTTTCTTCCTTCTTTTAAGTGCATGGTTTTGGTACATGTGCCATCCTTGCACCTTTTGATAACACAAGGGAAAAATCTATTTGGCATTATTATGCAAGTAGACCCATTTTGTTTTAAAAATCATTGGATCTCTTTCAAAATGTTTTCAAAGGAAAGTTCAATATAAACCCTATCCAACATTTTGATCAACTCTCATAGTGGTGGAGACCCACCTCTGTAAAGTTCCAGATCTAATTAACAACTTCCATTCATTCATCACATCTCACTCTTGTATGGTTTACCATCATCATCTTGACCTCATGTTGATGGCTTATGCCACCATATTCATCCTTGTGAGTATGGTTACTTCACTCACCATCTCTCCTAGCCTTGCTTTACCATTGTCTAAATCACCATCACCACCATCATCTCTTGGACACATCTTTTATCAGGTCAGAATGCCACCACCATCTACTTTAGCACCCTTGTGCATTAGTATCACTTTGCCTAAAATTCTATATCTTTTTAGGCCACCATTTTAGTATTTTGTGAGGCACTAAACCTTGGGTGTCATGCATGTGTAGCAATGCTCTCTTGTTGATCACTTGTGCATGGCCAAAAATATGTGGCCGGCCATGCCATGGCACACATGCACCATGCCTCTCCATTGCCCTCTCTCTCACATAATTGTCCCACCTTGGGAAGCCTCCCACTTTTGTCCCTTCCCCATGCCACTAATAATTTCAGCTTTGGTATTGGAATTGTACTCGCAAACCATCAAGAAGGGTGCTAACAATGCTAACTAAAAGAGACAAGAGAGGAAGAATAGTTTCTCTTTGTGAATATAGCATGTGAAAGAGAATCAGTTTCTCTTGTGGATATAGTATGTGAAAGAGAATTAGTTTCTCTTGTGGATATAGCATCCCGACATCTCAAGTGATGGGGACACTCATGGTGGTCCTATGACATCTCTATATCTTTATTGAATGAAGATACTTCAAAGATAGACTACGACATCTCTATATCTTTAAAAGAAGAGGTAGCGTTCCGAGCATCTCAATTGATGCGGGCGCATGGAAGTCCTATGACATCTCTATATCTTTGTTAAAGAAGAGTTCATCTACATGAAACACTAGGGAAAGAGTTCCCCACTTGGTCTTAGTTTTTCCACGACCATCTCCATATGGTCGACACACACCCTTTCCCGTACTTCTTCCCAGACATCCAACACACATTTCCTTTGTAAAGCATTTAACAAAACAAAACTCAAGCCCAGGTTAAGGTAGGCCTTTGCAACTCCGCCCATGACCGAGCGGACGCGGCTATGCCTGAATAGATTTGACTCGCAGAGTTTGCACACTTTCCCCACAACTATCCTAGGATACCTATCGTGTGGGCATCATCCCCGCATAACGACGTATGCCACGACGGATACCCGAACATAACCTTTCGCTTATCTCCACCGACATGAGTCCTTCCCTTGCTTACCCTTCTCAAGACCCTAACAAAGATACCACCTCCTTTTGAGCGGCATTCCCCACACACGACGTAAGACCCTCGCACCGTCCCATTTATAGACAACTA
>NC_061509.1:76022890-76039935 GCF_022539505.1 Lolium rigidum | reverse complement strand
TTCGCGAAGAAAAGGAGGCCAAAGGGGCTGTGGGGCCCCCTCACCACAAGGTGGCGCGGCCAGGCCATGGGCCGCGCCGCCCTATGGTCTGGGCCCACCTTGGGTCCAGCTGGCTCCCCCTTCTAGCTTCCTTCGTCATCTGGAAAAAAATA
The DNA here is from genome assembly GCF_022539505.1 of Lolium rigidum. Lineage (NCBI taxonomy): Eukaryota > Viridiplantae > Streptophyta > Magnoliopsida > Poales > Poaceae > Lolium > Lolium rigidum. The sequence continues at coordinate 76,039,783 of NC_061509.1, read as the reverse complement.
GGATTTTTGGTATAATTTCCTTCCACAGTTGATCTTCCGAAATATTGCGTTCTGACGGTGCTTTTTCCAGCAGAATCCTGGTTCCGGTGCGCGATTTCCAAATAATCATGAAACATGCAAAATAGATGAAATAACATAAGTATTGTGTCCCAATATGAAATATATCAATGAATAACAGCAAATTATGATATAAAATAGTGATGCAAATTGGAAGTATCACACCTCTGAACATGTTAATTTTTATTGTACACTAACCCTCTAATGAGTTGTTTCGAGTTTGGTGTGGAGGAAGTTTTCAAGGATCAAGAGAGGGTAATGATGCAATATGATCAAGGAGAGTGAAAGTTCTAAGCTTGGGGATGCCCCGGTGGTTCACCCCTGCATATTTTAAGAACACTCAAGCGTCTAAGCTTGGGGATGCCCAAGGCATCCCCTTCTTCATCGACAACATTATCAGGTTCCTCCCCTGAAACTATATTTTTATTCCATCACATCTTATGTGCTTTGCTTGGAGCGTCGGTTTGTTTTTGTTTTTGTTTTTGTTTGAATAAAATGGATCCTAGCATTCATTGTGTGGGGGAGAGACACGCTCCGCTGTTGCATATGGAAAAATATGTCCTTAGGCTTTACTCATAGTATTCATGGCGAAGGTTGAATCTTCTTCGTTAAATTGTTATATGGTTGGAATCGGGAAATGCTACATGTAGTAATTCTAAAATATCTTGAATAATTTGATACTTGGCAATTGTTGTGCTCATGTTTAAGCTCTTGCATCATATACTTTGCACCTATTAATGAAGAAACACCTAGAGCTTGCTAAATTTGGTTTGCATATTTGGTCTCTCTAAAGTCTAGATAATTTCTAGTATTGAGTTTTGAACAACAAGGAAGACAGTGTAGAGTCTTATAATGTTTACAATATGTCTTTTATGTGAGTTTTTCTGCACCGGTTCATCCTTGTGTTTGTTTCAAATAACCTTGCTAGCCTAAACCTTGTATCGAGAGGGAATACTTCTCATGCATCCAAAATCCTTGAGCCAACCACTATGCCATTTGTGTCCACCATACCTACCTACTACATGGTATTTCTCCGCCATTCCAAAGTAAATTGCTTGAGTGCTACCTTTAAAATTTCCATTCTTTACCTTTACAATATATAGCTCATGGGACAAATAGCTTAAAAACTATTGTGGTATTGAATATGTACTTATGCACTTTATCTCTTATTAAGTTGCTTGTTGTGCGATAACCATGTTTTCTGGGGATGCCATCAACTACTCTTTGTTGAATATCATGCGAGTTGCTATGCATGTCCGTCTTGTCTGAAGTAAGGGAGATCTACCACTTTAATGGTTAGAGCATGTATATTGTTAGAGAAGAACATTGGGCCGCTAACTAAAACCATGAATCATGGTGGAAGTTTCAGTTTTGGACATATATCCTCAATCTCATATGAGAACATTAACTATTGCTACATGCTTATGCATTAAAGGGGAGTCCATTATCTGTTGTCCATGTTGTCCCGGTATGGATGTCTAAGTTGAGAATAATCAAAAGCGAGAAATCCAAAATGCGAGCTTTCTCCTTAGACCTTTGTACAGGCGGCATGGAGGTACCCCTTTGTGACACTTGGTTAAAACATGTGTATTGCGATGATCCCGGTAGTCCAAGCTAATTAGGACAAGGTGCGGGCACTATTAGTATACTATGCATGAGGCTTGCAACTTGTAAGATATAATTTACATGATACATATGCTTTATTACTACCGTTGACAAAATTGTTTCATGTTTTCAAAATAAAAGCTCTAGCACAAATATAGCAATCGATGCTTTCCTCTGCGAAGGACCTTTCTTTTACTTTAATGTTGAGTCAGTTCACCTATTTCTCTCCACCTCAAGAAGCAAACACTTGTGTGAACTGTGCATTGATTCCTACATACTTGCATATTGCACTTGTTATATTACTCTATGTTGACAATATCCATGAGATATACATGTTGTAAGTTGAAAGCAACCGCTGAAACTTAATCTTCCTTTGTGTTGCTTCAATACCTTTACTTTGATTTATTGCTTTATGAGTTAACTCTTATGCAAGACTTATTGATGCTTGTCTTGAAGTGCTATTCATGAAAAGTATTTTCTTTATGATTCATTTGTTTACTCATGTCATTACCATTGTTTTGATCGTTGCATTCATTACATATGCTTACAATAGTATGATCAAGGTTATGATGGCATGTCACTCCCAAAATTATCTTTGTTATCGTTTACCTGCTCGGGACGAGCGAGAACTAAGCTTGGGGATGCTGATACGTCTCCGACGTATCGATAATTTCTTATGTTCCATGCCACATTATTGATGATATCTACATGTTTTATACACATTATATGTCGTATTTATGCATTTTCCGGCACTAACCTATTAACGAGATGCCGAAGAGCCGATTCTGTTGTTTTCTGCTGTTTTTGGTTTCAGAAATCCTATTAAGGAAATATTCTCGGAATTGGACGAAATCAACGCCCAGGGTCCTATTTTGCCACGAAGCTTCGAGAAGACCGAAGAGAAGACGAAGTGGGGCCACGGGGCGCCGCCACACTAGGGCGGCGCGGCCCAGGAGGGGCCCGCGCCAGCCTGCTGTGTGGGGCCCCCGTGACCCCTCTGACTCTGCCCTTCCGCCTACAAATAGCCTTCGTCGCGAAACCCCCAGTACCGAGAGCCACGATACGGAAAACCTTGCGAGACGCCGCCGCCGCCAATCCCATCTCGGGGGATTACGGAGATCTCCTCCGGCACCCTGCCGGAGAGGGGATTCATCTCCCGGAGGACTCTTCACCGCCATGGTCGCCTCCGGAGTGATGAGTGAGTAGTTCACCCCTGGACTATGGGTCCATAGCAGTAGCTAGATGGTTGTCTTCTCCTCATGTGCTTCATTGTCGGATCTTGTGAGCTGCCTAACATGATCAAGATCATCTATCTGTAATTCTATATGTTGTGTTTGTCGGGATCCGATGGATAGAGAATACTATGTTATTTTGATTATCAATCTATTACCTATGTGTTGTTTATGACAAACTTGCATGCTCTCCGTTATTAGTAGAGGCTCTGGCCAAGTTTTTGCTCTTAACTCCAAGAGGGAGTATTTATGCTCGATAGTGGGTTCATGCCTCCATTAAATCTGGGACAGTGATAGAAAGTTCTAAGGTTGTGGATGTGCTGTTGCCACTAGGGATAAAACATTGATGCTATGTCCGAGGATGTAGTTATTGATTACATTACGCACCATACTTAATGCAATTGTATGTTGTTTTACAACTTAATACTGGAAGGGGTTCGGATGATAACCTGAAGGTGGACTTTTTAGGCATAGATGCATGCTGGATAGCGGTCTATGTACTTTGTCGTAATGCCCAATTAAATCTCACAATACTCATCATATCATGTATGTGCATTGTTATGCCCTCTCTATTTGTCAATTGACTGACTGTAATTTGTTCACCCAACATGCTATTTATCTTATGGGAGAGACACCTCTAGTGAACTGTGGACCCCGGTCCATTCTTTTATACTGAATACAATATGCAATACTTGTTCTACTGTTCTTGCAAACAATCATCATCCACACTATACATCTAATCCTTTGTTACAGAAAGCCAGTGAGATTGACAACCTCACTGTTTCGTTGGGGCAAAGTACTTTGGTTGTGTTGTGCAGGTTCCACGTTGGCGCCGGAATCTCTGGTGTTGCGCTGCACTACATCCCGCCGCCATCAACCTTCAACGTGCTTCTTGGCTCCTACTGGTTCGATAAACATTGGTTTCTTACTGAGGGAAACTTGCTCCTGTACGCATCACACCTTCCACTTGGGGTTCCCAACGGGCGTGTGCTTTACGCGTCATCAGACCATAACATTTTCAAGCAACAACTCATGTCAAAGATAACCCCATGGTTGGATACAAGATAAGCATGCATGAGGTAGATAGACACTTGTTACCCGGATGCAATGGTGTGATGTAGAAGATATGAGTTTGTCATAACATCATTGCTCGCCTCCAATGGTCACTTGTCCTTCACTTATTCTTCATGAGTGAGATGAGCATCCGATGCATCCTAGATGTACCTAAGACAAAGCTCAAGCACACAATGGTCCCCAAACTAACTGGGTCCGAGTAGTTAGTGAAACTACAACACATAAGACAAACTCCACATAAATATGTGCATATAGATATGAATTTGAATTTCATGCACATCTTAGACAATTTAGGATTATGATGGAGTTTCCCCTATGCATTGGATCAACGAAATCAAGCATGCAATAAGATGTACATAGAGTAAATATGCATGTAAGACTTTCAAGAACCAAATGGAGATATGACTTGGACAAAATGCAAAGTAGAAAACGATGGCACACAAAGGTGTGATATGTCAAAAGTTGTCCAACCCATATCCAAGAATCAAATCAACACAAGATAGACTCCAAAGTTCGACAAATGAACTAAACACAACGAGCAAGATGATATCCAAAAAGTACATGCTCAAGGACTTATCTCATTTTAAGAAGATAAAACCAACTCCCAAAGAAAGCAAGGTTCCAAATAAACCAAACCATCAACACTTTTCATGATGGCACAAAAGTACCGAAAAGAAAAGGTTTGTCATCCAAAGTAAAATTCTTGAAACAAGAGAGTGTTCTAACAAACATAGCAGAGCTCCCCCAAGATTAGTGCACTATTTAGGATTTTGCATTTCAATACAAAATGCACAAATGCGGGATTATCGTTCTACCGTTGTTTATCAAAACACTAAAAAGGTTCAAGTGAAATAAGGAGATACATAAGAAGAAAGGAAGACACATGGGAGTCTAACCCACAAGAAAAATTCTTGGCAAGAAGTAGATCAATTAAGCATACGAGCCAAGTGTGAGGATGATCCAAAGACTTGCCACATAATATGTTATCAATTGTCCAAGGACAAGAGATATATAGGAAATATTTCCTTATGGTGTTTTGAGGATATATCCAAGATCATCTTTACAACTAACAAAGCATATGGTAAAGGATAGGAGTTAACCATAATGCAAATGGAGATTCTTGAGAGCTTAAATTTGTTACACCACCATGCAAGGCAATGAATAGCACAACTTGAAGCACATGACTTTCCAAAGAGTATATAGCTAGCAATACAATGTGGAAAACCATGCCAAGAAAAACACTCACAAACAAAATCCAAGAGAATGCAATAAGAGCATTTTAGGAAAAATGAGATTTGTTTGAGCAAACATATCACATAGGAACAAGATAATCTAGCTATAATATCAATTCTATGTGACACAACCTCAAGTGTTCACATTTTCTAAGTTTGTAATATGCAGAAAGCATAATACTCCCCCATAATGTGATAAAGGAATTTTTCATACAAGAGGCAAATAAGAACCACGAGAAATAATTAATGGACATTACAGAATTTTAATTCATCATGTCGCACATTTTAAGATTGTGAAATGCACAAAGCATATCACTCCCCCAAAATGGGACAGTCCATTAATTTCTCACACTAGCCAACAACTAAGATATCAACAAGATGCAATAGGCTCAACATAAGAACAATTGTACATGATGTGCCACCCAACATATATAAGCATGAAAGCAAGATAAGCAAGTAGGAGGCACAACATACACAACCACATGCAAGGTACAAAACCAACACATGTAAAAGGGGGCGAGTAACTTTGAATGCAAAGGAGTTGAGGACTCGTTACCGCAAGGAGAAGCATGGGTAAAGGATGAAAGGAATAATACTTGACTTGAGGAAATAAGAATGATGAAGATCCCCTAAGTCTTCATGAACTAGTCAAGTCTCCAATGCCCTCCAATCATACCTATTGATCAAATTTTGGCTTGTTGGTCCCCAACCAAGTTGGGTCCTAAGAAGTTAGTCACAATAGAACTTGGCAACCCAAATGGTACTTTTTATGAAGCCACTTTCAGTGCCAACATATTTGGCAAACACATTGCCAACCTTATCCTTACGAAGAGAATAAGCACCATTGATCAAGATAGGGTTGGATGAGTTACCAATAGTGCAAAAGGATGAGATGTGGCCCTTCTCATGGCATATGTAGCATGTTATTCTCTTCTCCTTCTTCTCACTTGATTTCTCCACAACGGGAGCCTTGGCTTGATCCTTCTCGGGTAGCGGCTTTCTTCAAGTCGAGGTAGACCATGAGCTCCATCTTGAGGTAGAACATGAGCTTGACCTTGAGGTAGACCATGAGCTCCACCTTGAGGCTGCTTCCCTTGTTTCTTATCTCCAAGTGGCTTCTTCTTCAAGGGGCAAGATCTAACATGATGCCCTTCAATCTTGCACTTGAAGCACACAATCTTGGCGGGGTCCTTCACATGCCCTTCGCCCTTCTTCCGCTTGTGCGTGGTGGACTTCTTCTTGTTGTTGGAGTTGAATCCAAGTCCACTCTTATCATTGGGAGATTGTTGCTCACTCAACATGGCGTCAAGTTTGCTCTTCCCTTCATGACTCTTTAACAAGTCCTTCTTCAAAGAAGATACTTGGTCCTTGAGCTCTTCGATTTCCTCTACATGGTTAGTAACAACACAAGTACTAAAGGAAGTGGAAGCTTCATTGTTAGAGCAACAAGGCAAGGTAGGTAATTCACCACAAGATATAGCAAGCACTTGCACATGGATTGTTAGAGAAACAAGGCATAGAAGGTAGTTCACCACAAGATATATCGATAGCATGAGTGGGTGAACTACATGTACTAGCACATGGCAAAATAGCATTTTGAGAGGTGGTGCTAGTACTCACATGAGGCTCACAAGATGTTACCTTTGACATGATAGCCTCATGAGCTAACTTTAGCAAATCATGAGAGACTAGAAGATCATCATGGGAGCTAGAAAGCTTTCCATGACTTTCTTCCAATTTCTCATAATTACTTGTTACCAAAGCGAGTTGAGCTCTTAGCTCAACATTCTCCTTCAAGATGGAAGCTTCACAAGAGGTAGAGTTAGTAGCACAAGCATCATCAATAATAGCACAAGGAGAAGGCAACTTAGGAAGCTCTATTAGGTTGGGAGCCTTAAGTTGCTCATGTGACTCGGTGAGTTTGTCCTTTCTTTCCCCTGCCGTCTTGGAAACGTTGAGGATAATGCTGCCTCATGGGTCTCGCATGTCATCCTCTATGAACAAAAAATCTTTATTTTCTTGGATTTTCTGACCCCCTGATTTCTGGCTTCTTTTTTCTTTTGGTCCCGTGCCGCCTTGGAAACGTTGAGACCGCTGCTGCAAAATGGGACCCGCATGTCATCCTCTATGTACAATCAAGTTTCTTTTCTTGGAGTTATTTTTGGCACCTGATATTTGGTCACTTGCCTTTTTATTTCGATCACATGCCGCCTCTGAAACGTTGACACCCGCTTCTACAAAATGGGACCCGCATGTCATTGCCGGCTCAATAATCATGAGGACATGATATTTGGGCCCACCACCTTGGCCCAACAAGAATAATGGGCCTTACTAGGCCCACAAATATATTATGTAGTGGGATAATGGGCCGATCCACCAACTAAACTGGCGCGCACGATCAACATGTTGACCAGACAAAAGTTTACACAGGGCCGGCCCATTACAAAATGGGCCGTTAATATTATCAGTTGACCGGTCAAACAAATGAATTTAGCCCGGCCAACCACCTAAAAGGGTCGGCCCGTTTATCCTGTTGACCGGTCAGACGAAAACATTCAGCCCGGCCCATGTGCTTATTGGGCTGGCCCATTTGTCATGTTGACCGGTCAAACAAAGACTTTCGGCCCGGCTCACATGCTTATTGGGCCGACCCGGTTTGCCTGTTGACCGGTCAGACAAATACATTCGCCCCGGCCCACATGACTATTGGGCCGACCGATTTGTTGTGTTGACTGGTCAAACTTAGACATTCATCCCGGTCCACTTGTTCAGTGGGCCAGCCTAGTCATCCTGTTGGCCCGGCCCACGTGCTTAGTGGGCTAGCCCATTTAAGTTTTGACCATTCAACCTTAGAAGTTAGGCTCGGCCCACGTACCTACTGAGCAACCCAGTTATATAGTTGACTAGTCAAACTAAGTCAGCTGGCCCGGCCCGCAAACTAAATGGGCTGGCCTGCTTAAGGTGTGGCAGGCCTTGTGTGAGCATACCATCTACCACAGGGTTTTAGCCGGTTAACAACGTTAACTGACAGTTAACGGCATCTGCCACGTGTCAGTTTGCATGACGTTAGCAGTCAACGGCCTCTTGAAAACTCTTCTGCAACGGTCTGATTTTCCGTGGCCAAAGGGCGCCCAAATGCGTCGCACCGAAAAATCTGTGGTAGGCCTTTACCTGACGCAATATGCACCACAAAACCCATATCGGCGGGTTAGGCCCATAGGCGACGAAAACGGGCTCATACCTGACGAAAATTTGACGTTGAGGATGCGAACTTTTCTTGTAGTGACAGCCCACATGCTTACATCCATGGGATCGTTCTAATAGCTCCCTGGCTCCATTAGAAAGAATCGAATCCATCTCATTATGGACAGCTTCTTTCCAGTCATCTGCATCTAGAGATGCATATGCCTCTACCTCTTGCTCCGTGTAGGAGATTCATTGTCATCCTTCTTAGTAATATTCTCATGCGGTTGTTCACAATATTTATTAGATGTACTAGATTCAGAAATTATCTCACTAGAGGATCTAGCAATGTTATGCATATCATTCATAGGAAACATATTCTCAAAAAATGTGGCATCACGAGATTTCATAATAGTATCAACATGCATATTAGGTACCTCAGACTTAAATACTAAAAATCTATAGCCTACGCTCTGTGGAGCATAACCTAGAAAGATACAATCCACAGTCTTGGTCCGAATTTGCGCTTCATTGTAATTGGAATATCGACTTTCGCCAAACACATCCCCATTGCGCAAATACGAAAGTGATGGTTTTCTCCCAACCACCTCCTCGTAAGGGGTTTTCTCTTTATTCTTGTTAGGAACTCTATTCAGTACATGGCATGAATTCAACAAAGCCTCCCCCATCATGCCTTTGTTAGACCAGCAGTTGCTAACATGGAATTCACCAAGTCAGTTTTAGCGTGCGGTTTTTTCTCTCGGCAACCCCGTGTAATTGGTGCGAGTAGGGAGTGTTGGAGATATTCCCAAGAGGCAATAATAAAATGGTTATTATTACATCTTAGTGTTCATGATAAATGTTTACTTCCCATGCTATAATTGTATTAACCGGAAACGTTAATACTTGTGTGTTTTGTAAACATAAAAGAGTCCCTAGTAAGGCTCTTGTTAAACTAGCTTGTTGATTAATGGATGATCATAGTGTCATGATCATGAACATTGGATGTTGATGTGGGCATTACCCTTCGGGTAACTGACATTGCCCTATCCTGTGCGGCCCAACTAGAGGCCCATGAAGATACCCGATGGCATGGCGGGCCACAAGGACGGTGCTGGAGAAGATTCCTTGAAGAACAAGACAAGGAAAGTTTAGAGCTAGGTCTTTTGTAAACCTAGTCCTACCCGGACAGATCTCTTGAGACCTGGCCTCCTAATAAAGGCCAGGAGAGGGACTGCCGAGGGACACAATAAATCTTAGCAACTTTAGCCACCATAAGCCCAGAGCTAGGTCGCCGTAGCACTTAGCCTCTCGACGAGATTATAGCCGAATCCTTCGGCACCCCATTGTAACCCGATATTTTCATAATCAAGATCAGGCAGGCAGGACGTAAGGGTTTTACCTCATCGAGGGCCCCGAACCTGGGTAAATCGCTCTCCCCGCTTGTCTGTTAACCGATGTCTCGTGTCAGCCTACAGGATTCCATCAACCCTAAGCCCCAATCGGAGGGCATTGTCGAGGAGTACCCTCAACAATTGGCGCCGTCTGTGGGAACCCTGTCGGCACAAGACCCGTCATCGGCAGATCCAGTCATGTCGTCGGCAGCTTTGTCGACGCCATCATCGTCATCATCACCGAATTTAGGAAGCCTGATTCAGTTCGGATCCTATGAGTTCACCCGCACAACGAATCTTCTCGCTCAACTTTCTTAGATCTACAAGGAAACATGGAGATGACGTTCGGCAGCGTCCACTACAACGTCAACGCGGAAGGAGTCCTTCGACTGCTAGAACCGTATGCCCCTAGGTCAGCGAGGAAATCACCACCACTGGCCGCGGGGCCAAGCATGCCGTCATCAGTCGACCTTTCGGCTGGCCTGACGGACTCGACAAACTCATCTTCGCCATCAACCCCTCGGTCGACGTCTTGAATGTCAGTTGGATCCGATGACCCCGTATCTTCAGAGATGACCTCGTACTACTGCTTGAACTGCGACACCAGGCACGGGTTGGGATCGAGCGACACACCGTTCATCTGCAGCGCCCAATATTCATCAGGAGAGGACAGTGTTGACAGCATCGTCAAGTTGGTCACCTTGAAAGCGGCACACCACCAAGTTTATGCCGCTAATAACACAGGAAATGCAAGGAATAGGGGAGGCGGAGATCACACCCCCCGCTCCAGCAGGCGGCTAAGTTTTGAAAACAGCGCCAGTAACAACAACAGCGATCACACCATCGCGGAGGAAGAGTGGGAAGCAGCCAGAGCAGCCGTGCTTAATAACACATCACTCCCCGCTGGAACATCGGTTGGAACCCTTAATGCCTATCGCTCTATATTGGAGAAAAACCGGGAGCGTCTATCGAAAGAGCAAGCCACCCTTGAGAAACGTCTATTCGCCGCAGAACAATCTAGCGAGCGACAAAGGGGCTCGCGAGGAAGCGCCTCCCAAAGCAGTCAAGGCATAGGGAAGCATTGGTCGAGGTTATCCAGGCTTTCGGAAGATGGTGCTAGGGAAATCATGTCAAATCTGTCCAAGTCCTTTTTGACTACAGACACTACGGGTATGCTACGACCGAAAACCGTCGAGGGAGCAACTGCCAATCTCGCGGCGTACCTCATCAATCAACGACCCGAAGGTTCTATGGCTCAAGCCCACCGGGGCGCTTTAGAAAGCCTCGCAATCTTAGGAGACAACTTAGTCCCACGGAAGGAAAAGACCACGTTACAGGCCAGTTGTTCAAAGCATCGCTCAAGGGATACTCGAGATGAAATCACCCAGAGTAGAATCGATAAAGCGAGGCGACGACGCGTCGCTAGGGAGGAATACGACAGTGACGCCTCAGATGAAGGCCAAGAGTACGACGGCGAGCTAAGGGGAGCCGATTGCTTAAGCTACAAGATCCGTGAGACGATGCCGCCCAAAAAATTCAAACCTACCCCCACTGACGCCGCTAAGTACGATGGACAGCAGGAGCCGAGGTCATGGATAGACGATTACCTACAGACTGTGATCCTACACAAGGGAAATCAGATAGCAGCAATGCAGTGCTTGCAGCTTTACCTGAAGGATTCGGCACGAGCTTGGTTGAGAGCCCTGCCGAAAGGTTCCATCAAATCATGGGATGACCTAGTGGACGCTTTCGTCGAGAATTTCCAAGCAACACATAAGAGGCCTGTTGGGATCGAGGAACTACGACATTGCCAACAGAAGTAGAAGGAGTCGATGTGCGCATACATCGGAAGATTCACCAAGCTCCTGAACGCTGCCGAAGACGTTTCTGTCGACAGAGCAATCAATGCCTTCAGTGATGGAATCCGACATGAAACCTATATAGAGGAACTTGGGCGCAAGAAGCCGAAAACTATAACCAAGTTAATGGAAATCGCCAACAGCTGGGCTGATGGCGAAGACAATGTACGAAGACCACGACAGCGCAGTGACGACGAAGACGACGATCAGCCGAAGCACGACTATGGTGGTCGAAGGGGTCGCCGTAAGAAAAGAAAAGACTGCAGTTACGACGACAGCAACCTGGTAGCTGCGGGGTATTCCGATCGGCAGGACGACCGGTACGATGACAGGCGAGACGATCGACAGGACGACAACCGGAACAACTCTGGAAACCGTGGCAGTTACAAACCACGACCACAGAGGACTCCTGAGTTACACTTCGCCGAACAGATAAATGATCCCTGCTACCTGCACTCGTACATCGACTCTAAAGACAACAAGAAGAAGTCAAGTCACCTACTCAGAGATTGTCGACAGTTCATCGAAATGCAGAAGCTCATCCAGCAGCAACAACAACTAACACCACCGTCACCTCCACCTCAGCACCAGGTCCAGCAAGCTCAGCCGCATAACCCCAACGAGTCATTTCCACCACCACGTGGGTAGATGAGCATGATCCATAGGACAGGTGTTTCGAGAAGGGAAATGAAGAGGCTCACCCGAGAAATCAATCTGGCAGAAAGCATTATGGCCAACATTCCCGAATATATCGAGTGGTCATCTCAGAGCATTATGTTCAGCAGAGCGGATCACCCGATGACAATCCCAAAACCAGGGCACGCTGCCTTAGTAGTTGAGGCGCAAATCGGAGGGTTCAAGATGAGCAAAGTCTTCATGGATGGCGGAAGTGGATTAAACCTGATATTCTTTGACACAATCAAAAGTATGGGGATGACTATGAGGATGCTAGAAGAGATAGACACCTGTTTCCATGGGATTCTCCCCACTTCACCAACGTACTCTCTTGGCAAAGTTCACCTGAATGTCGTCTTTGGCAAACCCGACAACTTCAGGAAGGAAAAGATCGAGTTTTAAGACGAAAACTGGGAATCGCAGTACCAAGCTATACCCGGAAGACCAGCTTATGCCAAGTTCATGGATGTGCCGCATTACGCATACCTCAAGCTGAAAATGCCTGGGAGCAATGGGACAAACATCATAGTCTATGGAAGTTTTTCACGCTCGGACAATTGTGACCGCGACTTTCAGAGGATCGCTGCGAAGTTTGGGGTAAAACAGGAAGTTGTCGATCTTCCTTCAAAGTCGTCGGTACACGACAATAAGGAAGATGAACGCGTCAGGAAGACGAAGAAGAAGCCAGCCGATATTTCCCTAGAAGCTTCGACAGTAAAAACTTCGGCAGCTGATGGCACAACAGTCATAGAAGAAAACAAGACACTGGCAATCACCGCCGGGACTCCTGGCGAAATCAATGACGCTTCCAAAATCGCTGACGCGACAGACAAGCTAGAAGATAAGAAGAACCCGCCTCTTGCTTAAGCGGACATATAGTATTTAGTTTTTTCTTTTCAACAGGGCCCTTTTTCGCCCCTTAGTTTCTTGCTTACTTTATTAACGAGAACTTAAGTTTTGTTTCCTTAAAAGCATTGCAGTAATTCGGAACCATATCATCATGAACCTTGTTTGCATATTTCAGTGAACATTGGTACGATGAAGAACACGCCCAAAGATTGCATCCCAAAGAAGCCTCTGAAATTACGAGTGCTAAAGGATGCAAAATCAACGGGGACCCTGCCCTTTTCCTTTGCTATAGATGCCTCAAAGAGTGCCGCAAATAGCAAGGATCAGGAAACACGTATATTAACGACCCACGTTCGGTACTTCACTTATGGAAGCATCAAAAAACGACGGAGTCATCGGCAGAGCTAGTGCTACCGATATATTCGGGAGCTACTGTCAGGTCATACATCGGTTGAAAGCAAAGTTGCACATACAACGGGTTTATCAAGACCCGCAACACGAGCTGATCACTCAAATAATTTGTTGATCAACGAACACACACACGCTTAAACGAGTAATTAAGACTTGCTCCACTAAAATGTGCCAACGGCATTAACATGGTAAAACTGCATGTATATGCACCTACCGATAAAAATAGTTTTAAGCCTAACAATCCAAACACTCGGATGTAGTAAGTAATCAAGTATTCTATTTACAACAGGGACTCGATTCTGAATCATCCTTGTGGAGTTTCGTTTTCTTCAGATGCCTTTGAGGTCTCTTCAAGACTGTCAACAATTATATTGGAAGGTAGTCCCACCTTCGGGTACAGCATCTCCAAATCGCCCACCGCGTTGGCAATCGCTAGCAGGTTTGCTGAAGGATAACGCACGAGGACGAGGGCAAGTGTGAGTCCAGCTCCTGCAAAAAGTTCAGCTCGGACCAAGTCTCGGATTTTCTTGGTGTTACTAAATTCTGACATCAAAGTCAACAGCGTGGGAGGGACCGCGTTCAAAGGGAACATCATCTTCCATATCACTCTTAGCCCTTTGTAGCATTTGTCGAAGAAGCGATGGACCTGCTGGACCCAATCTTGAAACTTCGCGACAGCCGAAGCCTTCGAGTGCTCTTTCCAGAAAACCTCATCCGACGATGATAGCTGAGTCAGTGCGTTCACACGTTCGTGAATCCGCTTGTTCTCTTCAGCAGGGTTCAGAGCTATGACTAGCAAATGAAACAAGAGAAGTTAAGACGATGTATTCCGTAGAAAAACAAGGAGTAAAAGGACAAGGGGGCTTACAGTTCAAGCTTCCTGTGGCCCTATGTAGTTCAGTAAGAGCATAGCGTTCTACATCAGCTGCAAGCTCGCTCTTCTTTTTGATAATAGCAGCCAAGGCGTAAGTACTGTGCATATCTTTTTCCATCTGTGTGATCCGATCCTTCATCCGCTGGAGTCGATCGCTCTCAGAGACAGCACCCGAAGAATCATCAACAAACGCAGGCACAGGGAAAATTTGCAAGACATTATTAAAGGGCATGATGGATTGTTTGGATTCAGCATTGAAAGTTACTCCCGTCGGGAGAGTGCAAGTAAAAATATCGCAATAAGAGTGCACTGGCAACATTGCCAGCATAGAATTTATTACAACCACACAAGTCTCATGGCAGGACATTGTTTCAATCAAACTAAGTTACAAAAATCAGGGGGCCTGGGTCTGGGTTGAAAAGCTTGGACCAGTTGATGATTTCTTTGCGGAAACTAGCTCAAGAAGCTGGCGGGCACACTTGAGAGCCGAGGTTTTAAAGACACCCAGGTCGACTAATTGCCCATCTTGCTCTTTCTGCAGCTCTTTGGACATCTCCTCAATATTGGCTTTGAAGCCATGACCCATCATGAGTTGAAAGGCTAGGAGGGCGCCATAGGTACCAGAAGTACGTTTGAATACCTCGATAACCTCCTTGGTGTTGACGGCAAAAGCGTCGATCAGCTGGCCCAAAGTCTTGTCTTGACTAATCTTGGGGAAGATCATCGAATGCATTCGCGTCATGGCTCCCTTGCCCTTCTGGAGGAGGTCCCGCGTGAGCCGATGAGAAGCAAGAGTCATCGACAGAGCGTTCTCCGGGGAATTGTCCGGGAGATTATCTAGAGCTTCGACAGGAATATCGGCAGCCTCTGTGAAGAACGAAATAAGAGGAGTTTATTAACAAAGGATTGAATTTGCGAAGCAGTAATCAACAAGAAAGCAGAAAGGGAATTACTGAGCAAAGCAAAGGAAGATTGGCAAAGAAGATCATCCTTCTCAATTTCCCAAGCTTCAGCGGCCAGTCCGGATGCCTCTTCGTCCTTCAGCTTCTTCTTCAGCCCCTCGAGCTCCTCCTTCGGGGAGTCGACTTCCTGGCGAGCTTCGGAAACTATTTTTATTGCGCCCTCCAACTTCGAGGAAGAAGACTTGACCTCCTTTTGCAGTTGAGCCTTGTCAGCTTCTAGGGAAGTGTATTGGGAGGCGAAAGTCTCTAAAGAAGATATGACAGCTCGCAAATCCTTAAGAAAAAAGAAAAAAAAACAGATGTTTGATGAAGGATTATTAATCAAGGTCCATTCAGGAGAGTTTGCGTTGCGATAGGAAGAAAACTTACAGGTTTCCCTGAAGAAGGAGCAGCGGCAGCGGCAGTCGAAGGAGTATCCTTCCCTTTGGAGAGGGAGGAAGCCGTCGATATCTGGGCCGCGGGGACTGCAGCAGGGGCTGAAGCCTCGGAAGCTGCAAGATTCGGCAGAACAGTGCCAGATTTTGCCTTCTTGGATGGAGGCTCGATGAAACCTTCATCGCTGCGAAAAAGAAAATTGGCAAAATCAAGAAAAGAATGTGAATGGTAAGGACAGAATACAAATTCTGGGAAAGGAAGCAAGGACTTACAGATTGAAAAGATCATCCTCGTCGGCAAAGCTGCTGGATGGTCTCTTCACAGGCAAAGCTCTGGTCTCCTCCACAACTGCATCAACAAAGGCAGCATGATCAGCGTCATCGTCATGCATTGACCCTGCAGTGTCGCTAATATCGTTGGCTGGGGGTGGAGGATTGGTAAGGTCAGCTTCAGAGTTCATCGGATCATCGCATTCATCCTTTGGGCTTGTGTTTTCGTCAGTGTGAAATCCTATAGGGGCTGAGGAATCTCTTCCCTCAGAAGTATCGTTCGGCAGGTCTCGCAAATTTTCAGGAGCTATGGGGATCTGTCGAAGAAAAACAAGTAAGAACAATGATAGTCATATTGATCAAGGGAAACAGCGCAATAAGAGCATGGAGAGGAAAAATTTACCTCCATTGGCGGATGATCAGCATCAAAAGGTGGATGGGAAGATATCAGTGGAATTGAATCTTCCTGGCTGAAGAGAGTGAGGCGTCGAACCTCGTCAAGCAGTTCCTTTTCTGATAGTTCAGCAATATTTATCCTAGTCGGATATAACCACATCGGATGAGCCCTAACCATGATCGGCTAAGCCCGACGCTTCAGGAACATATCGGCTAGCTCTGTACCTATCATGGTCTAGCCATCGGCTTCTTTGATCCGAAGAAATCTGTCAAATAACTCGTCAACTGCTGGCTTTTCGTCGGGAGAAAGGATATTCTTCCAAGATTGCTTAGGCTTGGCTTCGAGAACATCGGAGAAGCGAGGAAGCTGAGATTCAATTGTAGAAGAGTCCCTAATGTAGAACCACTTTAGTCTCCACCCTTGCACAAATTCTCTCATCGTAAAC
>NC_061509.1:75936134-76022790 GCF_022539505.1 Lolium rigidum | reverse complement strand
CCCCCCCCCCCCCCCCCCCCTGCTATCTCTTCGCCGAACTAGTGCACCTATACATCCGACAAGTGTATTAGGTGTGTTGGGGACACAAGAGACTTCTTGTATCGTAATTGCAGTGGTTTCTTGAGAGGGATATGTTTGACCTCTACCTCCCCGAGTTCGATAAACCTTGGGTGATTCACTTAAGGGAAACTTGCTGCCGTTCTACAAACCTCTCGCTCTTGGAGGCCCAACACTCGTCGACAGGAATAGAAGCGTGCGTAGACATCAAGCTATTTTCCTGGCGCCGTTGCCGGGGAGGTAAGGTAAAAGGTATTCACATCCTCCGACTACTAAGCTATTTCCTAGCACTGTTGCCGGTGTGTGAGTGCTCGAAGCTATTTCCTTTATATCCTGCATTTGCATCTTTTTGTTTCTTGTTTTCACTAGTTAGGCTTAATGGAAAACAACAAAAATATTAGAGATCTTTATAGTATTTATCTTGAGTTAGGACATGAGGTGTTTGAAGAGAAAATTAAAAAACCAATGGAACTTTATATGCATGCTAATGGCAATGTTATTAGTATGAATGCTTTGAACACCATTGTTGATAATGCTATGGAAAATTCTAAGCTTGGGGGGGAAGCTGGTTTTGATGAGCATGCTATTTTTAGTCCCCCAAGCATGGAGGAGAAAATTTACTTTGATGATACTTTACCTCCTATATATGATGATTACAATGATGACTATCATATTTTCAGTCCACCTACTATTGAGGAGAAGATTAATTATGATTACAATATGCCTCCTATATATGATGATTATGGTGATGAGAATAATAATGATAGTTATTTTATTGAATTTGCTCCCACTACAATTAATAGTAATGACTATGCTTATGTGGAGAGTAATAATTTTATGCATGTAGGTCATGATAAGAATGTTTCATGTGATAGTTATATTGTTGAGTTTGTTCATGTTGCTACTGAAAGTTATTATGAGAGAGGGAAACATGTTTATATGCATCTTAATAATATTAAGTTTCCCCTCTTTATGTTGAGAATCTTGAAGTTGCGCTTGTGTTACTTTTCTATGCTTGTTGCATTATGCCTACATGACTTTTTTATTTACAAGATTCCTTTTCATAGGAAGCGGGTTAGGCTTAAATTTGTTTCATACTTGCTTTTTGATGCTCTCTTTGCTTCAACTCTCATCCTTATGTGAGCATCATTAAAATTGCTGAGCCCATCTTAATGGCTATAAAGAAAGCACTTCTTGGGAGATAACCCATGTTTTTATTTTGCTATTGTTTTATTGTGTCTTGGAAGTTGCTACTACTGTAGCTACCTCTCCTTATCTTTACTTTATTGCATTGTTGTGCCAAGTAAAGTCTTTGATAGTAAGGTTGATACTAGATTTGGATTATTGCGCAGAAATAGATTTCTTGCTGTCACGAATTTGAGTAGGTCTCTCTGTAGGTAACTCAGAAAAATCTGCCAATTTACGTGAGTGATCCTCAGATATGTACGCAACTTTCGTTCAATTTGAGCATTTTCATCTGAGCAAGCTAAGTGCCTCTAAAAAATTCGTCTTTACGGACTGTTATGTTTTGACAGATTCTGCCTTTTTATTTCACATTGCCTCTTTTGCTATGTTGAATGGATTTCTTTGTTACATTAACTTTCAGTAGCTTTGTGCAATGTCCAGAAGTTTTAAGAATGATTATGTCACCTCTGAATTTGTGAATTTTTGATTATGCACTAACCCTCTAATGAGTTTGTTTTGAGTTTGATGTGGAGGAAGTTTTCAAGGATCAAGAGAGGAGGATGATACAATATGATCAAGAAGAGTGAAAAGTCTAAGCTTGGGGATGCCCCCGTGGTTCATCCCTGCATATTTCAAGAAGACTCAAGCATCTAAGCTTGGGGATGCCCAAGGCATCCCCTTCTTCATCAACAACTTATCGAGTCACCTCTAGTGAAACTATATTTTTATTCCGTCACATCTTATGTGCTTTACTTGGAGCGTCCGTGTGCTTTTATTTTCGTTTTGTTATTTTCATTCTCTGAATAAATTCATGCTTGTGTGGGAGAGAGACACGCTCCGCTCGTTCATATGAACACTGGTGTTCTTAGCTTTACTTTTAATGTTCATGGCGAAGGTTGAAACTGCTTCGTTCATTGTTATATGGTTGGAGACAGAAAATGCTTCATGTGGTAATTGGTATATTGTCTTGAATAATTTGATACTTGGCAATTGTTTTTCTCAAATAGATCATGTTTAAGCTCTTGCATCATGTACTTTGCACCTATTAATGAAGAACTACCATAGAGCTTGTTGAAATTTGGTTTGCATGATTGGTCTCTCTAAAAGTCTAGATATTTTCTGGTGAAGTGTTTGAACAACAAGGAAGACAGTGTAGAGTCTTATAATGCTTGCAATATGTTCTTATGTAAGTTATTCTGTACCGGTTCATACTTGTGTTTGCTTCAAACAACCTTGCTAGTCAAAGCCTTGTACTGAGAGGGAATGCTTCTCGTGCATCCAAAACCTTGAGCCAAAGCCTATGCCATTTGTGTCCACCATACCTACCTACTATGTGGTATTTCTCTGCCATTCCAAAGTAAATTACTTGAGTGCTACCTTTACAATTTCATTATTTGTCTTTGCAATATATAGCTCATGGGAAAATAGCCTTAAAAACTATTGTGGTATTGAATATGTTACTTATGTATCTTATTTCTTATAAGTTGCTTGTTGAGCGGTAACCATGTTTCTGGGGACGCCATCAACTATTACACCTTTGTTGAATATCATGTGAGTTGCTATGCATGTTCGTCTTGTCCGAAGTAAGGGTGATTTATCATGATCAAATGGTTTGAGTATGCATATTGTTAGAGAAGAACATTGGGCCGCTAACTAAAGCCATGAATCATGGTGGAAGTTTCAGTTTTGGACATTAATCCTCAAATCTCTTATGAGAATATTATATGTTGTTGAATGCTTAAGCATTAAAGAGGAGTCCATTATTTGTTGTCTATGTTGTCCCGGTATGGATGTCCTTAGTTGAGATCTATCAAAAACGAGAAATCAAATGCGATCTATCTCCTTGGACCATTGTACAGGTGACATAGAGGTACCCCTCTGTGACACTTGGTTGAAACATATGTCATGCAATGATAATCCATGTAAATCCAAGCTAATTAGGACAAGGTGCGGGCACTATTGGTATTCTATGCACGAGGCTTGCAACTTATAGGATGTCTTATGCATAACACATATGAATTATTACTACCGTTGACAAAATTGTTTCTATGTTTTCAAAATGAAAAGCTCTAGCACAAAAATAGTAATCCATGCTTCCCTCTGCGAAGGGTCCTTTCTTTTACTTTATGTTGATTCAGTTTACCTACTTGTTTCTATCTTAGGAGCAAACACTTGTGTCAACTATGTGCATTGATTCCTACATACTTGCTTATTTGCATTCATCATATTACTTCGTGTTGACAAGTATCCATGAGATATATCCATGAGATAAACATGTTGAAGTTGAAAGCAACTACTGAAATTTATATCTTCCTTTGTGTTGCTTCAAAGCTTTCTACTAAGAATTTATTG
This sequence comes from Lolium rigidum, assembly GCF_022539505.1. Classification (NCBI taxonomy): domain Eukaryota; kingdom Viridiplantae; phylum Streptophyta; class Magnoliopsida; order Poales; family Poaceae; genus Lolium; species Lolium rigidum. The sequence continues at coordinate 76,019,196 of NC_061509.1, read as the reverse complement.
CTTTATGAGTTAACTCCTGTGCAAGTCTTATTGATGCTTGTCTTGAAAGTACTATTCATGAAAAGTCTTTGCTATATGATTCAGTTGTTTAGTCATTATCTTTACCATTGCTTTGAATCACTTCATTCATCTCATATGCTTTACAATAGTATTGATCAAGATCATGTTGATAGCATGTCACTTCAGAAATTATCCTTGTTATCGTTTACCTACTCGAGGGCGAGTAGGAACTAAGCTTGGGGATGCTTGATACGTCTCCAATGTATCTATAATTTCTTATGTTCCATGCTAGTTTTATGATAATATCTACATGTTTTATCCATACTTTATATCGTTTTGATGCATTTTCCGGAACTAACCTATTAACGAGATGCCGAGGTGCCAGTTCCTGTTTTCTGCTGTTTTTGGTTCCAGAAAGGTTGTTCAGGCAATATTCTCGGAATTGGACGAAACAAAAGCCCACGATCTTATATTTCCCGGAAGGTTCCAGAAGTCCGAAGGGGAGACGAAGATGGGCCACGGGGCCCCACACCACACCTGGGCGCGGGCCCACTCCTGGCCGTGCCACCAGGTGGGGAGGGCGCCCTGGTGCCCCTCCGACGCTACCTCTTCGCCTATAAAGTCCCTCGTGACCTAAAAACCCGACACCAATTGACGAAACTCCAGAAAGACTCCAGGGACGCCGCCGCCATCGCGAAACTCCGTTTCGGGGGACAGAAGTCTTTGTTCCGGCACGCCGCCATGACGGGGAATTGCCCCCGGAGTCATCTTCATCGACACCACCGCCATCTTCATCACCATCGCTGTCTCCCATGATGAGGAGGGAGTAGTTCTCCCCCGAGGCTGAGGGCTCTACCGGTAGCTATGTGGTTCATCTCTCTCTCCCATGGTGTGATCTTTATGAATATGTAGATGTTACTCTTGTCTATTATGCACTCTAGAGGTTGCTTTAAATATGAACTCCGGATGTTGTGGAGCTTGTTTACTCCGGCTTGAGGGAGCTCTTGTAGCCCTACACAATGAATGGTGTTTGTGATCCAACAAGAGAGTGTTTGAGAGTAGTACTTATTTGTTCATCTATGTGATCATAGCTTTGCAATCTAGATGTCATATGCTATTCAAGTGCTTAATTATGTGAACTTTGGAGTTACTGTGACCTCGGTATAATGGTGACAGTGTGTGCACCGTGTGTAACTCCCTTATGAATTGTGGTGTGTTAGTACCTCCTATGAATGCTCACGGTGACGGTGTGGGGTGTTTATTAGTACTTGGGAATACGCATTTGAGGTGTGCTTTTGCACACTTGCCCAATGAATTTGAGTTCTCTATCCAATAAGAGAGTAGTATGATGAAGTGCTTATATTTATATTCAATTATGATTGCAATGTTGAGAGTGTCCACTAGTGAAAGTAGGATCCCTAGGCCTTGTTTCTAAGCATTGAAACCCCGTTTCCAACAAGTTCTGCTACATGTTTGCTTGCTGCCATCTTTATTTCAGATTGTTAACCACTCATAAGCATCCATATCAATCGTATTTTACTATCTCTTCGCCGAACTAGTGCACCTATACATCTGACAAGTGTATTAGGTGTGTTGGGGACACAAGAGACTTCTTGTATCGTAATTGCAGGGTTGCTTGAGAGGGATATCTTTGACCTCTACCTCCCTGAGTTCGATAAACCTTGGGTGATTCACTTAAGGGAAACTTGCTGCTGTTCTACAAACCTCTGCTGTTGGAGGCCCAACACTGTCTACAGGAATAGAAGCGCGCGTAGACATCAAGAGGGGGGGTGAATAGGCGTTTTAAAAACTCTTACGGATTTGGCCTGTAAGAATGCGGAATTAAACTAATGTTTATTTTACAAGCACAAACCCTAAATATGCTAGGCTCACCTAAGTGCAACAACAACAACTAGAACTAAGCAAGATAGGCACAATATATATGTAGCATAAGTGATAGCAAGATATATGTACTTCAAGCACGATGGCTATCACAAGGAAGGTAAGCTCGGGTATAGAAATAACCGAGGCACGCGGAGACGAAGATGTATTCCCGTGTTCCCTTCCTTTGCAAGAAGGTACGTCACATTTGGAGGGGTGGAGGTCCCACGAAGGATTCCCCAACGCCACGAAGGCTCACCCTATTCTCCAAGCCAATCCCACGAAGGAATAGCCCTTTCCTTATGGCTAGCTTTTCCTCCACTCCGGAGATGGCAAGCTCCACAACCACTTCACAAGCTCCACGAAGGAGAAGCCCGGGCCCCTTCACAATCTTCCATGAAGAGTTCACCGGGACACCAACCAAGCCAACTAGGAGGTCACCCTCCAAGAGTAACAAGCTCACGGTCTCTCACTCGAACTAATCATGGTGGAGAGCTCAACACCATGCAATGATGCAAAGCAAGAACACTAGAGGTGTTCAAATCCTTCACACTCAAATCCCACCAAAGCAATAGATGCTAGGATGAGATTAGAGAGGAAGAACAAAGGAGGAAATCAACAAATGACTCCACGATCTAGATCCCAAGAGTTCCCCTCACTTAGAGGAGGAATGGATTGGAGGAGGTTGTAGATCTAGATCTCCTCTTTTAGATCCTCCAAGAATATGCAAGAATCATAGGAGGGAAGGGAGAGGAAGCAAGCTCAAGAGGTTTAACAATCGTGGTCAAAAACTTTCTCAAGAACCCTAGAAAACTGTTGGGGAAGAAGCCCCTTTTATATCCAAACGAAATATGACCGTTTGGGGCAGATCTGGGAGTTTTTCGTGCAGCCTGGCAAACCGGGCCAAAACCGGGCCAGGGACCGGGCCGCCTGGTGGGAGAGCTGGTCAGACTGGGCCAGGGACTGGGTGGCCCTGAGATCCCCCTGGAAAACGCCCGGTTGGCACCGGTGTGGGAGCCGGTCTGTGCCAGACAAGCCGGTGAGACAGCCGGCGCCACAGGGCCAAACATGAAAACATGTTTTACAAAAAAAAAACATGATAACTTTTGCGTCCGGACTCCGATTTCGATGATCTTGGACTTGTTGGAATCAGAACAACAAGCCCTAAAACTTTATGCATAGAACATAATTGTCCACCCACGGAGTAAAAACCACAAGATGAATGTTTTGACCTATCTATAAAAGATACACCGGTGAAACCTCCAAGCTCGAAAACGCAATAGAAGAAGCATATGAATTCCGTTTTTGATGAACTTGGGCTTGTTGTAAAGCTAGCAACAAGCTCAAGAACCTCTCATAGAGAAACACCAAGAAGCAACAAGATTTATGGAATGCAAAGCATGCAAAGGGTTGATCTCCCTAAGACGATGTGATCAAGTTAACCAACCGAAAGTCCCTCTTGATAGTGTGGCTATGTATCCTATAACCCGGTCTCCCAACAACCCCCTTGAGACCTGTAAAAGGGAAACCTATCAAGGACATACCTTTGCCTTGCGTATCCCGCTTGATCTTGATGATAACTCTTCAACCTCCACTCAAGCCGGAATGCCTCACTTGATCATTGTTGCTTCGTGAAGACTCACAAATGCTCCCCCATACACCATGATGGGAAAGCTCCATTAATGCACATCTTCACATGTCCATTATCACCAAATGGACGGCAAGCTTCAAGCATATGATCCTATTGAGATGCTCAACTTGAACTTGCCCAACTCATACTTGATGACCATCACCACTTTATGTCATCCTCTCATGGACTATATGAGATCTCACTTTTGATGCATGCCCGTGGAAAGATACCTAACCCATATAGACAACACAAGGGCACATATATGGTGGGTTAGTTCATCAAGCATAATTGACAAGGCTTACCATACCACATGACTTCACGTGGCACATTCTTCATGCTTCATGTGTTGACCAAACTTGAATCTATTATTCACTCTTTCTTTTGGTCAACCTTGTATCTTCTAATGCTCTATCATACTATCTTGAGGTGTATACAGAATTCTTCATTTGTTTGCATTCTCTAAATCTTAGTCAACCATAGATCAACTTACAAGACTATCATGACACCAACTAGGAGCCATAACTTGAATTCTTCACTTGGAATCAAGCACACAAGATCTTGATCATTCATTGCTTATCACATAAGCTAGAGCATGGATAATATTGAGTTCCACATAAGAACTCCATCTTCATTTGTTCTTCTTGATCATATCACATATATATCTTCAAATCGATGATCTTGATGCCAATACACAAGGAATATCTTTATCTTCATGGCATCCATACTTGAATTCAACACATGGAATACAAGTAGTACCTATGGAATATTCCTTCATATAAACTCAATGAAAACATTATTCCATAGGGGTTGTCACTAATTACAAAAACCACACATAGGGGCAATATACCCTTACACTGGCTACTTGCATTTTTCTTTCCATCCCTTGCCGCCTGGTTCACGTTGAAGAGACTGATAGTAGATGGATCCCCAATGTCAGCCTCTATGTACAATAAACATTGCTTTTCTTGGATTTATTTTTGACCCCTAATTTCTGGCTACTTGCCTTTTTTTTCTTTTGACCCTGTCACCTGTTCATGTTGAAGAGGTTGTTGGCAGATAGGTCCCCGATGTTAGCCTCTATGTACGGCAAACGTTTATTTGCTTGGATTACTTTTTACCCGTGATTTCTGCCTACTTGACTTTTTATTTCGACCCTCTGCCATCCTGTTGATGTGGAAGGATGATGGGTCCCTAATGTGAGCTTCTATAAACAAGAAACATGTGATATCTCGGTTATTTTTTTACCCGTGATATTGTGGGATACTTGCCTTTTTTTTGGTCACCTTCCGTCTAATATTACCTTGTTAACGTTGGGGCCTTTTTTATTCAAGTATAAGACACTACACTTGTTGCTTATTTGGTGAACATGTTTGTCATTTTTTTGCAGACTAGGATACAATGTATTTCGCTCTGAGCTCTTGCAAATGGATAAATTAAATCTTGATTTTTTTCATGAACGAACTTACATGCTAAATCTCCATGTTTTTTGGCGAAGCATAGGATTTTCATGCTTTGGAATGGGCTGAAAGGGCACGAGTCGAAAGGAGATTGTTAGTTATTAGGCTGGGTTCATGCATGGCCTGGAGTACAATTAGTCTAGCAGGAAAGTTCGAAGGCCTAGATGGCCGGAGGCAGCCTCGGTTGAAATATTTGTCACTCTCTTTTTTGCGGCAGTAGTTATACCAATCCTATTTGGAAATAGAGAAGGGAATGGGACTTCAAATCAAGAAGTTGTATGTCTAGATAGCTAAGGTGTATTCGAATCTACCTTGGTTCAAGCAGCTCGGGTTAGCCATCCTTCATTCTTACACTGACTATTAATGGAAGTTGTATATAGAGGGCATATCAACAGCTTATTAAATAGAATCCCATTTTTTTAGAGCGAGTTGAGGGAGTAGGTTTTATTAGTGGCGAAGAAGCAGTAAATTGGGGCTTATCAGGACCAATGTTACGAGCTTCCGGAATACAATGGTATCTTCATAAAGTAGATCTTTTTGAGTATTACAACCAATTTGATTGGAAAGTCCAATTGCAAAAAGAAGGGGATTCGTTAGCTCGCTATTTAGTACGAATTAGTGAAATGAGGGAATCCATCAAAATAATTCAACAAGCTAAAGATATGTGGCTCGGTGTACTCAATCTGTAACGAATATTTTTGAGTCACGTTCTAGGTTCAATTAGCTAGTTCCCTAACGCCTCAGCCAAAATAAAAATTAAGTTCTTTTTTTCTGAAATGGAATTTGCAAATTAAGATGAACACAAATATTAGTTGTCATAATAGTTGATCATACATGCATGTATACTTGCTAAGAGTAAAAGCTTGCCGCAGTTTTAGCACCCATATAATTATCAATTCAGATAAGATAACCATATATAACTATAACTACAAATGTGTTTTCTAAGAGCTCATGCGACAACAGAACTAGATAGCCAGGAACTTCATGACCAGCATGTCGCAGTGCACACATCGACAGATCTTGACCTTGAACTTTGATCCAATGTCAAGTTTGGCACCGTCCATGAACTTTTTGCACCTAGAAGTAACAGCCAAGCGGCTATTTGTGTGCACCAAGTTTGGAATGCTTTAAGCCATCTGATCCACTGCTCATTGAAGCCTTTGTGCCTCAAGATTTGATACAATGCCTCATGTTCAATTGTGTCAAAAGCTTATTCAAATTCAAGCTTCAGAATAACCCAAAATCCTTACACCAATAAGTATACTCAAAAGCCCATGCCACACAATCAAGTATAGTTCGTTTTTTAATAAAGCCATACTAATGTTTTTGAATGCAATCAATAGTCACCTCTTGCAACCTGTCAGTAGCAATTTTAGTGAGGAATTTTAGGCAACAATTAGTCAAAGAAATAGGCATGTAATAATTGGTCCTTTTAGGAGTCTAACATTTTGGAACCATTGTAATATAGGAGTTATTTATACTATCCAGTGGAACCTTGTCCAGGTAGAACTCCTCTGCCAGTTTGTAAAAACAATGCTTTATAACAGGCCGACATTTCTACAGGAATAAACCATTAAAGCCATCTAGCCCAGGACTTTGTCACATGGCATCTTATGAATGACTTCATCCATTTGTTCCCTTGTGAATGGTTTAGTGAGGACATTTAAACCATCAACTTTGTAAATAATGTTTGGAAGATCAAGCTAGACACATATCAATGCCCCTAGTTGTTCCCATTCCGGACCTATAACTATTCCAAACCAAAGCATCCAACTCATCATGATTAGTCACCGGCCTGCCATCCAGTGCAATAAGGCTGGCCATATCATTTCTTCTATATCTTATGGTTGCCATAGAATGAAAATATTTTGTATTTTACTCACCAAGCTTCATCCACCTCACACTACATCTCTTCTTCCAGTACAAAAATTGAACATGCAACAACTTCTCATAATGCAACTTGATAATATCCCTAAAATTCATTTCTTCCAAAACAGAGGCCTTTCCTATTCCAATTCATCCAGAAAGAAAATTACCATATTACACCTAGCAATATTATGTTTCAGCTTGGACAACCATGTTTTCTACTGCTCCAGTGCATATTTGGGCCCCTTTAATTTCCTGGTCAGCCATACTGCTGCATTAGACCCCCAACAATCCAGATTCCATGTTTCAGAAACACATTCTATAAAGCCAGGTTGATCCACCCAAAAATTCTCAAACCTGAATAAATATGACTACATAATCATAGTGTCAATTGTCACCACACAAGGAATGTGATCACAAGTAGGTTTAGCCAGAGGAATCACCATAGTATTGGGGTACATATTTGTCCAATTAGATGTAGAGAAAAGTCAATCTAACTGAACTAACGATGGGTTTTGTTGCATATTCGACCAATTAAATGATCTTCCTTTCAATGGCAGTTCCAAGAGACCAAGGTGGCTAATCAATTCATTGAAGATAAAAATATCATTAGGATCACCCCTAGGCTCGCTTCTATTCTCCTGAGATCGAATAAAATTAAAGTCTCCCATGAATAACGAAAGATCATCATCAGGTATAATAATGTTATATAGCCAGTGAACAAATTCATCTCTCAATTCCCGCTAACAAGGTCCAGATACACAAACAAGAGTCCATTTATTCTCAGATTGTGTAGATTTAAAGGTAATTATGATACCAAAACGTTGCACCTCCACCAAAGTTCCATGTAAAACAGTAGAACTCCATACAACTAATATGCCACCTGAAGCAGCCACAGACGGAGAGAAAGCAAAGTTATCAAATCTATTAGGACATCAACCCTGGATGAATTTATGATCAAAAGATTCACGCTTAGTTTCCTGAATGCACGCAGCAACACATCCACTCTCCTCTATACTAGATGGTCCAGGCGCGCTCTGCTGCGCCGTCCTCCGATATTGGTGATTAGATATTGTGGCACGGATTTTGTTTTGGTCGTGATGAGCATTACTTTGTTGCTGTCTCTACTGGTCATATCTTTGGGCGCAGTACAACGGGACCTAGCGTCTCTCCTAAAGGTTGCATGGTCGGTGTGACACTGCAGGTACGCGGGTCATGTCGTTGCGCTAGCGGTCGGCTATTTGACGGAGTTGTATGCATCGGGTAGATAGGCGCTGAGGTGATGGGTGTCATACGGGTATGTCAATTTTGGTCGTGTTATTAATAGGCTGGAATGGGGGTGGGTGGGATAAATCATCGAGTGGGAGAAGATGTGTTCTTGGATGTAGGCGAAACTTTTTGTGAGGCAAAGCGGTAGGGTTGCGTGCCTCTGTCTTCGTGAATGCTGCGGGTGAGTGATGATATATATATGTGTGTGTGTGTTTTCTAGTGGCTTAGGGAATCTCCACCGGCCCGACGTAAAACGGATACCAAAAGTCAAAGCGGCATGTTGATGGTGCCGCACATAGGAGGGGAAGCGAAGTGGTCGTTGACCCGTCGCCACGCGGGCCTGAGGCGATAGGAGGCTTACACGCGCGAACCGCATTTTGTCCATGCCGACACAATTCCAGCCCAAATTTAAGCCGTGGATGGGTCACCGTGGACAGCTATTCAGTTTGCACCGGCCACTGGGCTAGGTTTTGATTCCCACCTATCTGCATGGACACAAACAAACGGTGTCGGTTCATTTGCATCGGGTCGTTGGAGATGCCTTATGTTGTTTTGATTTCAGTGGCTTTGCTAATTCATTGTTGTTGTTGTACTTTCTGCAGTTGGCATTGTCCCTTTTCGCCTTTCTCTTGGTTCAATTCTCACTATGTCTAGCTAAGCAGGTACCTAAACAGAAGTGGTAAACTCTTTATGTTCGGTCATGCTCTGTGTTCTAACAAATGTGTCATAAGATTGTAATAGTACCTGGCAAAGATGTAACCAGATAGTGTGATGTCCTCCCTTGAAATGTTTCTGGGCTTTATCTGAGGTGATTGATGTCTGACACCCCAAACACATGGACGCATGCCCTAAAGAAAAAAGAAACTGAATTGTGCCCATGATAATCTAGGACGATATGCTTTACCTAAATATAGAAAAAGATTTCAGCTGATGTAACTGCAGAGGGTTTTACCAATTACTGAAGAGTGAACTACAAAAAGGTTCATGTGTACCAGGCTTATGTAGGAATATAGTCATCGGTTTTGCTTACTGTTCATATTCTACATTGAGATAGACAATACGCGTGGTAAATCTGCAATCTATAAAACAATTCTCGCTACATTGCATGATCCTTTTAGTTTACCTCCAATATTATAAGTACATCAGAAAACAAGTATTAAGTGGACATAGCCACCCTAACAACTAACCTATATCTACTTGCTTCGGCCTTTATATATCTGCATTCTCTGCTGTATCCACCTTTACTTGGTATTCAGTCAGATGGAATCAATAAGTCAATGAACATACAACGCACATGTAAAACAATACTCTAGATTTACTGAAATATATGTACTCACATTGGAATCACATAATCCTAAGTGCAAAATAGCACATACCATTGAGGTATTTCAACTGTATTTAAGTTTTGTAAGGACATAGAGCATCACTCCTCTCCAGTGTAGAAATACAGCATGGTAACAGAACTACAAATTTTGTTTACACAACCTAGGTACAGGCTGACCAAGAGAGTTGTCGAGTCCTTCCTCCTTTGTCACTTTAACCCATTCTAGGTGTTGCAGGTTTTTTGATAGCATGATAGCATGACCTACCTAGTTTGTAAACACTCATTATCATGGCCAGAGACGCAGAAATCAAACTGCTCCGCAAAATGCTCATTGCAAGAAATAATAACAATAGAGCTAACATCATGGCGCCATACCTCTGTGGATGCATGGTTCGGTATTTTGTCACTTTGACCAACTATGACATGCTTCAGAATCGGAATGTCACCCAAAGAAGAAAAACAGCTAACCTATACTAACTCAGTGCATAAGTTGATTACTGTTGTAGTGCTATGGAACTATGAATTCTAAGCAACATGGAATTTTCTAATTGTGAACTATGTACCTTTAAAACATACATGGAGAGTTTCAGGTTATATGTGTGCCTTCAAAATGGAAATACGAAACCAGCGGCAATATGCTGAAACTAATCTAGGCTACTAAATATTGTTAGTTATTTCAGAATGTGTGCCCATCCAACAGCCCCTTACCTCTGATTTTATAGATTCTCAAACTCATATATCCACTTGTTAATCAAACCTGTACCTTCATTAAAACAAGAGAATGACCAGTCCTCGGTACTTTGTATCATTTCCATGAATATGCCAATAATAACATAGACAAATATGCTATTGTTTTTTAAAACAACCAGTAAGCTTATATGAAGGGTCTAAGTTTAATCACTAGCAGAGGGCGGCATCACAAGTACATACTATTGTTGCTTAAAACAGTGGTTGAGCATGGTGTTATGTGTTTATTACGAACAAAAAACTAACACATGGTCTACTGCAAGCAGAAATAGAAATTAGCTGAATGTATTCTGATCTTCTTCTATCATATCATTTCAAGTATAAATCGACTAAGTTGTGAAAGGAAGAGAAACTGATGCATTGGAAAGGGACACAACAATCAACCAAACCTTCAAACGGGTACTTAATCTGCTTCAGACCTTTATAACTGGTTCCTGCAGACATCGATTTGCATAAGAATATTTAATTTTAAAAACATGTTATAATTTCACCATATAGTTTGTGAAATATACATAAGAACTCAAGGTATTAACGAACTTTTAATTGTACCATAGTTAGTCGCAAGCCCTCCACAAATTGTTTAATAAACTTTCTTTACCAATCATTTCATGAGTGTCATGCATTTATTCTACATTCTCGGAAGATAATTTTTGGAGCATACACAAAGAGTTCAAATATTGTGTGGCCTGGAAGCTCGACCCAAGTACATTTCAACCATAGAGAACAATAAATTGGTATCACATATTCTTATGCATTGATCTTTGATCATCAGACCCCTCATATTTTTACCAGGAGAAATAGTCAAGTTTACTACTGTTGGTTTACTTCTTTCCAACTTTTAGGAGCCATCTGGTGCAATACGTCCCTTATACTCTTTATTAAGCTTATCAGATAACTGGTGTCTCCTCTCATAAATCCATGATAACATCTTGTTAAAACTTCTCCATTATTTACCTGACATTTTGGTGAAAATTAAAAGGTGGTATGTCAGAAAAATACACACTACTGAACTGGAGATGTGCCTTACACATACTACTCAACCGAAGGTGTGCCTTATAGTTCTGAAAAATAACACCCTGGATCATGGCATTTGAGTTCATGACATTAAAAGTAGATACTCCAATAACGCTCATTTGCTATAAGGATTGCTCAACCATCCTCCAAGCAGGAGACATATTGTTCTAATAGGCTCCCTCCCCAATGTGTTTAATGCTTCTACATCCCCAATGTAGTACCAAAGATCAACAAGTAAAATAAAAAAATGTCTTAAGTTAATTAAGATTCACATGTAGAGATCACATAGTATTTCGGTACTCACAAGTGCAGAACAGTTGAAATAATTGTATGGCTGGCAAGGAGGCGTTTTCGATGTTTCTAATGATTTCACGTAAGAACCATCACTCTAGATTATCTTTAGCTATAAGTAATACTACCTCCATCTCAAAGCTTAAGGCTTATATTATTTTTAGAAAGTTAAACTATGTCAAGTTTGACTTTGTTATTACGAAAAATCATTGACATGCAAAATACAATTTCAATATCATTAGATAGATAATGAAATATATTTTCATATGGTACCTACAGAATATAATATTTTTTGATAGATTCTCCTAAAAATTTGGTCAAACTTTATTTGATTTGACTTTAAAAAAACAGCCTTAAACAATGGGATGGAGGTAGTATATAACAATGTGTATCACCAACAAATCTGCAGGCATAACAACTGGCCCTAGGATGAGAGATTTCATACAGATGATCTGACCAAAGGCTATTTACACGTCTTACAATATTATTGGCATGGATCTTGGGTCCTACTTACAACCATGACATGGAGATTAGGATGGAGGGAGGATGATATTCCAAGAGCACCAAAACAGCACAGGAAGGGATGAATAAACGCGCCTAGAGGCAAATTGGTTCTCATGCAGAACGATGAGGATGCAAATTTTCACTGAAGGTATTGTTGTTCTAGATAGCTCTTTTGTAACAATTCACACATTCCAACATGTGAATCGATGTAATCTAAATCTCTATTGTTAATGGCGACAGTATGTGCATAGAAGTAATCAAAATCCTCTTGTCAATATACCCACCAGTGCCCCCTTGCGCGCCTTATCCCCTTCTCAGGAGCAGCGTCTCGTGCTCGTCTTCATCCTCCTTCGAACCTGCCGCTCGGTCGTCCGGCGCCACGCCTGAACTCTCGTGAAACTGAAGCACTCCGTAGCATCCACGCCTCTTCATCCGTAATCAAAGAAATATGTGGCTACACACCAATAAAATACCAAAACGCTTCCAACCCCAACGACATCGTTGTGGCTGACAGGCGTCCATTGAACCAAGCCCCAAAGCTGACCTGCCACATCAGGAATACATGAGCTATGAACACACCGTTAACGGCATCAATAATCCAGGATTCATCTCTAATCCAGGAAGAAACAAAACAACTAAGGTACACATCGCACATCCTAACACTTCAGCCAAAGCAAGCATGCATCTTGCACCCAACAAAACCCAGAAAATCATCAAACCCAACCAAAGAAATAAATACAAGAACAAACCCATCCTACATACATATTGGGCTCCCGTTCCCATAGCCTGTGGTACTTGCTCACGACCAAGCAAGTGAACGCTAATCTGTAGCTATACTAACAAATAAAATTAGCGCGTCAATCTTCCATACACAAACATATCACTGCAAAGTATGCATTTTTCCCATCCATGATGAAGCAATAAATCCGCATTTTAAACTTGTGCTAGCTAAAACTGATACTCAATCTGTCATACGCAAAAATATATCTGCAAAAGCACCAAACTTGTCCCATCCAAGCTGAATTACTAAATCTGCATATTAAGCCTGAGCCATCTTAAATCGATTCACAATGAAACAGCCATGAACCACCGCCACAATACCCAAATAGAAATCCATGGACGCATCCACTGGCGAAGCTTCAGTGAAAAGCATGGGTGAACTGGGGTAAATGATTTGTGCTGATTATCTAATGTTAATGGATTGGAGTACTGGTTAACATAAAACCCAAGAACCATATAACTAAATGCAATACTCGGTCTGGTTTTAGTCATTTGTGACCCAAACTTCTCAACCTAAATCTAGACTCAAGTGCGGCAAGATCTAAGAGCAAAACTCTAACCAAATCGAAAACCTCCGAAACAAATATAGATCAATGCAGGCATTACACACGCAAGAGCACTTCGCGTACAGGGCGCTGCCAGGACAGACCTGCATCCAAATCCAAAGAGCTTGATCCTAAAACGTGCATTGTGCACTCCAAGCATGGCCGCATGCGCCACACAAACAGTGAACCTGATATTATCTGGCTGAAAAGCATAGAAAAATAGTTAGGGGGCAGAGACTGGACCTGGTATTGCGTGGTCTTGTTACAGCCGATCGCCGGATCTATCAATGCCAAGTGGTTGACGACTACCTGGAAACCGGATCATGGAAGAGGCTTGCAGAGGAGGACGAATAGTTCACCTCCAACCTGCGCTTCGCACCTCGCTGCTTTGTCTCATTTGAGGAAAGAAAGAAGGGCAGGAGAGGGCCATCGATGGAGATGAGCTCGCTTAAAGGAGAGCGGACAACGACGGTGAGGTTGCCCCCCAGATCTGGCGTCCCCAAGATCGGCGCATCGCTGAACCCATCCCCGTGTGCTCCTCCTTGCCGCCTTCGACGGAAAATCGACATCGGCGGCAATGGCGCCGAAGACGGAGCGGTGACGCTCGATCTGCACCTCGCGCGATTAATGGGGCAGGTTTGGAGGAGACGAAGTGCATCATCCGATTGTTACTCATATCGCCGTTCGTGGCTCTCCGCCGGCTGTCAATCTCCACGGCGGAACCTCTGGGACGAATCAGTGCATATGGATGTACCGGCGGTGCGTCGGCTCCTCTCAACCAGCATTCCTACACGTCTTTCTGGTTATTAGGATGAGCACCCTTTGACGGTTTGACCCCAAAGAACCGACTCTGGAAAATCTAGCCTGACACGTACGCCCATTCGTGGCAGCGACGCTCATGCAAGTAGGACCAACGAAAGCGATGCTTCGATCAACCACAAAGGTTCGGAACCCTGGGAGCTTTAGTGCTCTTAGAGGATTCTCACGCACAACAAGTTGTTTGGCATCAGAATTAATTCCACGAATATTCCAATCAAGAACTTTCCACATATGAAATTTATGAATAAAATCCATAAAAACACATACAAAAGAATCCCGGTGATCACATGTATAGGTGAGCACGCTGTGAGTGACTGACACGTGTCTAACGGCGTTAGTTATGTGTGACATGAAAGCCCAATCCCAGGACATCTCTTTCTTCTATTGCTTCTCTGGTTCTTCACGAGCCCATTCTTCACCACATTCGCCCAACTGCCGCAAGCTCGACGTTGACTTGGAGAACGAGCGGCTCCCGTGGCAAAAGGTGCAGTGGTCGAGCATGGGAGGGCGGAGGTCAAGCATCGGAGAAGACGGCCAGAGATGCAGGGCACCAAGAGGACAAGCGCCTAAATCCAGTCAACGGGGGATGGCGGCCCATCGCACCCGTCCTCTGCTAAGCCTCGCCGCGGACCGCCACGCCTGTCCCTGACGCTGGCCTCCATGTAGCTCGTCGATCCCCTCTTCCCCCGCCTCTATCTCCACCTCCCATCCCCACTATTAAAATCGATTTCTTCTGTTTCCTTTGACCGGTCCCCAATCCCATCGTAGCTTCCCCTCCACAAATTTCTTCCCCAACGGCACCATAAATGCCAGCCCAGATCGAGTGACAACCCGTCCATCATGAGCGGACTCAAGAATCAAACCAGCAGATTGGCGTCATGGAGCAGCTCTGTCACTGACCGAATTAGAGAGAGAAAGAAATTTGGCAGAGGAGGGGCGGAGCTGAGGGTCCTGCAGCGGTGGTAGAACTTCTGCTGAATTTCATGGATGAAAGCCATACTCCATCAATCGAACAATTACCACATCTAATCTAGCCGATCACGTCCGTGCCCATTGCGCCCCCTGCCGCACGCGAGAATGCGCGCCCGTGAGCCCTGACCCTGCGCCGCCTCGAGCAGCCTCGACCGTGATCTATGGATGGAGCTGCCGATGCTGCCGGCCCCGGGATACAATAGCTGTTGGTGCGGTTCTGCATGGGGCTGCAGCAGCGGAACCGAGTGGCGCGGCAGCGTAGGTGGATTGTGGCGGCTTAGGTGGACTGCGGCAACGGTGTTGGGGCCGCGTCCGGCGAGCGGTTGTACTTTGCCAACTCCAAACCACCGCGTGGTCCACAAGAGACGACATTAGCCACAAAAGGTAGATACACGGCGTCAGTCGGTGTGAGCATCTTCGCGTGCAGTACGAATCTAAAAGAAAATCGAACGTTGGAGAGTGCGTGCACACGTATACACCTGATCACCGAATCCACTCTCAAAACACATATATGGTTCAGATAAAATAGTGCAGACACAACCTACACCAAACATACGACAGCAAACACAAATCCTAGGATAAATGAAATGTTTAGGGGCATTCTCACCCCATACACCAACAACGAGATGATACATTTAGTCACTCTTGGAAGCTTGTCCATATTGTCAGCATATCACCAATCTTCTGCAGAATAGCAACCAGGATTCGAGGAGTGCTAGAGGAGTCAGAAGCGATACCCTTGGGTTTGCTATTAGCTGCCCCTTACTGACCTGCAGGAACAACTGGAGAAACTTTCCTTGAACGCTTGCGTGGCTTTGGTGCAATGTCAGTGATGGGAGGCACCCTATATCCTTCTTTAGCCGCTACTCCCCTAGTGCGACGCCTGACAGAAGTGTCAACCAACGGAGTTTCAGCCTTCTTGGACTTAGTTTTCCTTTTGTTGATTGTTGCAACAGGAGCAGCCACAAATGCAAAAGAAGAATCACCCTCATGCATCTCCTCAGCCAAGGCACCAGAAGTTGGCACATGTGCTTCCTCCTTACCCTTGACAGTGGTCAATGAAAACGAGTGGAAAACTTTTGCAGCATCCGTACCTGGTTCATCCATCGTAGTCATTACAGAGAAAGAGACAACATCTTCAAAAGCATCCAACCAAGACCTTTTCCCTGCCACAGAATCTAGCTGCACAGAACTCTAAACTTCCGAAGCATCTGACTAACCAAACTCAGTACCGTGTGTGTGAGGAAAAAAATGAGAAGCAGACTCTGTCGCCTTAGACTGAATAGCACACAGTGCCTGGGAGATCTGTTCAAACTATTGAAATATAGGAGGAGTATACAAAACAATGGCTCTTTCTGGATTAGCATCAGGCTGATCAACAAACATATTATCAACCAAGGGAAACTCCATCAAAACATCCACATTCTCTTGCACCTGTTGCTCCTCTGGCACCAGATGAACCTGCATATTTTTATTATCTTCCACAAGAACCTCAGCCTGCCCCACTTCCACAAACTCTTGCTGAAGATCTTGCACAATAGCATCAGCTGCCTGCATAACATCAATAGGTGGAACATGCAGATCAATCATAGCAGAGTCATTCATCATGACAATATTGGCCTGAATTGTATTCACAGAGGCAACGGTTAGAACTGACACTGTATCTTCCTGTTGATCATGCGCATGCCCTCCATTTTGCTGCACCCCATGCACCTCTCCCTGATGATCATGATGCACCTGATCACCATGCTTCCCACCAAGGACATTCTTTTGTCCACATGTATCATTCCAAACCCATAGCAGGGTACTCATGCATAACAAACAAATTATTATCAAGCACGAGATGACCATGCATCGGATGCGGATTTCCATTCATAGGCATAGGGTCCTCATTGGTCGGAATCACATCACAAAACTCAGCAGACAAGATATAAACAAGGGCTGTCCAAGTGCAGCTGATACCAGTAAATCTTCCTACCAAAGGCTGACAAAAAACCACACCCGTTGGCACCAACTCAGCAGAGGAGTAGGTGACATAGACCAGGATTCTACAGCGCTGCGGGTCATGGGAATACCAATAGTGAAAATCACCAAAATAATTATTAACATCCTCTCTGATGCAAGATTCATTGCGAAAGTCCATAGGAACCCCAATAAACATGAGCCATCCATTACGCACTTCTTGATGTCCCGAACCCTCATTGTGTTTCTCAAACCTGATAAAGTGACGAGGACCAAAATCCCGTGGCGGATGATCAACTAAAGCAGAACGAGAAACTGGACTACGCAACGGATATAAACCTACTCCATAGAACAAGGACTGGGATTTGATCACCTCAAAACGAAGTTGAACGATGAAGTTCCGAGCTAGATGCAACAAGTCAAGAAGATCATCTGCCAGCGGCTCTAGCTCCACAACAACAACACCGAAAGATTCAAACTGATATGGAACAAAAGAAGAGGGAGTAACATACGTCCTCGGACTCCAATTTGGTCCTACATCAATGATACCATGACCGCGAGGCAAAAAGCGATGCAGATCCAACTCGAAGTTCAGCATGAGCACTCCAAGCGGCTAAGGTGGCATAAGTGGGGAAGGAGAAGCATGGCAGCTGTCGTCGTGGTGAACAGATATATGCCATATGTAGGCTTATCTTGGGGCCAATGTGCACCGAGGGATTAGGAGGAGGGGGAGATGGAGAAGGAAGACACAAGGACACACGAGTTTACCAAGGTTCGGGGCCCTCGTGAGGAGGTAACACCCCTACTCCTACCTATCTGATCTATATAATCTCACAGAGAGCTACAATGGTTTTCCCTCCAGCGCTTGGCTAGAGGAGGAAGAAGAAGTGCTAGAGAGGGAGAAACTCTAGAAGTGTTGTATCGTAACCTAATCTTCGTGCAAGGGAGTGCCGCCTCTTCTTATATAGTGGAGAGGTCGCTTACTTTTTTTTTTGCGGGCGGAGAGGTGGCTTACATGAGAAGGAACCTGGGTAAAGGGAATCTTAGCCTACATCAGCCGGTCTTGGACTGTAGCTTTGACCCTGGGCTCGTGATGTCCTTGCCTATGTCTTCTGTGCGCTGACCTCTATTGGCCTGTGCACTGTTGTATATTCGTCATCCGCGTGCTGTGTCTTAAGTTGGAAGCTAGCGAGGCTCTCGTCATAAAGAGATCCCCGTATCTCTTCGATGTCCTGTAGCGAGGCGAACGAATCTTTGACTCTAGGGCCGGCATATGACCGTTGGCCCTATACCGGACCCCATTCCGGTTTTATCTAAACATGTCGGATCTTCTTCCTTTATCTTTCTAGACATGCTCTGGCTTAACTTCGACTCCTCCGGCTTAAGGTACGCCTGTATCCCTTACTCCGGTATACCGGCATGGGTATCAGGCTTCTTTGGATTACTTATGTAAACCGGTTATTAATTGCCTGACTTAGGCATATTTTCCATGCTCTTGACCTACCGGGGGTCATCCCTCCGATAGCAGCAGAAGTTGGAGAGGCAACAGCCGACAAAGAAGGGAAAATGACACTAGAATCAGGAGAGTATCTGTTAGGTTCCTTCCTAATCCGTACCAATCGTTTGGCTCAATATCATTTATTAAGGCAACCCCTTTGTTTATGGCCGTAATTAAAACAACCTTGAAAACGAATCTGCGCACACAATCCTTAGCAACATGGCCCATACTTAGACATTTTTGACATTCCCAAAAGGTCTAGGACCAGGCCTCTACCACTGTTGCAAGCCAACCGAGAGAAGGACTAGGTGAGGAAGGCCCAGACGAAGGAGCTACATGGGCCGGAGAAGCGGACGCAGAGCTAGCTATATTTGAACGCTAGGTTGGCGACGGAGAAGGCAACTGATCCAACTGATGCGGAGGAGATTACGCAACTAATTCTGTTGTAGCGATCGGATCAAACGAACCAAAACAAACCATCTGCACCGGAGATGAGGACACCGGCGGCAGAAACTCCGGCGGCAGCGGCGGTGGTGGCAAGGTATCTGGTACAGAGACCGAGAGAGAGGGACAAGTCTCCACCGCAGCAGATTGCACAGGCAAAACAAAGGGCTGAACAACAACAACAACAACATCCAAAGAAGAAACCATAGTCGGACGAGGACAAAAAAACCCTGACTGGCCGACGAGCGGCAGCCCGTCGACGACCAGCAATGATCCACTCTCCAGCACATTCCCTCTCCCACAACGAATACTCACGGATCTAGTTCCCCCCCCCCCCCCCGAAACTTCATAGATGATAATAGCATTTGAAATGAGGGCAACTATAGAAATGACATTCCAACAATAAAAAACCAACTGACTTAGAGGAGACAGAGAATGAAAATACCCGATCCTTTAGCACAGAAACCTTGAGATAATTGCTGAAACCTCCCGTTGCCGCCTCAAGCACCAAGGATGGAAATTTTTTTTTTTGAGGGGAAAACATTTAATCATCTCTCAGAATATCAGTTACAGAGTCTTGATTACACATTTCCCTGATTGAAGTAGGAACGGGAGACAGCCAAACATTGCTGCAACCGTTCTGTCTAGCTAGTCTAGCTAAATCATGGGCGACCCCATTACAACTTCTTCCAACATACGTGATAGCACAGTTTGGTAACACATTTCTCAACATACTAATGTCCTTGTAGATATGCCAGATTCTTGATGAGCTTTGGGTACTGCTATTGATCGTAGTTACCGCACCGAGACAGTCGGATTCCAGAGTGTTCGGGCTCAGGTTGTGTTCGACAGCCAGCTTCAGTCCTTCGTAGATCGCTTTTGCTTCCGCTTCTTCAGCACCAAAGCAATTGTTGCCAACCAAGCTCGCCGCCAGAATGACGAAACCCAGGTGGTCGCGAACAACGACTCCAGCCATAGACTCTTTCGATTTGGGGCAAAACCCAGCATCAACATTGATCTTGATGCTGCCATTGTCTGGTTTAGCCCATTTCACCCTCTTGTATTGCTCTTTCCTGTAACAGCGGAAAACATGACAATAGCAGGGATATCTGGAAGATTATATGGAAAGAAAACGTTCCAAAGAAGGTTAAGATTTTTGGGTGGCGAGTAGCCTGTGACAACCTTCCTACCAAAAGGAACAAAAAGAAGAGAACTCTAGAAATAGTCAGTACCTGCTCTATCTGTGGCAGAGAGGAGGAAGATAGCTACCATGCTACGGTGAGTTGCACTAAATCAAGAGCGCTAAGACATGAAATGAGAAAACACTGGCAGCTGCCACCGAAACGTGAGTTCAAATATTCAGGCCCAGATTGGCTACAGAACCTGCTATTCAACATAGAAAACCCTCAACGAAGCAAAGTTCTGATGCTTCTTTGGAGGGCATGGCATCTCAGATGCGATATCTTCCATGACAAGGGTGAGGAGACCATTGCTAGATCGGTAGCCTTTCTCATAGGTTACAATAATTTTCTCGAGGAACCAAACAACAGGCACCAATCTAATACAGGATGTACTAATGATGATCCCCTGACAACTAACGACTCTATGTGCTCGAAGGATGAAAATTCTTCATCCAACCTAAACGTGGATCTTCCAAAGGAGGCCACCATGATGAAATGACCAGATCCATTTGAGGGATGTACCTTAGATTTGAGATCCCTCCAAACATGTCGCACAAACGCCTGCCCTGGGGAGAATCCAGACCCAAATAGATCGCCGCATGAACCACCATGAAAAGGGTAGGCAGAGAGAGCCTACGAGATGGAGAAGGAGATGGCGGGAAGTGGCAAAGGAATGAGGGGCTAGAAGGAGGCGATCACCTACGAGAGGCTACGACCGACGAGGGGTGGGTGGTTTGGGAGCCATATTCAATTATATAATTCCTGTTATCCCCTTGTGGTTGGCTCCATTTGGGCGACTAATAGGGGATACACACTGTGGTAATCCAACGTTTGTGGTCATGGGAGAAAGCCGTCGGCGAGCGGTGCACGGGCGGTTGGGGTTTTCGGATTTGGAAGAAGAATGGGGAGAGCTTGGACAGAGGAAACAAAGGGAGGACAAACTATGTGGATTGGGAGACGGGAACATAAATAAGTTGATGACCGGGAGATGAAAATATCTAGCAAGGTGTGACTTGTTTTAAAAAGTATGGGGGCGGCAGATGTTACATAAGAAATGATGGCTATGACATTCGCGCCACTCGTACCTTCGAGGGTTAAAAACCAGCCCACCGTTTTCCCACTCCTACGTAAAACAGAGTCCGTCCCACTCATTCTTTCCCCGTTCCATCTCGCCTCACTATCTGCCCTCCGCCCCGCATCATCCATGGTTAGCTGGAGCGATTGTGAGACCTCTTACGAGTCCGAGCTCGATGATGTGAGTACTCACAGGCCCACCCCCACATGTTTTTCCTATGCTTCCGAATGTGGAATTTCCTATTGCAGATTTGATTGACCTTTGACTTGCTATTTGTTCCCATGGATGTGAGCTCATCGACCTAGACTATGCGCCGTAAAACCATCACCGACTCAGATATCTGCGGGATTGACACAAAATCTAGCGTCCTATGTCTTATCCAAAAGGTGCCGCTGGAGAAGTGTGTTGCCTTTGAAGGCACCAACATTGGAGGCCTTTCTATTGCTGTGCACAAAAGAATGTGAGTGACACACATGTTCGTAGAATTTAAGGTAATTAGTGCCAATTCGAGCTAATTAATATAGTAATATGTGCAAACTGTTTCTTTAGCTCTCTTAAGTAGAAGTATATTCTCTAAAGTTAATGCATTTACGAAATAAGTGAAAATACTTGGTGTTAAGTAGTTTGTGAAAAGAAGGAAAGCTTTAGCTCATTGTTTTCTTATCATTTCTTTAGCATTGTCGAATGGTTGTCCAGGATATTTTCTACCAGGCTACTTGGCGGCCTGTTAAGAGATTACAAGATGCTTAGAGTACTTTGTAGTCTTTTATTGGTTCGATGGTTGATTTTTGTATCGACCCTCGTTGATCCTTGAGTTGTAAACTTTGAATATTTCGTTGCTTAATAAAAGGCTGTGTGCATCAACCGATGCAGAGGTCAGGCCATACCCCATTTCAAAAAAAAAAAGCTAGGGCATGGGCAATTTATGACGATGTCAACAATGCTAAAAGAGAACATGCTATTAAGATGATCTACAAATTAACTCAAGAGAAGAAGAAGCTTGAGAAGTCTTGCACTAGCCAAGTAGCTTTTTTTTTTGAGCTATAAACCAAGTAGCTTTTTTTTTTGGAGAGAAACCAAGTAGCTGATATGTGCATCGTCGTTTAAAACAACAAGAAGTCCCATCCCTAGTGGGCCGCATCTGAAGAGGCCACCCTAATAAGCCCAATGTAGCCGTCTCAAGTCGCACGGAGCTTCAGTCGCCAGTTCGCCACCAACTCCACAAGGACCACAACGTTTCTCTCCTCGAATATCCACGCCGTCACCGGCTACCAGAACTCCTCAGCTGCCATATTCCTTCCCTGTGAGCGTCCCGCAGGTCCCTCTTAAGCAGCTCTAGTAGCTACCGTAAATAGGTTCAAAACTAAAAAACTCCAGCGATATATGGGCCGCGCTCGGTTTTGCGCTTCGTGCAGCACCCGTAATGTAATACCCCTCTTTTAGTTAAACCTAATTAGGGTTTGATTGTGCATCATTCCATGAGCATCATGATTTCCTGAGAAAAATGCATTGAATTGGATTTTTCGAAAAACCCTAATGTTTTGTGAATCTCCCTCTCTCTGCATTCATGCTCAAAGTATTTCAAACTTCCAAAGTCAAACTACATGGAACCTCTCTTAAGAAGTAGGAGTATGATACGTCCCAAACGTATCTATAATTTCTTATGTTCCATGCTACTTTTATGATGATACTCACATGTTTTATACACATTATATGTCATTATTATGCATTTTCCGGCACTAACCTATTGACGAGATGCCGAAGAGCCGCTTGCCGTTTTCTCGCTGTTTTTGGTTTCAGAAATCCTAGTAAGGATATTCTCGGAATTGGACGAAATCAACGCCCAGGGTTCTATTTTTGCACGAAGCTTCCAGAAGTCCGAGGGAGAGACGAAGTGGGGCCACGAGGTGGCCAGACACTAGGGCGGCGCGGCCTGGGCCTTGGCCGCGCCGACCTGTTGTGTGGGGCCCTCATGTGGCCCCCTGACCTGCCCTTCCGCCTACATATAGTCTTCGTCGCGAAACCCCCGCACGAGAGCCACGGTACGGAAAACCTTCCGCAGACACCGCCGCCGCCAATCCCATCTCGGTGGATTCAGAGATCGCCTCCGGCACCCTCGCCGGAGAGGGGAATCATCTCCCGGAGGTCTCTTCATCGCCATGATCGCCTCCGGATCGATGTGTGAGTAGTTCACCCCCGGACTATGGGTCCATAGCAGTAGCTAGATGGTCGTCTTCTCCTCATTGTGCTATCATGTTAGATCTTGTGAGCTGCCTATCATGATCAAGATCATCTATCTCGTAATCCTACATGTTGTGTTTGTTGGGATCCGATGAATATTGAATACTATGTCAAGTTGATTATCAATCTATCATATATGTTATTTATGTTCTTGCATGCTCTCCGTTGCTAGTAGAGGCTCTGGCCAAGTTGATACTTGTCACTCCAAGAGGGAGTATTTATGCTCGATAGTGGGTTCATGCCTCCATTAAATCTGGGACAGTGACAGAAAGTTCTAAGGTTGTGGATGTGATGTTGCCACTAGGGATAAAACATCGATGCTTTGTCTAAGGATATTTGTGTTGATTACATTACGCACCATACTTAATGCAATTGTCTGTTGTTTACAACTTAATATTGGAGGGGGTTCGGATGATAACGGGAAGGTGGGCTTTTTAGGCATATATGCTTGCTGGATAGCGGTCTATGTACTTTGTCGTAATGCCCTGATTAAATCTCATAGTACTCATCATGATATATGTATGTGCATTGTTATGCCTTCTTTATTTGTCAATTGCCCAACTGTAATTTGTTCACCCAACATCTGCTATCTTATGGGAGAGACACCACTAGTGAACTGTGGACCCCGTTCCTATTCTTTACATCTGAAATACAATCCATCGCAATTGTTCTTTACTGTTCTTCGCAAACAAACATCATCATCCACACTATACATTTAATCCTTTGTTTACAAGCAAGCCGGTGAGATTGACAACCTCGCCGTTACGTTGGGGCAAAGTTCTGTGATTGTGTTGTGCAGGTTCCACGTTGGCGCTGGAATCCCTGGTGTTGCGCCGCACTACACTCCGCCACCAACAACCTTCAACGTGCTTCTTGACTCCTACTGGTTCGATTAAACCTTGGTTTCTTACTGAGGGAAACTTGCTACTGTGCGCATCACACCTTCCTCTTGGGGTTCCCAACGGACGTGTCAACTACACGCATCAGAGTACATGTGATATTTGCAAAATGCTAGAAAGTTTGAATCTTCAAACATATTTCAAAATGCACAAGAATTTGAAAATGGAATTTGGAAAAAGAGAGAAACATCCCTCTTCTCTATTGGGAAGCAGCCCAGCACCTTCCCCTCTCTCCTCTCTCGGCGCAGCCCAGCTGCAGCCCACCCCTTAGCCCACCTCGACCCAAACCAACCCAGCAGAAACCCCAGGGGCGTATTAGCAAAAATGCCATCTTCTTCCTCCCCCCGATGCAGCTCGGTGGCAGAGCTCCAGCCACCCGATTCCCCGGCGCGTGGAGATGATTGATAACCCACAAGTATAGGGGATCGCGGCAGTCTTCGAGGGAAGTAAAACCCAAATTTATTGATTCGACACAAGGGGAGGTAAAGAATACTTATAAGCCGTAACAACTGAGTTGTCAATTCAGCTGCACCTGGAAAAGCACTAGTAACATGGGTGATGTGAAAGTAGCAGTGATATGAGAGCAAGAGTAACAAGAATACAGCAGACAGTAATAGTAATATGAGAGCAATGGCACCGTAAAATAGTTGATACTACTTCCAATGACATGTAGAACGAGTATATGATGATGAAAGATGGATCGGGGTTCCCAGCTATCTACACTAGTGGCAACTCTCCAATAACAAGTGTTGGGTGAACGAATTACAGTCGGGTAATTGATAGGATTGAAATAGCATTAAGACAGAACATCAAGATCATTAATCATGTAGGCATGTTTTCCATATATAGTCATACGTGCTCGCAATGAGAAACTTGTACAACATCTTTTGTCCTACCAGACCGGTGGCAGCCTGGCCTCTAGGGAATCTACTCGGAAATTAAGGTACTCCTTTTAATAGAGCACCGGAGCAAAGTATTAACACTCCGTGAAAACATGTGATCCTCATATCTAAGCCTTTCCCTCCAGCTTGTCCCAATTTCTGTCACTTTGGGGCCTTTGGTTCCGGACAGTGACATGTGCATACAACTTGTAGATACAATCTAAGCAATAAGTATAGAGCTCAAATCTAAGATCATGCCACTCGGCCCTAGTGACAAGCATTAAGCATAACAAGATTGCAGCAACAATAACTTCATAAACTTTGTAGATAGACAATCATAACGTAACAATCCATCGGATCCCGACAAACACAACACCGATTACATCAGATGAATCTCAATCATGTAAGGAAGCTCATGAAATCATTGTATTGAAGTACATGGGGGAGAGAATACCAACTAGCTACAGCTAGAACCCGTAGTCCATGGGGGAACTACTCACGGAGCATGGTGGAGGCGATGGCGTTGATGGAGATGGCTTCCGGGGCACTTCCCCGTCCCGGCGGGGTGCCGGAACAGAGACTTCTGTCCCCCGAATTGGAGTTTCGCGATGGCGGCGGCGCCCCTGGAGTCTTTCTGGAGTTTCGTCAAAAGGTACTGCGTTTTTAGGTCGAAAGGGTTTAAATAGGCGAAGAGGCGGCGCAGGAGGGGCAACAGGGTGGCCCCACACCAGGCCGGCGCGGCCAGGGTGTAGCCCGCGCGGCCCACCTGTGTGGTGGCCCCCTGGCTCTCCTCCGACTCCCCTTCGGTGTTCTGGAGCCTCCCGGGAAAAATAAGATCTTTGGCGTTGATTTCGTCCAATTCCGGGAATATTGCCCGAACAGCCTTTCCGGAACCAAAAACAGCAGTAAAACATGAACCGGCACCGTGGCATCTTGTTAATAGGTTAGTTCCGGAAAATGCATAAAAGCATTATAAAGTGCAAGCAAAACATGTAAGTATTGTCATAAAACAAGCATGGAACATCGTAAATTATGGATACGTTGGAGACGTATCAGCATCCCCAAGCTTAGTTCCTACTCGTCCTCGAGTAGGTAAACGATAAAAAGAATAATTTCTGTAGTGACATGCTACTTACATAACCTTGATCATACTATTACAAAGCACATGAGATGAATGAAGTGACTCAAGGCAATAATCTATAGTTGCTAACAAATAGATAACATATAGCAAAACTTTTCATGAAGAGTACTTTCAAGACAAGCATCAAAAGTCTTGCACAAGAGTTAACTCATAAAGCAATAGATTCAAAGTAAAGGCATCGAAGCAACACAAAGGAAGATATAAGTTTCAGCAGCTTGCCTTCAACTTTCAACATGCATATCTCATGGATAATTGTCAACATAAAGTAATATGATGAATGCAAATAAGCAAGTATGTAAGAATCAATGCACAGCTTGACACAAGTGTTTGCTTCTAAGATGGAAGGAAGTAGGTAAACTGACTCAACATAAAGTAAAAGAATGTCCCTTCGCAGAGGGAAGCAGGGATTAAATCATGTGCTAGAGCTTTTTAAGTTTTGAAATCATATAGAGAGTATAAAATAAAGTTTTGAGAGGTGTTTGTTGTTGTCAACGACTGATAGTGGGCACTCTAACTACCTCATCAACCAGACTTTCAAGAGCGGCTCCCATGAAGGACGTTATCTCTACCAGCAAGGTAGATCATCCCTCTTCTTTTTTTTACACATGTATTTTAGTTTCATTATTTATGGATGACACTCCTCCCAACCTTTTGCTTTCACAGGCCATGGATAACCGAATCCTCGGGTGCCTTCCAACATTCACATACCATGAAGGAGTGTCTATTTGCAAAATTAAGTTGCTTACTGATAGATCAGGGCAAAACATGTGAAGAGAATTATTAATGAAGGTTGATTAATTGGGGCTGGGAACCCCGCGCCAACTCTTTTTGCAAAATTATTGGATAAGCGGATGAAGCCACTAGTCCATTGGTGAAAGTCTGTCAGGAGTAAATGACAAGGTTGAAAGATAAAACACCACATACTTCCTCATGAGCTATAAAACATCAACACAAATTGAGAAGCATTTTGAAGGTTTAAAGGTAGCACATGAAGTATTTACTTGGAATGGCAGAGAAATACCATGTAGTAGGTAGGTATGGTGGACACAAATGGCATAGTGGTTGGCTCAAGGTTTTGGATGCACGAGAAGCATTCCCTCTCAGTACAAGGCTTTGGGCTAGCAAGGTTATTTGAAGCAAACACAAGTATGAACCGGTACAGCAAAACTTACATAAGAACATATTGCAAGCATTATAATACTCTACACTCGTCTTCCTTGTTGCTCAAACACTTTTACCGTAAAATATCTAGACCTTAAGAGAGACCAATCATGCAAACCAATTTTGACAAGCTCTACAGTAGTTCTCCACTAATAGGTTTAAACTACATGAAAAAAAAACTTAATCATGATCTACTTGAGAGCTCAAAACAATTGTCAAGTGTCAAATTATTCAAGACAATATGAGGCATTTTCTGTTTCCAACCAAATAACCATAAGTGATGTAGCTTCCAACTTTTATCATTGAACATTAAAAGTAAAACGAAGAACAAGTGTTCATATGAAAGAGCGGAGCGTGTCTCTCTCCCAAACAAGGATTTCTAGGATCCGATCTTATTCAAACAAAAACAAAAATAAAAGCACATAGACGCTCCAAGTAAAGCACATAAGATGTGACCGAATAAAAATATAGTTTCAATAGAAGAACCTGATAAGTTGATGAAGAAGGGGATGCCTTGGGCATCCCCAAGCTTAGACGCTTGAGTCTTCTTGAAATATGCAGGGATGAACCACGGGGGCATCCCCAAGCTTAGACTTTTCACTCTTCTTGATCATATATCATCCTCCTCTCTTGACCCTTGAAAACTTCCTTCACACCAAACTTCTCATAAACTTCATTAGAGTGGTTAGTACTTAAAAAAACTTGAATCCACCTTGGTCCTGTAGTGACACATTGCAAGAACTCAATAAAACATTAGCTACAGCTCTCCACATGTAGAAAGCCTTGCTTAAAGTCCGCAAGAGACAATGCAAAAAACAGAGACAGAATCTGCCAAAACAGAACAGCCAGTAAAGACGAATTTAAAAGAGGTACTTCCGTTGCTCAAATCAGAAAACTCAAAACTAACGAAAGTTGCGTACATATCTGAGGAACCCGCAAGTAATTTGGCATAATTTTCTGAGTTACGTACAGAGAAAACAGCCCAGTTTCGTGACAGATAGAAATCTGTTTCTGCGCAGAAATCCAAATCTAGTATCAACCTTCGATTAGAGGCTTCACTTGGCACAACATTGCAATAAAATAAAGATAAGGAGAGGTTGCTACAGTAGTAACAACTTCCAAGACACAACAAAACAGTATCAAAATAAACACATGGGTTATCTCCCAAGAAGTTCTTTCCCTATAGCCATTAAGATGGGCTCAACAGTTTTAATGATGCACTCGCAAGAAACAAGAGTTGAAGCAAAAGAGAGCATCAAAAAGCAAATTAAAAACACATTTAAGTGTAACCAACTTCCTATGCATAGGAATCTTGTACACAAATAAATTTATGAAGAACAAAGTGACAAGCATAAGAAGATAAAACAAGAGTAACTTCAAAATTTTAAGCATATAGAGAGGTGTTTTAGCACCATGAAAATTTCTACAACCATATTTTCCTCTCTCATAATAATTTTCAGTAGCTTCATGAACAAACTCAATAATATAACTATCACATATAGCATGCTTTTCATGATCCATAAACACATAATTTTTATCAAGCTCAAAAATAGTGCGATTAAAACTTTCAAACCCACTTTTATCAATAATATAACAAGATGGTTGATCAATCTCAAGAGATATGGGGCTCATAGATAATGTCAAGACCTCTCCAATCCCATTTTCATTAGTAGTACAATTAATATTATCAAGTAACATAGGACCATCATCAAGAGCTTTATCATAAACATTTGCTACGCAAAATTCTTTAGTACCATGCATTTCGACATCGTGCACAAACAAAGCATTATCATAAGATTTATCAAAGTAGCATGGACTATCATAAATAACAGTAGCATAATTATTCTCACAAGTTTTACTCATAGGGAATATTTCAAGAGAATCCACAGGAACATAACATTCAACCTCTTTCGGTAAGCATGGAGGACAATCAAATAGTGTAACAGATAAAGAGTTACTCTCATTAGAAGGTTGGCATGGGTAGCTAATCCATTCTTCCTCCTTTTTTTCATCACTCTCCTCTTCTTTTTCATCCAATGAGCTTTCAGGTTCATCAATTTCCTCCTCTTTTTCATCCAATGAGCTTTCGTGCTCATCAATTTCTTCTTCCACAGGTCCCTGCAAATTGTGAGTGCATTCTTGTGCATTAATGAGTCTCTCTTTATAATCAATGATATAAGGATTATCAGTGTAACTTTCATTGAAAAAATTAAGGATAGAAGAGATATAATCTTTAAGGTCCTTACAAACAACACAAGTTTCATAATTTTTAACCATGAAGGATTCTATCTCAGAGGCTCCCATAAATATGACAAATTGTTCTACCTCTTCAAACCCAAAATGAATATAACTATTCCGATTATAGTTCTTAATTAAAAATTTCTCACTAAAGCCACATTCAAATTTAAGATGTTTAGTGTCCTGTTGAGAGCAACAGTTTATATCATGGCGTTTAAGCAAGATTTTAGCAATTGTATTCAATTTTTCTATCACAGCACTCATCACTTTTCCCGCTCTTGATTCTCTACAATTATTATAATATTCTATAAGCTCCAAGTAGGTTATGGGTTCTCCCATAACAGCAGTTTTTAATTTTTAGTTTTTTCAAATTTTTATGGATTTTTGGGTATATGAGAAAAGTAAAACAAGACAAAAAGAAACTAGACAAAAGTAAACTAAGAAAAATAAAACAAGACAGAAATAAACTAAGCACAAATAAACTAGACAAAAGTAAACTAAGCAAAACAAAATAAAATAAAATAAAAACATAGATAGAGGTAGAGTGTACTCCCCAGGTGAACTTATGAGTAGTGCTATGCCTCCCCGGCAACGGCGCCATAAAAACAGTCTTGATAACCCACAAGTATAGGGGATCGCGGCAGTCTTCGAGGGAAGTAAAACCCAAATTTATTGATTCGACACAAGGGGAGTTAAAGAATACTTATAAGCCTTAACAACTGAGTTGTCAATTCAGCTCGCACCTGGAAAAGCACTAGTAACAGGGGTGATGTGAAAGTAGCAAGTGATATGAGAGCAAGTAGTAACAAGTAATACGGCAGCAGTAATAGTAATATGAGAGCAATGGCACCAGAAAATAGTTGATACTACTTCCAATGACATGTAGAACGAGTATATGATGATGAAAGATGGACCGGGGTTCCCAGCTATCTACACTAGTGGCAACTCTCCAATAACAAGTGTTGGGTGAACGAATTACAGTCGGGCAATTGATAGGATTGAAATAGCATTAAGACAGAACATCAAGATCATTAATCATGTAGGCATGTTTTCCATATATAGTCATACGTGCTCGCAATGAGAAACTTGTACAACATCTTTTGTCCTACCAGCCGGTGGCAGCCGGGCCTCTAGGGAATCTACTGGAAATTAAGGTACTCCTTTTAATAGAGCACTGATACCTCCAAAACGTATCTACTTTCCCGAACACTTTTGCTATTGTTTTGCCTCTAATTTGTGTATTTTGGATGCAACTAACACGGACTAACGCTGTTTTCAGCAGAACTGTTCTGGTGTCTTGTTTTTGTGCAGTAAATCCAACTTTCGGGAAAAACCTCGGGATTTTGACGAAAGGGCCTATTTTCCCGCAATGCGACGGAGCCGGAAGGACAAGTAAGGTGGAGGCCCGAGGGCCCCACACCATAGGGCGGCGCGGCCCGGGGGGCCCGCGCGGCCATGTGGTGTGGCCCCTCGGCTGGCCTCCGACGCCCTCCTTCGGACTACTTATTCGCCTCGACCTAAAAACGCACGGGGAGAAGTCGAAGTCGCCGTAAACCCTCCGAACGCCGCCACATCGCGAAACTCCGTCGCGGGAGCCGAAGTCTCCGTTCGGCACTCCACCGGGACGGGAATTGGAGGAGATCATCACCGCCATCACCGCCAACGCCTCTCCATCAACCAGCCATGTTTCCCCCATCCATGTGTGAGTAATTCCCCCGCCGTAGGCCGAAGGGGATGGTAGGGATTGGATGAGATTGGTCATGTAATAGCATAAGATTGTTAGGGCATAGTGCCTAGTATCCGTAGAAGTTACTTTTATGATATTGTTGCAACTTGTTATGCTTAATGCTTGTCACTAGGGCCCGAGTGCCATGATCTCAGATCTGAACATGTTATTGATTCATGAAGATATTCGTTGTTTATGATCTTACCCGCAAGTTGTATACACATGTCGCCGTCCGCAACCAATGGCCCCGAAGTGACAGAAATCGGGACAACCGGAGGGAATGGCGGTGACGTGAGGATCACATGTGTTCACGGAGTGTTAATGCTTTGCTCCGGTACTCTATTAAAAGGAGTACCTTAATATCCAGATAGTTTCCCTTGAGGCCCGGCTGCCACCGGCTGGTAGGACAAAAGATGTTGTGCAAGTTTCTCATTGCGAGCACGTACGACTATAATCGGAACACATGCCTATTGATTGATTAGTACTTGGATACCGTTTTATTATTATCTGCAAATGCCCTGCTATGATTGTTGCATGAGTTTCTCTCATCCATGCAACGCCCGTCATCCGTCCCCGTGCCTACGATATTTTAATCCTGCTCGTTTACTAAAATCACTACCGCTGTCTTTGTTACCCCGTCGCTGTTATTTCACAACTGCTATCGCTATAAAACTGTTACTACTCGATAAACTCTTGCGAGCAAGTCTGTTTCCAGTGTGCAGCTGAATTGACAACTCCGCTGTTAAGGCTTTCAAGTGTTCTTTGTCTCCCCTTGTGTCGAATCAATAAATTGGGTAATACTTCCCTCGAAGACTGTTGCGATCCCCTATACTTGTGGGTCATCAAGCACCGGAGCAAAGCATTAACACTCCGTGAAAACATGTGATCCTCATATCTAAGCCTTTCCCTCCAGTTGTCCCAATTTCTGTCACTTTGGGGCCTTTGGTTCCGGACATAGACATGTGCATACAACTTGTAGATACAATCTAAGCAATAAGTATAGAGCTCAAATCTAAGATCATGCCACTCGGGCCCTAGTGACAAGCATTAAGCATAACAAGATTGCAGCAACAATAGCTTCATAAACTTTGTAGATATACAATCATAACGTAACAATCCATCGGATCCCGACAAACACAACACCGATTACATCAGATGAATCTCAATCATGTAAGGCAGCTCATGAGATCATTGTATTGAAGTACATGGGGGAGAGAATACCAACTAGCTACAGCTAGAACCCGTAGTCCATGGGGGAACTACTCACGGAGCATGGTGGAGGCGATGGCGTTGATGGAGATGGCTTCCGGGGGCACTTCCCCGTCCCGGCGGGGTGCCGGAACAGAGACTTCTGTCCCCCGAATTGGAGTTTCGCGATGGCGACGGCGCCCTTGGAGTCTTTCTGGAGTTTCGTCGAAAGGTACTGCGTTTTTAGGTCGAAAGGGCTTAAATAGGCGAAGAGGCGGCGCAGGAGGGGTGACAGGGTGGCCCCACGCCAGGCTGGCGCGGCCAGGGTGTAGCCCGCGCGGCCCACCTGTGTGGTTCCCCCTGGCTCTCCTCTGACTCCCCTTCAGTGTTCTGGAGCCTCCCGAGAAAAATAAGATCTTTGGCGTTGATTTCGTCCAATTCCGAGAATATTGCCCGAACAGCCTTTCTGGAACCAAAAACAGCAGAAAACAGGAACTGGCACTGTGGCATCTTGTTAATAGGTTAGTTCCGGAAAATGCATAAAAACATTATAAAGTGCAAGCAAAACATGTAAGTATTGTCATAAAACAAGCATGGAACATCAGAAATTATGGATACGTTGGAGACGTATCAATGATCGCCGCCGCCCCCGGCGGCCTATAACTGCCCCTCCGCCGCCGCCAGTGAACCCTAGGCCGCCCAATCCCCCCTTCCCCTCGTTATCTCTGTCTCCTCCCCCGAACCCTAGCTCGCCGGCCACCCCTTCCCCCACCATCTCCGGCCCTCCCCACGCCTCCCCGAGAGGCCCACGAGCTCCGCCTCGTCCCGTGCGACATCCCCGTCCAAGGAATCGGCCGCGGGCGCCCCTATTCGACCCCGTCGCGCCCTTCTTCCTCGCAGACGGCCGCCGCTCCGTCGAAGCTCGCCGGTGTAACAGGGCTCCCCCGCCCCCGACGTCGTCTCCAGCAGCTCCAGGGTGAGCACCCGCTCCTCCGGCACCTCACAGCTCTCTCCCTCCTTCTCTGGTTCGCCCCGACCTCCGGCGGTTCCCGATAGGTTTTGGTATCAGAGCAAGACTGCCTATAGGAAACCCTTTCTATATTGGTCGATGTTGAGTCTATTGTTGTGAAAACTATTTGAAAGCTAAAATTATTTGCGAAAATCTGATTAGGATTCTTTTTACTCCTTATCTGGTATCGCTCTAATTCAGTGTCACACCTTACCTTGTGTTCATTTGAAAAAGTTTTACCATCTCTTCTGGTCTTTCAATACTTAGGTGCCTCAAGGGCAGGTCGTTTCTTAACCACTTGTCCTAGTGTTGAGTTCTCTAAACTCTTGTGTGTTATTTGTTCTCTCTTTGTTGTGTTTCAGTTGAGAGATTTCTTTCCATCATGATCTCTCTACTTTGTGGGTTCCACATTATTCTGTTCTAGTCTTCGAGGTTTCCTTTCACCTCGGATGTCTCCTTTTAATTTTCTTGGGTACTTCTGAAGCTAGCTATGGCTTCCTGAAAGTTACCTTGTGATTACTGCCTCGAAGTGTCCTCCGTGTCACTCAGATAGTAGTTACTCCTTTCTTTATGTTTAACCCTTGGACTTGAACCGAAGGTCCCGGATTGTGCTGGGTTGTTTTGAACCTTAGTACATGATGCTGACCTTTAACCCAAGATCCATTCCATTGGTCCCTATTGTTAATGGTCAAACATTACATCAGGATGGCTAACTTCAAATCAAGCTATCCTTCAAGCTTGGTGTCATTGTCGTGATTGAATTGCGGCAACAAAGGTCTTTCCTAACAATAGCTTTGGTAGAGGTTCTTTCATGGAACCAAATGGATCACGACAAGAGTGCTCTTTGGGAGTCTCGCATCTAAGTCCGTGACTCTTCCACACCTCTCGAGTTTCGCAAGAGTGTTCTCTCGTGCAGCTACATCTCAAGATTTCTAATCCTGGTAATGTTCCTCCTCTTCAGTTACTTTCCGACCTGTGTCTGCTAGTTAGCAGCCAAGTAGTTAATATGCATTGGTGTCTTCTAGTGCATGTTACTCTTGTGGTCTTTGAAGACATTCCATTTCGAGATGTCAGGAGAAACAAACTCCGGTACCTCGTCCATTTCTAGGACTTGCTCAAAGTGTTGTAATCTGTAGAATGTCAGGTTTATGCACTTTCTGTTTTGTTCTACCTTAGAGTATCACACTCTTTTATATCTATAGGTCGTGCAACGTCTCATGGCCTTATCGATGAAGTGATACTCTTACACATATTTACCCACCCTTTCTCCGAGCTACCCGTGCGTGGAATATTGGGGTGCATGTATTGATGTGGCCATTCAAGATTTTTAGCAATTCTCATTGTTTTGAATTCCAAGGACGTTTGTGTCATACTTAGCATGATTGTTAAACAATCACTAAGCAAAGTTTGACTGTGCTTCCAAGTCCGTTGTTCATGTGCACCTTCTTTGGTCAAGGAGTTAGGTTCATGCCAAAGCTCTCAAGACCACATCCGCTGCTTTGTAAAGCAAGTTTCCCTCTCGAACTTAGTGACATATTGGTGGTTCGTGATATTGTGGATGCCTTTCTAGAAGTATCGCCATGTTGTCACATGACTGTGTTGTCAGGTTCGTGAGTAAGTTGGTTTCCTAAATCACTAATTCTCCCAGAAACCATACTGGATATTCTGGATTAGTTAGTTGAGCTTAAGTAATAACTTGGAAAGTTGAAAGACAAAAGCTCTATCAGACTTGTTTCTTCTAAAATGGATATCTAGTTTTGTTTGTGTTGAAGTCAGGAAGTATCTCCTATTTGGATATGCTATCTTCCCAAATCTTTGATTTGAGTTTGGGCCATCGTCAAATCAAATTCAGTTCCAAGGACTATCTTCATGGTGTTTCTACTAATGGTGCTTCGTCTGAATACATCTTCATGTCCTTTGGTCTGACCAATACTTTTTCCTTGTTCATGCAACATATAAGCCCCTCTTCTTGGAGTATCTTTATAAGTGTGTTGTTGAGCCCATCGATGACATTCTTATTTTCTCCATGTCTAAAGAGGTTCATATTGAACAGTTGGCACTAATGTTGGAAACTTTTAAGAACCATCTTTGTGATATCACGAAGTATGCGTTCTGGATGTTGGAAGTGGCCTTCTCTGGTTCACGTGCATTTGTTGAAAGATGTCACCGTGGATCCGAGTAGAGTTTCCTTTGTTTTCCTCGGGAATCATCCCAAGTCGGTCATGCATGTGTGAAGTATTTTTCAGATGGTAGGTTGTTACCTCCATTTGTTTGAAAAGTTCCTTTGTGCACACCAAGCCACTGATTGGTTTGTTCGAGAAAGAGAAGAAGCTTAAGAGCTTCAATATCTTCTTTGATGTCCCCACCAGGACTCAATTGTGTTACATTGCAAGCTCATGTGCACGCAATTGCCTTTGGCAGTCGCAACCACATGATTTCCGCAATCTAGCTCAATCTTTTTGAGCTTGACATTGTAGTCTATCTTGAGAGTCTAGCAGCTTTACCTTGGTGGTAACTGTTGCAAATTTTACATTCAAACATTCCGAGTCTGACATATCTTTACACCTGACCTAAGCTGAATCTCAAGTAGCAATGATGGTTAGTGTTTCTCAAGGATTCATGACATAGGTCTCTTTGTAAATCCAACAAGATTGATGTCGTGGTTAACATAATTAGTCGGAAGGCCTAATGCCATAATCTAAACTTGAAACAACAAGAATAACCACTCGCCATAAGGATCTCTCCTCAGGGTATCGAGGGGGTGATCCTAGTGGATAGGTTCAGCATATGATGAAGATTCGGTGGATTCAATATGATGATTAGTAGAGCTAGAGATATCGCTCTCTTATCCCTTTTTAAAATGATCTGAATAGACGAGCTTCTGCTCCCTCTTGTTTATAAAGGAAAACTGGCGTTCCGCAAAATAAGCTCCACATACAGCCTCGCATACCAGCTTTACTAACAGGTTGTACTAAGTCTTGCTGAATCCATGTACTCAGCTTTGCATGCTTTGTTTCAGACGAAGTCGCTCCAACAAATGAAGGTTTCTAGGTCGACATCGACGAGTAGCTTGGGATTCCCAGGTGGCAGCCTGGAATCTATGGGCTGGGACGTCGCCGTTATGCTCCTGGCCTCTTAGGCCTTTTGCTATCTTGCTATTTAGAATAGCATAACTTCGCTTTCGTTGGTTAATGAAATGTCAGGTCAGTGACCTCTTCTTGTAATAATTTGGTTCTTTGCTCAGTTATGAGCTTGTATTACTCTTTGAGTCGTAGAGTCATTGTTGTGTTACCGATTCTCACCCTGTAGACCCTAGAGATCTAGGTTAGACTTATGCCAGATGGAGATCTGGATTTGTCTAGCCTACGACCCCCGGGGTTCACTGACACGTAAAGTGGTGCTGGCCCGTAAACATAGTTCAGTGGCCCGAGAAAAGCTCGCTTCGGACGGTACATATGCCGCTCGGCTCGTCGGACCAAGCAAAAACCCTATCCATTCCTTGCACTCCCTCACCGAATCCGCCGCCACAAACGAACCTCCAGTGCCCAAATACTCCACCACCACCACTAATCCACACCTCCGTCGACGCGAATCGCTCCGCCGCGTAGACGTCGAGCCCGTCCCGCCGCGCTTCTGTGCCCGCGGCCAGCGCCTCAAAACCAGCGTTGAGCTCCGATCAAGTCGGTCGGTGGGCAGCAAGAAGTGGGCGGCGCGGCGCTGGACCAACTGGGGAGCGCCTCTGCCTCCCTCCCTCGCGCTGTATGCCTACGGCGGCACCTCCTCCTCGGGTGCGGGGAGGAGCAGCAACAACCGCAGCCGCCGTCGCCGCCGTACTCCCTCTCCACCGCCCTCCCTCTCCTCGGGGTTCAGCTCCGAGGAATCCGAAGAAGAAGATGTCCTCGCTCGCATGAAGCGGCGCTTCGAGTGCGTCCGCAAATGTGAGGTCGCCGCCGATGATGCCGAACTAGAGGTGGCCCTCCGCCTGATCGAGCGGCAGAAGGTGGAGGAGGAGGCGGGGTGCAGCAGCTTCAGCAGTGCCAGAAGGCGGAGGAGGGTGCGGCGGACGTCGTCGTCATTGACTGAATTATCACCGTCGTCACCGTAGTTAGCTAGCCACCGTAGGTACATGTGTGCTAGTTTCTTTTGCTCTGTCCACGACTATGGTCGCTTTGTTCCTAGCGACGTTGAACTATGATCTATTATTTGTGTGATCTTACTGAACTTTCTCTGAATTTTCCTGAATTTTCCGAGAGTGCAACGAACGCGAAAATTTTAAAAAGTTCGATTTAGGATTCGGTGACTGCTCTCCGCGAGTTTCTCAAATTGAAATGTGAACTCCTCCGCTCCTCCGTTAACTACTAGAGCTACTCTTAGAGCATCTCTAGCAGAGTCCTTATTTTTCGGAACTGAAAAACTTAGTTCAGTCTCCCGAAAAATAAAATACGAGCAGTTTTGGAGGTGGCGCAGAACAACACCCGTATTCGCAAACCGAAAAACGTCGAATTCAAATTTTACCGGTAAACTGATCATCGCAAACAAGTTTAAAACTGAAATTCAAACGTATTACGGGCATAATTCGATAGTTTTGATCCCTAAATACAGTGCATTTGAGGTGGTCGTCGGCGACCACCTCCAAAAGTAATCTAATTTCGCCGGCGGCGACCTACTGTGCGCGTCGCGGAGGACTACGCCGTCGGACAGCCTACTCCGAGTCGAGATCAACGACCTCCTGCTTCACGCGATGGACGGCCGCCTCCTTCTATGCTGCCTCGTACTCGCGCACGGCACGGACGGCTTCCGCCTCTTCGCGGCGGAAGCGCGCGCGCGCCTCGGCGGAGATGACGGACACTTGTTGCACCGCTGTCGCCTCCTCCTCGTCATTGAGGACGTAGTCCCCCGACTGCAACTGGAGGTTGCGCACCAGCACCTCCTCCTCCTCCTCCTTGTCGTCGCTGCTGCTGTCGGCGACTGGCGGCGCTGGCGCACGGCCGGACGAGCCCGAGGACGACCCCTCGCCGTTGTTGGCGTAGCGAGCGAGTTTCTCCGGCGGCGTCAGACCCCAGTTGATCCAGCGCCGCGCGCTGCGCTTCCGAACACCTTCCGAGTGGTTCCATTTCCGCCGCTCGGCCTCGGAGTGGAAGAGGGGGTGGGGGGGCGAGTTGCTCCCGCCAATCCGCCCGCCTCCCCTCCCTCTGTTTTTCGCGCCAGACGTGAGGTCACGGCGGTGGTGGAGGACGTGGATAAGCGGCGGCAGTGGCTCCGCGATTGCTCGCCGGAAGTCGAACCATGCGCGCGGCGGAGGAAGCGGACGCGGCGGCGGGAGTAGGGTTTTGGAATCCTACTCCCCTCCACGGCCTCTATTTATACGGGTCGACGCTCCAATTTCTTGGGCCCCCAAACAATTTATACAGGCCCACCGATTTAGGCTCCTTTCTGCGCCGCTTGCGATTCGAAACCGTAAATCTACCCGAAAAATTCAGTTCCAAAAAATTTACGGGTTATGTTAGAAATGGTCTCACCCACTGCAGAGTCCAGACCCGTAGCCGTCGCAATGCTCGAGTGGGATGATGTTTCTTGTCCCGACCGTCGCTCCGGTCGACGGGGAGAAGAGATCGGCTGGCCCACGGGCAACTGGACACGAGGAGAGAGGTCAGCCGCGTGAGGTTCCAGGTTTTTTTTTCTCGCGCACACATCATCCGGCGACACCTGGACGCGGGAGAAGGAGACCATAGCGGTGGTCTGGTATGGTATACTATGGCTTTGCTCTCTTTTTCTTTACCATAATGCTTAGATCAAAGCCGGCAGCCAGCTATAATAATTTACCACATTATATATAGTCAGTTTATAGCTAGCATGTATAATAATAAACAATAAAACTGTAGTACTTTCAATAAATTGCCCACCTTTTAGTCTTATATAGTGCCTAGGAGCACATGCTAGAGCTGACTATTAGATAAGGGCATCTCCAACGGCGCGACGCAAACGGACGCTGAGCGACCATTTTCTTCCTTCGTGACCGGAAATGCGTCTGGACCCTGCTCCAACGGTGCGACGCAAAGTGACCGGACAGTCTACGGAGACGCAAACCTGGCCCAAATATGCGCCAGGTTTGCGTCTCCGTAGACGCTCCGTGCTCGCGGAAAGTGTCCGCGTTGGGTGCATCCGGGCCCCCGGTCGGTAGTGAGTAGGTAAGTAAAAGATTTTTTCATTACTATTGATTGGCCAAAAGGACCATATTTACAGAGATGGTTAGTCGAGTTAACCTAAAACTACAACGGTCGTACCTACTCGCCGTCGCGCTAGAGAAGGGCCCCTCCGCTGTAGCGAGTCTAGGTCGGAGCACAGTACCCCCCAGCCATGACGATCGCATAGCTGTTGGCTTCTGATGTCTACGGGAGCTTCTATTCTTGTAGACAGTGTTGGGCCTCCAAGAGCAGAGGTTTGTAGAACAGCAGCAAGTTTCCCTTAAGTGGATCACCCAAGGTTTATCGATCTCAGGGAGGAAGAGGTCAAAGATATCCCTCTCATGCAACCCCGCAACCACAAAGCAAGAAGTCTCTTGTGTCCCCAACACACCTAATAGGTGCACTAGTTCGGCGAAGAGATAGTGAAATACAGGTGGTATGAATAAGTAGTAGCAACGGCACCGTAAAAGTGCTTTGTCCAGGACAAGTAAACAAGCAAGTAGTAACGCAGTAGTAGTAACGCGGTAAAACAAGTAAACAAGCAGCGATAGCGAGTATTTAGGAACAAGGCCTAGGGATTAGACTTTCACAAGTGGACACTCTCAACATTGATCACATAACGTAACGGATAAATGCATACTCTACACTCTTGTTGGATGATGAACACATTGCGTAGGATTACACGAACCCTCAATGCCGGAGTTAACAAGCTCCACAATAATGCTCATATTTTAGTAACCTTTAGTGTAAGATAGATCAAAAGACTTAACCAAGTACTAGCATAGCATGCACACTGTCACCTTCATGCATATGTAGGAGGAATAGATCACATCAATATTATCATAGCAATAGTTAACTTCGCAATCTACAAGAGATCATGATCATAGCATAAACCAAGTACTAACACGGTGCACACATCTGTCACCTTTGCACACGTGCAGGAGGAATAAAACTACTTTAATAACATTGCTAGAGTAGCACATAGATAAATTGTGATACAAACACATTGCAATCATAAAGAGATATAAATAAGCACCTCACTATGCCATTCAGTAGTGAATAAGTATTCTGTGAAATATAGCCTAAGAGACCCACACGGTGCACACACTGTCACCTTTACACACGTGGGACAAGGAGTCTCCGGAGATCACATAAGTAAAACTCACTTGACTAGCATAATGACATCTAGATTACAAGCATCATCATATGAATCTCAATCATGTAAGGCAGCTCATGAGATTATTGTATTGAAACACATAGGAGAGAGATGAACCACATAGCTACCGGTACAGCCCCGAGCCTCGATGGAGAACTACTCCCTCCTCATGGGAGCAAGCAGCGGTGATGAAGATGGCGGTGGAGATGGCAGCGGTGTCGATGGAGAAGCCTTCCGGGGCACTTCCCCGCTCCGGCAGGGTGCCGGAACGAGACTCCTGTCCCCGCATCTTGGCTTCGCGATGGCGGCGACTCCGGAAGGTTTTCCGTATCGTGGTTTTCCGTATCGTGGTTTTCTCGACGGAGGCTTTATATAGGCGAAGAGGCGGCGCAGAGGGTCGAAGGGGTGGCCACACCATAGGCCGGCGCGGCCGGGGCCCGGGCCGCGCCACCCTATCATCCGGGCCCACAGGGCCCCCTCTGGCGGCTCTCGGGTGTTCTGGATGCTTCCGGTGAAAATAGGAACCCGGGTCTTGATTTCGTCCGATTCCGAGAATATTTCGTTACTAGGATTTCTGAAACCAAAAACAGCAGAAAACAGGAACCGGCACTTCGGCATCTTGTTAATAGGTTAGTTCCGTAAAATGCACGAATATGACATAAAGTGTGCATAAAACATGTAGGTATCATCAATAATATGGCATAGAACATAAGAAATTATCGATACGTCGGAGACGTATCAAGCATCCCCAAGCTTAGTTCTCGCTTCGTCCCGAGCAGGTAAAACGACAACAAAGATAATTTCTGAAGTGATATGCCATCATAACCTTGATCATACTATTTGTAAACATATGTAGTGGATGCAGCGATCAAAACAATGGTAATGACATGAGTAAACAAGTGAATCATAAAGCAAAGACTTTTCATGAATATTACTTCAAAACAAATATTAATAAGTCTTGCATAAGAGTTAACTCATAAAGCAATAAATCGAAGTAAAGGTATTGAAGCAACACAAAGGAAGATTAAGTTTCAGCGGTTGCTTTCAACTTGTAACATGTATATCTCATGGATAATTGTCAACATAGAGTAATATAACAAGTACAATATGCAAGTATGTAGGAATCAATGCACAGCTTCACACAAGTGTTTGCTTCTTGAGGTGGAGAGAAATAGGTGAACCGACTCAACATAAAAGTAAAAAGAAAGGTCCTTCAAAGAGGAAAGCATCGATTGCTATATTTGTGCTAGAGCTTTTATTTTGAAAACATGAAACAATTTTGTCAACGGTAGTAATAAAGCATATGAGTTATGTACATTATATCTTACAAGTTGCAAGCCTCATGCATAGTATACTAATAGTGCCCGCACCTTGTCCTAATTAACTTGGACTACCGGATCTTTGCAATGCACATGTTTTGACCAAGTGTCACAATGGGGTACCTCCATGCCGCCTCGTACAAAGGTCTAAGGAGAAAGCTCGCATTTTGGATTTCTCGCTTTTGATTATTCTCAACTTAGACATCCATACCGGGACAACATGGACAACAGATAATGGACTCCTCTTTAATGCATAAGCATGTGGCAACAATTATTATTCTCATATGAGATTGAGGATATATGTCCAAGACTGAAACTTCCACCATGAATCATGGCTTTAGTTAGCGGCCCAATGCTCTTCTCTAACAATATGCATGCTCCAACCATTAAGGTGGTAGATCTCTCTTACTTCAGACAAGACGGACATGCATAGCAACTCACATGATATCCAACAAAGAATAGTTGATGGCGTCCCCGTAAACATGGTTATCGCACAACAAGCAACTTAATAAGAGATAAAGTGCATAAGTACATATTCAATACCACAATAGTTTTTAAGCTATTTGTCCCATGAGCTATATATTGCAAAGGTGAATGATGGAATTTTAAAGGTAGCACTCAAGCAATTTAC
The DNA here is from genome assembly GCF_022539505.1 of Lolium rigidum. Classification (NCBI taxonomy): domain Eukaryota; kingdom Viridiplantae; phylum Streptophyta; class Magnoliopsida; order Poales; family Poaceae; genus Lolium; species Lolium rigidum. The sequence continues at coordinate 75,976,162 of NC_061509.1, read as the reverse complement.
TTTGGAATGGCGGATAAATACCATGTAGTAGGTAGGTATGGTGGACACAAATGGCATAGTGGTTGGCTCAAGTATTTTGGATGCATGAGAAGTATTCCCTCTCGATACAAGGTTTAGGCTAGCAAGGTTATTTGAAACAAACACAAGGATGAACGGTACAGACAAAAACTCACATAAAAGACATATGGTAAACATTATAAGACTCCATACCGTCTTCCTTGTTGTTCAAAACTCAATACTAGATGTTATCTAGACTCTAGAGAAACCAAATATGCAAACCAAATTAGCAAGCTCTAAGTATTTCTTCATTAATGGGTGCAAAGTATATGATGCAAGAGCTTAAACATGAGCACAACAATTGCCAAGTATCAAATTATCCAAGACATTTTAGAGTTACTACATGTATCATTTTCCAATTCCAACCATATAACAATTTAACGAAGAAGAAACTTCGCCATGAACACTAAAAGATAAAGCGAAGAACACATGTGTTCATATGAACCAGCGGAGCGTGTCTCTCTCCCACACAAGCATTTATTCAAACAAAAACAAAAACAAAAGCACACAGTACGCTCCAAGTAAAGTACATAAGATGTGGCCGAATAAAAATATAGTTTCAAGAGAAGGAACCTGATAATTTGTCGATGAAGAAGGGGATGCCTTGGGCATCCCCAAGCTTAGATGCTTGAGTCTTCTTAGAATATGCAAGGGTGAACCACCGGGGCATCCCCAAGCTTAGAGCTTTCACTCTCCTTGATCATAGTATATCATCCTCCTCTCTTGACCCTTGAAAACTTCCTCCACACCAAACTCGAAACAAACTCATTAGAGGGTTAGTGCATAATCAAAAACTCACATGTTCAGAGGTGACACAATCATTCTTAACACTTCTGGACATTGCTCAAAGCTACTGGAAGGTAATGGAACAAAGAAATCCACCCAACACAACGAAAGAAGCAATGCGAAATAAAAGGCAGAATCTGTCAAAACAGAACAGTCCGTAAAGACGAATTTTAAAAGGGCACCAGACTTTCTCAAATGAAAATGCCCAAATTGAATGAAAGTGGCGTACATATCTGAGGATCACTCACGTAAATTGGCATAATTTTCTGAGTTACCTACAGAGAATTAGACCCAGATTCGTGACAAAGCAAAGAAATCTGGAACTCGCGCAGTAATCCAAATCTAGTACTTACTTTACTATCAAAGACTTTACTTGGCACAACAAAACTTAAAACTAAGATAAGGAGAGGTTGCTACAGTAGTAAACAACTTCCAAGACTCAAATATAAAACAAAGTACTGTAGCAAAATAACACATGGGTTATCTCCCAAGAAGTTCTTTCTTTATAGCCATTAAGATGGGCTCAAGTAGTTTTAATGATGCACTCGCAAAAGATAGTATGTGAAGCAAAAGAGAGCATCAAGAGGCAAATTAAAAACATATTTAAGTCTAACATGCTTCCTATGCATAGGAATCTTGTAAATAAACAAGTTCATGAAGAGCAAAGTAACAAGCATAGGAAGATAAAACAAGTGTAGCTTCAAAAATTTCAGCATATAGAGAGGCGTTTTAGTAACATGAAAATTTCTACAACCATATTTTCCTCTCTCATAATAACTTTCAGTAGCATCATGAGCAAACTCAACAATATAACTATCACATAAAGCATTCTTATCATGAGTCTCATGCATAAAATTATTACTCTCCACATAGGCATAGTCAATTTTATTAGTAATAGTGGGAGCAAATTCAACGAAGTAGCTATCATTATTATTCTCATCAAGTGTAGGAGGCATAGTATAATCACAACAAAATTTTCTCTCCATAGTAGGTTGTACCAAAAGACCACTATTATAATCATCATAAATAGGAGGCAAAGTATCAAAGAAAATTTTCTCCTCAATGCTTGGGGGACTAAAAAGATCATGAAAACCAGCTTCCCCAAGCTTAGAACTTTCTATATTATTATCAACAATGTTGTTCAAAGCGTTCATACTAATATTACTACCAGCATGCAAATAAGATTCCATAGGTTTTTTAATTTTCGCATCAAACAATCCATGTTTTAAATCAGGAAATAGAATAAGAAGCTCATTGTTATCCATTATGCCAAACTAGTGTGTAAACAAGAAACAAAAAGATGCAATTGCAGGATCTAAAGGAAATAGCTTTGAGCACAAACACAATGGCGCCGTAAAAGTACCGTTACCCGGAACCGGAGTATGAGTGCCTTTTTACCTTTCCTCCCGGCAACGGCGCCGTAAAAGTGCTTGATATCTACGGGAGCTTCTATTCTTGTAGACAAGTGTTGGGCCTCCAAGAGCGAGAGGTTTGTAGAACAGCAGCAAGTTTACCTTAAGTGGATCACCCAAGGTTTATCGATCTCGTGGAGGAAGAGGTCAAAGATATCCCTCTCATGCAACCCCGCAACCACAAAGCAAGAAGTCTCTTGTGTCCCCAACACACCTAATAGGTGCACTAGTTCGGCGAAGAGATAGTGAAATACAGTGTGGTATGAATAAGTAGTAGCAACGGCACCAGAAAAGTGCTTTGCCCAGGACAAGTAAACAAGCAGTAGTAACGCAGCAAGTAGTAACGCAAAGAAAACAGTAAACAAGCAGCGATAGCAGTATTTAGGAACAAGGCCTAGGGATTAGACTTTCACTAGTGGACACTCTCAACATTGATCACATAACAGAACATATAAATGCATACTCTACACTCTTGTTGGATGATGAACACATTGCGTAGGATTACACGAACCCTCAATGCCGGAGTTAACAAGCTCCACAATAATGCTCATATTTTAGTAACCTTTAGTGTAAGATAGATCAAAAGACTTAACCAAGTACTAGCATAGCATGCACACTGTCACCTTCATGCATATGTTAGGAGGAATAGATCACATCAATATTATCATAGCAATAGTTAACTTCGCAATCTACAAGAGATCATGATCATAGCATAAACCAAGTACTAACACGGTGCACACACTGTCACCTTTGCACACGTGCAGGAGGAATAAAACTAATTTAATAACATTGCTAGAGTAGCACATAGATAAATTGTGATACAAACACATTGCAATCATAAAGAGATATAAATAAGCACCTCACTATGCCATTCAACAGTGAATAAGTATTCTGTGAAATATAGCCTAAGAGACCCACACGGTGCACACACTGTCACCTTTACACACGTGGGACAAGGAGTCTCCGGAGATCACATAAGTAAAACTCACTTGACTAGCATAATGACATCTATATTACAAGCATCATCATATGAATCTCAATCATGTAAGGCAGCTCATGAGATTATTGTATTGAAACACATAGGAGAGAGATGAACCACATAGCTACCGGTACAGCCCCGAGCCTCGATGGAGAACTACTCCCTCCTCATGGGAGCAGCAGCGGTGATGAAGATGGCGGTGGAGATGGCAGCGGTGTCGATGGAGAAGCCTTCCGGGGCACTTCCCCGCTCCGGCAGGGTGCCGGAACGAGACTCCCGTCCCCTGCATCTTGGCTTCGCGATGGCGGCGGCTCTGGAAGGTTTTCCGTATCGTGGTTTTTCGTATCAGGGTTTTCTCGACGGAGGATTTATATAGGCGAAGAGGCGGCGCAGGAGGGTCGAAGGGGTGGCCACACCATAGGCTGGCGCGGCCAGGGTCCAGGCCGCGCCACCCTATCATCTGGGGCCCACAGGGCCCCCCTCTGGCGGCTCTCGGGTGTTCTGGATGCTTCCGGTGAAAATAGGAACCTGGGTCTTGATTTCGTCCGATTCCGAGAATATTTCGTTACTAGGATTTATGAAACCAAAAACAGCAGAAAACAGAAACGGCACTTCGGCATCTTGTTAATGGGTTAGTTCCAGAAAATGCACGAATATGACATAAAGTGTGCATAAAACATGTAGGTATCATCAATAATATGGCATAGAACATAAGAAATTATCGATACGTCGGAGACGTATCAGCTTCCTCCTCCGCCAACCGCGCCTGGTGGCGCTGGGCGTCCCCAGCGAGGGTCTCGAAGGACGCGACCAGAACGAGCTGGTCGCCGGCGCAGTCGAAGCGGCCCGGGACGGGGGCATTGTCGTTGATACGTCTCAAACGTATCTATAATTTCTTATGTTCCATGCTAGTTTTATGACAATACTCACATGTTTTATACATACTTTATATCATTTATACGCATTTTCCAGCACTAACCTATTAACGAGATGCCGAAGCGCCAGTTCCTGTTTTGTGCTGTTTTTTGTTTCAGAAATCCTAAACAGGAAATATTCTCGGAATTGGACGAAACGAACGCCCAAGGTCTTATTTTTCCACGGAGATTGAAGACCGAAGAGGATACGAAGTGGGGCCACGGGGCACCGACACCACAAGGCCGCGCGGCCAAGGGGGGCCCGCGCCGCCCTATGGTGTGGAGCCCCCGTGCCTCCTCCGACTCTGCCCTTCCGCCTACTTAATCTCTCCGTCGCGAAAACCCTATTACGGAGAGCCACGATACGGAAAAATTTCCAGAGATGCCGCCACCGCCAATCCCATCTTGGGGGATTCAGGAGATCGCCTCCGGCACCCTGCCGGAGAGGGAAATCATCACCCGGAGGACTCTACATCACCATGATCGCCTCCGGACTGATGCGTGAGTAGTTCATCCTTGAACTATGGGTTCATAGCAGTAGCTAGATGGTTGTCTTCTCCTCATGTGCTATCATGTTAGATCTTGTGAGCTGCCTATCATGATCAAGATCGTCTATTTGTAATGCTACATGTTGTGTTTGTTGGGATCCGATGAATATGGAATACTATGTCAAGTTGATTATTGATCTATCATATATGTGTTGTTTATGATCTTGAATGCTTTCCGTTGCTAGTAGAGGCTCTAGCCAAGTTGATACTTGTGACTCCAAGAGGGAGTATTTATGCTCGATAGTGGGTTCATGCCTCCATTGAATCTGGGACAATGATAGAAAGTTCTAAGGTTGTGGATGTGCTGTTGCCACTAGGGATAAAACATCAATGCTTTGTCTAAGGATATTTGTGTTGATTACATTACACACCATACTTAATGCAATTGTCTGTTGTTTGCAACTTAATACTGGAAGGGGTGCAGATGCTAACCTGAAGGTGGACTTTTTAGGCATAGATGCATGCTGGATAGCGGTCTATGTATTTTGTCGTAACGCCCTAAGTAAATCGCATAGTAGTCATCATGATATGTATGTGCATTGTTATGCCCTCTCTATTTGTCAATTGCCCAATTGTAATTTGTTCACCCAACATGCTATTTCTTATTTGAGAGACACCACTAGTGAACTGTGGACCCCGGTCCATTCTTTTACATCTGAAATACAATCTACTGCAATCTCTGTTCTCTGTTGTTCTTCGCAAGCAAACATCATTCTCCACACCATACGTTTAATCCTTTGTTTACAGCAAGCCGGTGAGATTGACAACCTCACTGTCAAGTTGGGGCAAAGTATTTTGATTGTGTTGTGCAGGTTCCATGTTGGCGCCGGAATCCCTGGTGATGCGCCGCACTACACTCCTCCGCCAACAGCCTTCACGTGGCCTTCATCTCCTACTGGTTCGATAACATTGGTTTCTTACTGAGGGAAAACTTGCTGTTGTACGCATCACACCTTCCTCTTGGGGTTCCCAATGGACGTGTGCTTCACGCGTTATCAAGCTCTTTTTCTGGCGCCGTTGCCGGGGAGATCAAGACACGCTGCAAGGGAAGTCTCTCACATCCAATCTCTTTACTTTGTTTATTGCCTTGCTTTACTTTACTTTATTTTATTTACTGCTTTGTTTGCTTTCTCTATATCAAAAATAAATAAAAAATTAGTTACTTGCATTTACTTTATTTTGTTGTCTTGTTTGCTTTCTTTATATCAAGAACACAAAAAAATTAGTTACTTGCATTTACTTTATTTTGTTAGCATGTCTAGTCCTGTACTTGTTACTCTGTCACCCGAGGAATTGATCTTTACTTTTAAACAAGGGAGTGAGGAGAGTTTTAAAGAGGCTTGGTCTCGAATTTTTGATTCTTATGGAAAAACTGAACCTAAAATGACTCTAAGTTTGCTTCTTAGTAATTTTTATTTTGGGCTTATTCTTCGCTATAGATATGCCTTGGATTCTGTAGTGGGAGGAGATTTCCTTCACTGCGATGGGGATCAAGCTTTTAATGCCATAAAAAAATTGGTTACATTATCTAGCTCCGCTAATAATTTTGATTCATCTCTTGCTAGCATTCATAATAGATTAAACACTCTCGAAACAAATATATCTTGTTTAAAAGAACGGTACAACCAGATTCGCGAATATTATGATTATGTTCCAGTAAGCTTTGAACCTTCAATGTGGGTGCCTACTATTAAAGTTGCTATTTGTGGAAAAAAAATTATGCCCGCTGTGATATTATGTCTGAGTTCTGCCTTATGCCTAAAAGTATTTATGAATCTTTGACACTTTGGGAACTTACTGAAGGAGGAGAAGGAATAACTCTTACTGATAACTCTGTTATAATTCCTAAGGGAATAGCTGAAGGTGTGTTCACAACCTTTCTTGGAAGAACGGTATCCACTGATTATCTCGTTATTGAATGTGTAGGGACAGGACAAATCACACTTGGAAGATCCCTACTGAAACTCGTGGGAGCAATCATAGATGTGGGGAAAGGCACTCTAAATTTTACCTCTACACCCGGATGCGGTCATATATTCCCTAAACCAAAGAGTAAGAATAAGAGTAAGAAGGTTAGGCGCAAAGCCCCTGGTAAGAATGTTAATGCTTCATCTCTCGATAATACTTGATTCACACTTTCTGCGCCTAGCTGAAAGGCGTTAAAGAAAAGCGCTTATGGGAGACAACCCATCATTTTACTTCTGCACTTTTGTTTTATATTTGAGTCTTGAAAGTTGTTACTACTGTAGCAACCTCTCCTTACGGAAATTCAATTCGGCTCCCGGGTGCATATGCTCCCTATACCAAAAAATTATGTTTTGAAATGTCAAAAAAATTTAACAAAAAATTCTACATGTACATCTGCATAATATACGTGTGTTTGTCAAGTTTCGCAAGGAATCAATATTTTTTGTGGTCTATGTAAAAAAGGAAAATTTTGTCTTATAAAAAGCCTTATTTTAAGCATTGAATTTTGTCTTTTTTATACACGCCGCACGACAAGGTGATTTTTAATGAAACGACTTTGTGAGCGTGTAGCACGTGAAGATGTACGTGCAAGTTTTTCGTTTCAACTTTTTTGAAATTTTAAAATACATGTAACATGCATTTCAAAATAAAGGGAGCATATGCTCCCATGTGCCAAAACACCACTCCCCCTCTCCTTATCTTTATTTTATTGCATTGTTGTGCCAAGTAAAGTCTTTGATAGTAAGGTTAATACTAGATTTGGATTACTGCGCAGAAACAGATTTCTTGCTGTCACGAATTTGAGTAGACCTCTCTGTAGGTAACTCAGAAAAATCTGCCAATTTTCGTGTGTGATCCACAGATATGTACGCAACATTCATTCAATTTGAGCTTTTTCATCTGAGCAAGTTAAGTGCCCCTGAAAAATTCGTCTTTACAGACTGTTCTGTTTTGACAGATTCTGCATTTTTATTTCGCATTGCCTCTTTTGCTATGTTGATTGGATTTCTTTGTTCCATTAACTTTCAGTAGCTTTGTGCAATGTCCAGAAGTGTTAAGAATGATTATGTCACCTCTGAATATGTGAATTTTTGATTATGCACTAACCCTCTAATGAGTTTGTTTTGAGTTTGGTGTGGAGGAAGTTTTCAAGGATCAAGAGAGGAGGATGATACAATATGATCAAGAAGAGTGAAAAGTCTAAACTTGGGGATGCCCCCGTGGTTCATCCCTGCATATTTCAAGAAGACTCAAGCATCTAAGCTTGGGGATGCCCAAGGCATCCCCTTCTTTATCGACAACTTATCAGGTCACCTCTAGTGAAACTATATTTTTATTCCGTCACATCTTATGTGCTTTACTTGGAGCGTCTGTATGGTTTTATTTTTGTTTTTGTTTGAATAAAATCGGAACCTAGCATTCTTTGTTTGGGAGAAAGACACGCTCTGCTCGTTCATATGAACACTGGTGTTCTTAGCTTTACTTTTAATGTTCATGACGAAGGTTGAAACTGCTTCGTTCATTGTTATTTGGTTGGAAACAGAAAATGCTTCATGTGGTAATTGGTATATGGTCTTGAATAATTTGATACTTGGAAATTGTTGTGCTCAAATAGATCATGTTTAAGCTCTTGCATCATGTACTTTGTACCTATTAATGAAGAACTACCATAGAGCTTGTTGAAATTTGGTTTGCATGATTGGTCTCTCTAAAGTCTAGATATTTTCCGGTGAAGTGTTTGAACAACAAGGAGACAATGTAGAGTCTTATAATGCTTGCAATATGTTCTTATGTAAGTTTTGCTGTACCGGTTCATACTTGTGTTTGCTTCAAACAACCTTGCTAGCCAAAGCCTTGTACTGAGAGGGAATACTTCTCGTGCATCCAAATCCTTGAGCCAAAACCTATGCCATTTGTGTCCACCATACCTACCTACTATGTGGTATTTCTCTGCCATTCCAAAGAAAATTACTTGAGTGCTACCTTTAAAATTTCATTCCTTGTCTTTGCAATACATAGCTCATGCGAAAATAGCTTAAAAACTATTGTGGTAAAGAATATGTTACTTATGTATCTTATTTCTTATAAGTTGTTTGTTGAGCGGTAACCATGTTTCTGGGGACGCCATCAACTATTACACCTTTGTTGAATATCATGTGAGTTGCTATGCATGTTCGTCTTGTCTGAAGTAAGGGTGATTTATCATGATCAAATGGTTTGAGTATGCATATTGTTAGAGAAGAACATTGGGCCGCTACTAAAGCCATGAATCATGGTGGAAGTTTCAGTTTGGACATTAACCCTCAAATCTCTTATGAGAATATTATCTGTTGTAGAATGCTTAAGCATTAAAGAGGAGTCCATTATCTGTTTTCTATGTTGTCCCGGTATGGATGTCCTTAGTAGAGATCTATCAAAAACGAGAAATCAAATGCGATCTATCTCCTTGGACCTTTGTACATGCGGCATAGAGGTACCCCTTTGTGAAACTTGGTTTAAACATATGTTATGCAATGATAATCCATGTAAATCCAAGCTAATTAGGACAAGGTGCGAGCACTATTGGTATTCTATGCATGAGGCTTGCAACTTATAGGGTGTCTTATGCATAACACATATGAATTATTACTACCGGTGACAAAATTGTTTCTATGTTTTCAAAATGAAAAGCTCTAGCACAAAAATAGTAATCCATGCTTCCCTCTGCGAAGGGCCTTTCTTTTACTTTATGTTGAGTCAGTTCACCTACTTCCTTCTATCTTAGAAGCAAACACTTGTGTCAACTGTGTGCATTGATTCCTACATACTTGCTTATTTGCATTCATCATATTACTTTGTGTTGACAATTATCCATGAGATATACATGTTGAAGTTGAAAGCAACCGCTGAAACTTATATCGTCCTTTGTGTTGCTTCAAAACTTTCTACTAAGAATCTATTGCTTTATGAGTTAACTCCTATGCAAGTCTTATTGATGCTTGTCTTGAAAGTACTATTCATAAAAAGTCTTTGCTATATGATTCAGTTGTTTAGTCATTGTCTTTACCATTGCTTCGAATCACTTCATTCATCTCATATGCATTACAATAGTATTGATCAAGATTATGATAGCATGTCACTTCAGAAATTATCCTTGTTATCGTTTACCTACTCGAGGGCGAGTAGGAACTAAGCTTGGGGATGCTTGATACGTCTCAAACGTATCTATAATTTCTTATGTTCCATGCTAGTTTTATGACAATACTCACATGTTTTATACATACTTTATGTCATTTATACGCATTTTCTGGCACTAACCTATTAACGAGATGCCGAAGCGCCAGTTCCTGTTTTGTGCTGTTTTTGGTTTCAGAAATCCTAAACAGGAAATATTCTCGGAATTGGACGAAACGAACGCTCAGGGTCTTATTTTTCCACGGAGCTTCCAGAAGACCGAAGAGGATACGAAGTGGGCCACGGGGCGCCGACACCACAAGGCCGCGCGGCCAAGGGGGCCCGCGCCGCACTATGGTGTGGGGCCCCGTGCCTCCTCCGACTCTGCCCTTCCGCCTACTTAAACTCTCCGTCGCGAAAATCCTATTACCGAGAGCCACGATACGGAAAAAGTTCCAGAGACGCCGCCGCCGCCAATCCCATCTCGGGGATTCAGGAGATCGCTCCGGCACCCCGCCGGAGAGGGGAATCATCACTCCGGAGGACTCTACATCACCATGATCGCCTCCGGACTGATGCGTGAGTAGTTCATCCTTGGACTATGGGTCCATAGCAGTAGCTAGATGGTTGTCTTCTCCTCATGTGCTATCATGTTAGATCTTGTGAGCTGCCTATCATGATCAAGATCGTCTATTTGTAATGCTACATGTTGTGTTTGTTGGGATCCGATGAATATGGAATACTATGTCAAGTTGATTATTGATCTATCATATATGTGTTGTTTATGATCTTGCATGCTCTCCGTTGCTAGTAGAGGCTCTGGCCAAGTTGATACTTATGAATCCAAGAGGGAGTATTTATGCTCGATAGTGGGTTCATGCCTCCATTGAATCTGAGACAGTGACAGAAAGTTCTAAGGTTGTGGATGTGCTGTTACCACTAGGGATAAAACATCAATGCTTTTTCTAAGGATATTTGTGTTGATTACATTACACACCATACTTAATGCAATTGTCTGTTGTTCGCAATTTAATACTGGAAGGGGTGCGGATGCTAACCCGAAGGTGGACTTTTTAGGCATAGATGCATGATGGATAGCGGTCTATGTACTTTGTCGTAATGCCCTAAGTAAATCTCATAGTAGTCATCATGATATGTATGTGCATTGTTATGCCCTCTCTATTTGTCAATTGCCCAACTGTAATTTGTTCACCCAACATGCTATTTCTTATTGGAGAGACACCACTAATGAACTGTGGATCCCGGTCCATTCTTTTACATCTGAAATACAATCTACTGCAATATCTGTTCTCTGTTATTCTTCGCAAGCAAACATCATTCTCCACACCATACGTTTAATCCTTTGTTTACAGCAAGCCGATGAGATTGACAACCTCACTGTCAAGTTGGGGCAAAGTATTTTGATTGTGTTGTGCATGTTCCACGTTGGCGCCGGAATCCCTGGTGTTGCGCCGCAGTACACTCCTCCGCCAACAACCTTCACGTGGCCTTCATCTCCTACTGGTTCGATAACCTTGGTTTCTTACTGAGGGAAAACTTGCTGATGTACGCATCACACCTTCCTCTTGGGGTTCCCAACGGACGTGTGCTTCACGCGTTATCAGTCGTCCGCGATGTCGTGGATGACGGCGTCCGCTGGAGGGGCCGCCATCGCCGCCCGCGCGTCCGCGAGCTCCGCCCACGCGTCAGCGAGCTCCGCCCTGGCGTCGGCGAGCTCGGCCATGGCGTTGGCGGTCTCCTCCCTGGTCGCCGTGAGACGCCCTTCGGCGCGCTCTGCCGCCGCCTCCAGGTCCAGCTGCTGGGCCTCCTCCTCCTCCTCCGGGTGCAGGTGGCGGCACACCTAAACAACGTGCTCCCAACTAAGGTTCTGCCCGGCCATGGATGGATGGTAGGGTTTAGCTTGAGGTGTGCCCGTCGCCCCCGCCGGTGTCCACCATATATAGCCACGGCGGCGTGGGAAACGGCGTTGGCGCGCAACTCGTTTCCCGCGCGCGTAAAACACCGGCGAAACTTGCCAATGTATTGGGCACGCGCGGGAACGATCGTCGTCGCGCGGGAACAGTTAATCGCTGGCGGCAGTCCTCGAAGGGACGTAAAACGCCATTAGCGAGTTTGACGCTGTCCCCACTAAAAAAATGCGTCCGCACCGCTGGAGGTACCCAAAGACGCAAACGGTCGCCCTGGGCCACATGGCGTCCACATACCGACGCAAACGGACATTTCGGACATCCGAAATGCGCCGGCCCGCTGAAGATGCCCTAAGAGCTCACTTCTCTTCTCTTTCTTAATCTCTCTCCTACAACTAAACAAACTTATAATATTTTATCTCTTATAGCCAGCTGATTGTACCTTATTGTACTTGCTCTTAGCGTGGAGAAATCCGACCAGTTTAAAGACGTCCTTCTCAGCAGGTTCATCACCAAGCAGAGTAGAGTGGAGTAGAAGGACGGTAGATCGTATAGGGTACGGTAGAGGTGTGCTCGTCTACTTGGGGCGCAGGTGACAGGGCGGAGCTATGCGCAGCAGCTCCTATAATCAGCACAGTGAGTACTTCGTACTTAATAATTAGTTAAAAATAAAAAATTAAAATAATTACAATTTACAGAGAAATAAAAAAGATACTACCTCTGTCCATTTTTAGATGTTAAAAATTTATCTAAATTCGATTGTATTTAGATGTGTTTTAGACATAGATACATCCAAATCTATAATAACTAAATAGGAGCAACCCACTAAGTGATTTCTCTCAACATGCAGCCTATCCACCTCAGCAAATACCATGTCAGCAGTTTTGTCACATTTTCTGTTTATTTTCTCTAATAAATCCCTTCCAGCGGGGTTCATGCGATAAGACTAGTCATAGTGGAGAGTAACTTAGACTAGTAACATGACATATGTTACTAGTCTAAGTTACTACCTCCATAGTGGGTAGTAACTAATATGTGGTGTCATGCATTGTGTCATTTACAATGGTGTAGACTCAACTTATTTTGGGGTGTGTGATGTTATGGTAACATAGCTAGTTACCACCTCACTCTCTTTCTTCATTCATTACCATGCTATGTCACCAAAATGCATTGGGTTGTGTGATGTTACTAGCTAAGTTACTCCCACTATGAGCAGTCTAAGCCCACTCTTTAGCCCAGCGTGGCACTGTTTCTCTTTTCCACAAATGGAATATGGATGGACCAGACCAGCGCTTCCTCCTCTCAATCTCAATCAATGTTCACGGGCACCCCTCACCATTCCCGCGAGAAAATTGATGCTGCCTCAAGTGGAGACCCCACCGGCTAATTATAAAACTCCGTAATCTTTCATCTTCTATGTCGATTGACTTTTCTCCTGCTCGATCCTCTCCTCTTCCACAATCTCCGGCAAAAAATCGTCCAATTTACTGGTGAAGGCATACCAGCGGAATGAGAAGAACTAACGAAATTACCTTCGAGTTACATATTACATATTTTAATTACCACACTGGAACTGCCGATCCTGAATTACATATTACATATTTTAATTACCCTTTACAGTTATATATTATTTATGTTTTCCCTGATTACATTTCTTTAAGTTTTCTTTACCTATTGTTTAATAATGAAAGCTAGGACTGCATCAAATTTAGTATGGTACCTACAAAATTACCTTCGAGTTTTATATTATTTATATATAAACGCAAACGCCAATATAGGTATTATGCATTTAATTACTGGTTATGTTGATGATTTACATCAAATTTGATAGAATCCCTATTGTATTTAGCAAGTGTTTCCAGCCGGCCTATGACAAGACGAGTGGGAAGCAGATTTTATCGACCTATATACCGTTGAAATATGGAGAGTAGCATCTCAACACATGTTGATAATTTTTGCGCGCCACTAAATAATCATATGGGGTGATCAATACATACCGAGTAACTTTTAATATATGACGACTCTTTTGTATTTTCGCATTCGTGGATTATCTCAATATATCAACCTATTCTTATTTTCTGCAATATACATGTAAGCTTTATGTTTTTCTCATATTCTTACGTGCTCTATTCTCAACTTTTTCTTTTCAACACGGTCCCGCAGCAACGCGCGGGGTATCATCTAGTTTAGATAAATCATTGGACATCTATTGATAAATTCAGCTTCTCGTTTCCCTTCCCCATCTTTAATTCTTTATCAATGGAGGCAGCACGAATTCTAGGTTTTCATCGATTTCTTCTCCCATCATCTATAAGTACTCCCATCGCATGGATTTTTTGGAGCACAACCACAAAAAAGTCGAAGGAAAAGCTATAGCCTGCTAGGTAAGAATTTTATAGAAACATCTGATATGAATTGGGATTTCTGATACCACATTACCACATTACCGTACCGGGTTCACCGTACCGAAACGAGTCGGTTCATGTCCCCGGCGTATAAGATTCGATCTAGAGATTTGTACCCCTAATGTTTCCTATTTTTTTCATCCTTCGATCTCCGTCCCCCGTTTCCGTCCCCTGTACCCTCTATACCGGAAACATGGCAGCTATGGTCCTCCAGATCGAGCGCGGCTGCTCCGAATCGAAGCCTTGGTGGAGCAGGCATCGCGCCACCTCAATCTTCTGCTGCTCAACCGCCTGATTATGCTGACCGGTGTGAATCACTAGGGAAGAAAGAGTAGACGTTTAGGTCGGATGAGAGGATGGAGGCGCGGGGGATTAGACCAAAATGAGGGAGCGGGAATCTAAGGAGGAATGGAGTGGGAGGAGGCGCTGGATAGGCGAGGGCGCCAGCGCGGTGCATGGTGGCCGATGCAGCGGTGACGCGGAGCAAGGGAGGAAGGAGAAAGGGACCGCGGGGTTTGTTATGTTTTTTTCGAGGGGTGTTTTGGAAAATGACCCGTCCGACATTTTCCGTGGGACGGAGGCAGTAGTACAAGGAAATATCTGAGGGAGGTGACTAATCATCAGCATGACTTTTTTCTCCCCCTTTCCGCCATCGATAGTCGGCCATCTTTGATGAGGAAAATGTGTATGCGACCACTTACAGACCACACGTGCATTTAAACCTTTCCATCGCTTTAAGGAAAATGGAAAAATGTTTTGGTTTCCCATTCCGCCCTACCTAGCGTTGGGTCGATTTTCTTGACGGAATAATTTTTATGATAAATCTGGTGGTGCCTTTTCTTGGTAATCTTGAGCAACAAGGTGTAATTTTTTTTCGATAAAAGAGCATAACTTTAGCCTCTGCATCAATAGATGCAACAAGGTGTAATACATAATGCGCTTGATCTGCATTCACGCACATGCCAAATTAACCATCATTCAAGTAGGAACCGAACGCATTAACACACTCAGGATGATCAAATGCCTGGAAGTACCCCACATCGAAAATCAAGGGGGTAAGGGCTCCGACTCTTCGAGTTTAACTCTAGATCCCCCGAAGGGAAGGGTAGAAATCAAGACCCCTGGTCCAGTGGCATTTTTCTATGATTTAATCAGCATATGGTTAAGTCATATTTTAGGATAAAAATAAATTTATTTATATTTTAAAATCGACCAATAAATAATGTGGCATCTGTTTCCTAGGCCTAGGCATTTACGTGCGTAGTATTGCATAATTTGTGCTATTTAGGAGACACTGCTCTTCGTTTTTCTTGAGGAAGACCATGCCAATTTACATATATCCATAGAAAAACAACATAAACATGGGCTAGAGAATTTGTCTCTATATTTGAAGGAAAACAATCCAAGCACGTACATACAAAAGGAGCATGGCGAGTCACGAAGATAGATAAACATGAACAATTAAACAAGTAAAACATAATCAAAGAAATCGTACACTCATCGTGCATACATGGATAAAAGACAAGAGGAATGGAATACATGAAATACGAAAAGGTGCAATCCTCACTATCTAGAGGTGATGTCAAGATGCCATTTATTCCAGAAATTGCATGTTCAGACGAGCCATAAGCTAGCTCCGGACTTGGACAACATGTAATGTATCAAATGTCAGTTGACGGTGGTTTGCTTTTTGGTGGCGGCTCTGGTTTGGGTTCAGGTTCAGGCTTGGGCTCTGGTTTAGGCTCTCGTTTTGGTTCAGGTTTAGGCATTGGTTTTGGCTTTGGTTCCGGTTTGGGCTCTGGCTTTGGTTCAGGTTTAGGCTTTGGCTCCGGTTTAGGCTCTGGCTTAGGTTCAGGCTTAGGCATCGGCTTAGGCTTTGGCATAGGTTTGGGTTTATGCTTGGGCTCGGGTTTGGGCTTAGGCATAGGTTTAGGTTCAGGCTTGGGCTCGGGTTTTGGCTCTGGCATAGGTTTGGGTTCAGGCTTAGGCTTAGGTTTAGGTTCACACTTGGGTTTCGGTTTTGGCTCTGGCTTCGGCAATGGTTCAGGCTTGGGTTCAGGTTTGGGCATTGGTTTAGATTTGGGCTCTGGTTTAGGTTCAGGTTTGGGTAATGGTTCTGGCTTTGGCTCTGGCTTGGGCATGGGCTTTGGCATTGGCTCTGGTTTGGGCATGGGCTTGGGCATTGGCTCTGGTTTGGGTTGTGGCTGTGGCATGGGCTTCGGCTTTGGCTCTGCGTACGGCACAGGCTTAGGTTCGGGCTCCTGGAGCTTCTCGACAGCAGCGAGGCCTCGGCCAGCAGCGGCTGCTTGGTGGTAGGCGGAGGCTGCCACTACCCCGATGAGGAGCAGGGCAAGGAGGCGATGCCTCGCCATTGCCGCCTGCTTCTTGAGCTCGCAGCAAGGCTTCTCTGCTCTGTTCTTGCCTGGATAGATAATGGATGGGTGTGCTTGTGTGTGTGGTGTGGAGATTCCCATGGTGTTGGTTTATATAGGGCGGAGGAACCATGCAGATTTGGACGCGCCATCTTCACCCATGGGAGGATATGGACCAGCTTAATTCATCTTCTACAGTAGACTGCAAGCTAGCAAATTAACGTGAGTTTTGGAGAAGAGACTGCGGGTCGTGTGACTAAGTTTGTAGATCGACGCCGGACGGCTAGCTGGTCACCATCTCGCCTTAAAATCCATGTCGCGACCTTAATGGCGTGTACCATATTGAGGACACTTGATATGTACTGTATATGCAGGTCAAGTCTCAGGACTGTTCAATTGCTAGTTGTGGCTGTGCAGCTAGGTGATGAGCGGCAGCTTGGCATCGAATTGGAGCTAAACATATTCTGATGACATGAACTCGTATCTATGTGCGCGTGATCGTACTGCAGCTAGCTAGCACAATTGCGTGATTGTTGCTTCTTGTTCTTTGACCTTCGATCCAAGTCCGGTCGATCTATCTCACTATGTGTGTGTACGGTAAGCTGCAGTGCTCCACCTCCACCGACGACAATTGCGCCATATCTATCGAACCATCCGCAGCATTGAAATCGTTCATCGATGGATCCATCACTATTAATTGGATGGTCACGCGCGCGGCCGGGTGGCGGGCATATCACATGTTTTTTCTTTCTTCGCCATTGATTAACATTGTACCAATGGTGATGGATTTACATCGATTCACACACCAAGAAACCTCGACTATTTAAAGTCGATTAGTTGCTTTGTCCCCTCCTTACAGCGCGTCACACGTCCGCTAATCGACTGACCATAATCATCTAGAAATCGAAGCTGGACCGACACAAGTAAAAGCCGACGAGTGGTCGGTCAAAAGGGGAGTCACGCAAGGTAGAGAATCCTCGGCCTTTTGTTTCAGAAGAAAGGAAAAAGTGGAACCACGCGTCCCAGTTTGCACCACCCAGCTTAACCATGACGCCCAAACAAACTGGATGAAGATCGTATCGGATCGCAGGTATCGATCGGATCTTCATAAGCTAGCTACCTTTTGACAGCATCGCGTACAAATTAACGTACGTACGGGGCTAGGGGCATCGATACCTTGGGCTAGCTCCACAGACCTCGGTCACAAGGGGGAGAAAACGTCGCCGGCAAGGAGATGGCTAAGATGTGATGCGAGTTGAGATCCAAGTTGCCGGTAGGTACAGATCGACATACATACAGGAACATACATAGAAAGGACACTGTAGACCTAGGCACCTAGCTAGAGGCATCCTTGTCAGATGTAAGGGGGACGCTCGCCTTTTCGTGTTTGTTCTTCATGTGCGAGGGAGACATACATTCAATCCGCCAAAAATCTTCCATGGACTCGTTGCGCGGAGAAGAAAACGACCCCCCATCCATCTCTCACTGCACCATGGCTGATGCCTCCCTCCCTAATTGATTTTCTTTCGGTTTGCTATGTCTCAGTTAACTGAGAATTTCTTAAGTCTATGTCACTTACAAAAAATTACTTGAGTTGCACATTTTTTTAACAGAAATGTGCAACTGGACCAAATTGCACTTTTCTTTGAACTGCAGTTGCACTTTTCAGATGTGACTTAGACTTAAGAAAATCTCAATCAACTGAGACATAGACACACCCATTTTCTTTAGCGGTAGGGCATGGCTGCATGGGGCATCTCGCACGCGAAAGCTACCGTGATGAAACCCGGCCATATGTTCTTGTGTTGATTATTAGTATGGTTGGATACGGAAAACTTAAAACGGAGACCGAGCTACAGGTAGCCATTTATTTGTGAACACTCAAAATTCGTATTTTAAAATTTAAAAAAATCCGAAACAAAATTCTCTAGAAATAGATAATAATGTATACTACAATAGTGTAAAATTCAATATAAACTACTTCATATTCTTAGCTACACAAAAACGATAAATTTCTGACAAATTTTATAGTGACAAATTTTATAGTGGATAGTGACTATAAAATTTGTCAGATTTTGTCAATTTAGTGTAGCCTGTAATACAAATCAGTTTGCGTTGATATTTTACACCATTGTAGAATACAACATTGGCTACACCTAGAATTTTATTTCTATTTAAAAAAACTTTTAATATAAGGTGAGAGTTTGAAAATAGAAAGCTACATGTAGCCACTAGTAGAGAAACCCCCCTTTAATACCGGTTCTAAAGGGCCTTTAGTAGGTTCGGTATTAAAGCCTCCCCCTTTTAGTACCGGTTTCACGGAGGATCCCGCGGGGCTGGAGACCTTTGGTACCGGTTCGTAACACGAACCGGTACTAAAGGCTATTTCGTTTAAAAAAAATTATCCATTTTTTTAAATTATTTTTCAATCCCTTTTTTTTTATTTTTTCAGAATTTCTAGTATTTCCATTAGTCTCTAACTACACTTAATCTCTAGTCAAATTACTTACCCATGATCAAATTTCCCGGTCGATCACCCATCCTCACACTACTCCCGCACTAGCAAGCTTAACTTCCGAGTTCCATCCCGTTCCACTTCCAAGTGCTTCGCGCGCATGTTGTTGATAGTAGTATCATATAAATCCTATTAACATGTTGGTCGATGTCACACTTATTTATTGTTTAAATTCCAAATAATTCTCTTAATAAACAAAAGTAATGATGTAATAATAATGTTGAATAAATAAATAAAATTAACTTTTTAAATTTGTATTATTCTAATTAATTTTAAAATTTTCATATTTTTTTTAAAAAATCTGAAAATTTGAAAATCTTATAATTTTATAGTAATATTTTAGGAATAAAAAATCTTATAATTATTAATTTTAATTTTTAAAAATTAAAAATATATAAAATTCTAAATTTCCGGAAAAAAACTAAAATCTTCCTGCTTTCATATTTTTCATTTGGAATTTTGAGAATCTAAAAATTGGCTAACCCGGTAGGCCCGGGTGAATTCGGATGTAACTTTTTCCCACGATGATTTTGATATATTATACGTTTTTTTTCGATGTCGTATGCAAAAGTTAATGTAGTTTTACCATTTTTCAAACCTTTTTTTGCAAAAAGGTGAAAATTCAAATTTGTTAATTTTTCCTAATAGTAGGTTGCATAACATACAAGAATCTGAAAATATTTTATTTTTTGAATTTTCTATCATTTTCTTTTCTATTTTACAGTGTTTAAAAAGACGATCCGGGGGGGGGGGGGGTGGGGAGATGCGTGGGGAGCAGGAAACCCTTTAGTACCGGTTCGTGACACGAACCGGTACTAAAGGTCTACCCTACCCTTTAGTACTTGTTCGTGTCACGAACCGGTACTAAAGGTTTTCCGGCTGACGCTAATCCTTTAGTACCGGTTCGTGACACGAACCAGTACTAAAGGTCTGGGTAGTGCAACCGGTACTAATGCACCCTTTAGTACCGGCTTGTAAAAAAACCGATACTAAAGGCCTGGACGGAAGCCCCTTTTTCTAGTAGCTCAGCCTAAAAACTATCACACTCGGTTGGATACGTCATTCTCACTCTTCTTTCTCTTTTCTCTTGCTTGTGTCAACCTATCATTTCCCTTTTACTTGAGTTTCCATCTGCCCTCTAACATATACCTAGCTAGCTATTCACCAGTTTCTTCCTAGTATGCATAGATGGATGATGTGGGTGTGCAATAAATTAAATTGACATATCCTAGCAATCCTGTTGAAATATTAGGCCCATATGAGTGGCCTATATTAGAATTTAGTTTTTTCTATAAATCTCAAAGCCTACATATGTGATAGCTTATGTGAGTTTAAGTTCAAGTTGGTCGTAGCTCACAAGGGAGCGGCAAGAGATGTAAAGTTTAGTCCCACGTAGAAAGTTGGCAGGAAGTTAAACCACCTTATATGATGGGTTATTCCACCACTAATGAGTGAGAAGAGGAGTGATAACCGTGCGCTTCTCCTCCTCACTCATCTCGACACGACGCACCGGGATTGTGATGAGTGGTTAGTGGATTGCGCCTCGAGCCTAGACTTTTCTTTCTTTTTGCAGTTAACGAAAACGAATAGAGGCCTAGACGAACGCGTCGTAGTTAGTTGGTTCGGGTCCCTCCCGAATCGTGGGCTATCTGTAACCGACTCGAAACGTGCGAAGTGGGCGTGGCCCACGTTTTCTAGAGTTTCCTGAGCCTATATAATCTTTTGCCCGGCTACCACAGAAATACATCTGATACACGAGTTACGGTTTTGTCAGAGGGAATTACAGTTTGCACCAGGTCCTATTCCAAGGGTTGCAAAGACCACCAGGTCTACGTCTTTTTTGCAACATCCACCAGGCCTTGTACTAATCTGTTGCATTTTAGTTTAAATTTTGCTTTGCCTTGCCTTGATAGCCTTATTAGCAGCAGGTCCCCCACAGCCAGCGTTGATATAAAATGTTCAAGTTGTTTTTTTATAAGGAGATATCATGCCAAAATTTTCTAAAATACTTTTCTTCAGGTTTGTTTATAAGAGCATCTCCAACAGGCACACTATATTCCGGCGTGCTAAACCTCGTTTTCGCCGCGCTGTAAACTGATAGCTCGCGCTGGGCGGAAATTTGCCCCGCCGAATGCTCTATTTTGCAGCGCGTGCGCGGGTGGTAAAAGTGCTTCTCCGCCGGGCGCGCCATTATGCAGCGCGTGGCGTGGCTCGATCGACTATTTTAATCGTTTTTGGTTCGAAATAGATCAAATAAAACACGAAAAATTAACTAAAAATACAAAATATATTAAAAATTCGATGGTACGGCGACATTTTATTTAAAACCACCCTAAAATCTACTCTGAGTTCCAATCGAAAACCAACGAGTGGGTGCTCTCGGACGCCGAAGTAGTGTCGGACACCGGAGTAAACGTCCACTCAAAGGAGGAGGAGGAGAGGATGATCGTCGATGGCCCGGCGCTGTTTTTCTTCTCCTCCGCCCTCCTCACCGCCTTCTCCGCCCTCGCCGCCTTCCTCGTCGCCGACTTCGCCCGGCGCTTCTCGCGGCCCGCCTTCTTCTTTGCCGCCGCCGTCTTCTGCTCCTCCTTCGA
This sequence comes from Lolium rigidum, assembly GCF_022539505.1. NCBI lineage: Eukaryota > Viridiplantae > Streptophyta > Magnoliopsida > Poales > Poaceae > Lolium > Lolium rigidum. The sequence goes on along the minus strand of NC_061509.1, from coordinate 75,954,531 downwards.
CACGTAGAACGCCTCCATCGCGGCGACGTCCTCCTTGAATTGCCGCGCCCACTCGAGGCGGAGGCGCTCGTCGCGCTCCGCGATGAGAAGCCGCTGCTCGAGCTCGTGCTGGCGCCGCTGCTGCTCGCGCGTGACGGTCGGCGATGGCGGTGCGAGCTCCTCCGCCTGATCCCGCGTCCACACATCGTGGAAGTTCATTGTGTGGTGGGAGCGGTTGAGGCGCCAGGCGACGGTGTCGTAGGCGCGCGCCGCCTTGTGCGCCGTGTCGAAGGTGCCCAGGTGGATGCGCTCCTCTTCGGAGCGAATCTCGGGGTCGAAGCGGCCACTTGCCCGCGCGCGAACGCTGCGGTTGCCGGAGGCGAAGCGGTGGCGGGGAGGCATCCTGTCGTCGGCGACGGAGCGGCGGCGTGGGAGGCAGAGCGGCGGGACGAGGGAAGGCAGAGGCGAAGCAACACGCGGAGCGACTGAACTTTCCGAACGGTTGGCGTGCGCGCGCGTGGCATTTATAGCACGCGTGCCAGTCGAAGCGGCAAGTTTCCCGCGCGGGATAGCGCAAAAGCGCGAGCGCTGTAAAGGTTTTAACGTGCGCCTCTTTTTCGCGCGTCCACTGGGGGTCCGCGCGGGCAAACTGGCGATTGTTTTAGCCCGCGGCTTTTGCCGAGTCTGTTGGAGATACTCTAACAAAGGATGAAAAGGCTCAAATCGTCATGCACTTGAGCCCATTGTTGGGAGCACCATTTTTTTTTGCTGACGATTAGTACTAGACTAAAATGCAACATATTAGTACAAGACCTGGTGCATCTTGCAAAAAAGAGGTCGACCTGGTGGTTTTTGCAACGCCCGGAACAGTAACTGGTGCAAACTGCAATTCCCTCGTTTTGTCACCTCTCTCTGCTTGCGCCGCCATCGTAGCCTACTCCATCCCGCCCACCGGCGTGCGCCGGCATACGGGAGAGCAGGCCTCCGGAACCGCTCGCCTTTGTGATCCTGTACGGGAGAGGGTGAATTAGGTTTTTGGGAAGCACTCTGCGCGACTGCTCAAGCTCTTCATCATGAGTCGTTTTCCATCCAAGTCAGACGGTGCTTCCTACTGTCGCATTCAACGTTGTCTACTTCGACCCGTCGCCAACAACATTGTCATCAACAACGTTGCTGCTGCAACAGCGACTGTTACATCTCCACCACCTCCACTAGAGCGGTACGTGTGACATATCTCGACCTGTTTAGCGATGGATGTTATATTGTTGGCCCTGCTACTATTCATGTTGATTAATGCATCTAGTATGTTCGAGTTTCACATGTTAGTATGTCATGCTTAATATTCTGGAATTAAATCATAGAAGTTGTGGCTAATTATCCAGCAATCCAAAAACCTAATTGTAGGCAATTTCCTGAGTTAACAATGGCTGGTTTGGATGATGCATTGAGGCCGGATAAATTTACCGGTGTGCACTTTAAGAGGTGGCAGATTAAGGCCACGCTCTCTCTTACTCATCTGAAAGTGTTCGAAGTTAGTAAAGGCATACCTGAAGGAACTATATCTCACGAAGATCAGAAAAAGTTCAAGGAAGCCAATACTCTCTTCGTTAGATGCGTTCTGAGTGTTCTTGCTGATTGTTTGTGTGATGTGTACATACACATAACAGACGATACAGAGCTCTAGGATGCACTGGATGCTAAATTCGGTGCAACCGATCCATGCATTGAACTGTACATCATGGAGAGCTTCAATGACTTCAGGATGGTGAATAACTATTCTGTGGTTGAACAAGGTCATGAGATATAGTGCATTGCGAAAGAGCTTGAACTCCTTAAGTGTACCTTACCAGAAACGTTTGTGACTAGATGCATTACCGCTAAGTTGCCCCCTTCATGGAGGAACTTCGCCACAACTCACAAACATAAGAGACAAGAGATATCAGTTGAAAATCTGATGACGTCTCTTGATGTTGAGGAGAAAGCTCGGGCTAAGGATACTACTGAGAATGGAGAGGGTCGATCTAGCGCCAACATGGTGTAGAAGAAACTCCACAACAAAAACAATGGGAATAACATGCTCTCCTTCAATATGCCTATGAACACTACAACCTTTAAGAAGAAGAAGATAATGAACAAAGAAGATCTGAGCTGCTTTACCTGTGGAGAGGTTGGCCACTTTTCTAAGGACTGCCTAGAGCGTGCAGACCGTAAGAAAAAAGCGAAGCATGTCAACATTGTGACCGCTAGCAATGCTGATGGGTAAGGTAATTTTTTTACTGTTCTCTCGGTATTTCAATTTACATGCTGGTGGATTGATAGTTTGATACGAGTGCTAATGTTCACGTGTGTGCTGACATATCTATGTTCACTTCATATTAGGTCGTCCGAGATTCTTCCGTCTTGATGGGGAATCGGTCACATACTTCTGTTCGTGGTTTTGGCACAGTAGATCTAAAATTCACTTCGGGGAAGATCGTGCAGCTAAGGAATGTGCAACATGTCCCTACTAAGAGCAACAATCTCGTTAGCAGCACCCTTCTATGCAGAGATGGGTATAAGCTTGTTCTAGAGTCGAATAATGTAGTTGTTTCCAAGTTTGGACAATTTATTGGTAAAAGGTATGAGTGCGGAGGCTTGTTCCGTTTTTGACTTTCTGAAATCAGTAATAAGTCTGTAAACCATATTTGTGGCAATGTTAGTCATGATACCAGTGTTTGGCATTCTCGTTTATGTCACATTAATTTTGGTTTAATGTCCCGGCTATCAAATTTGAGTTCAATTCCGAATTTCACCATTGCAAAAGGTTCTAAGTGCCATAGTTGTGTGCAATCAAAGCAACCTTGGAAGCCTCACAAGGCGGCCGAGGAGAGAAATTTGGCACCTCTAGAACTCATACATTATGATCTATGCGAGATGAATGTTGTGTTGACAAAAGGTGGAAAGAGGTATTTCATGACATTGATTGATAATGCGACTAGATTTTGCTATGTTTATTTGTTGCAAACTAAGGATGAAGCTTTAGACTACTTTAAAATTTATAACTGCCTTAGTTCTTCACAAGAAGCAAGCCCCTAAGATAATAAGTTGTAGTGGGTGTCCTCTTTCCAGATGCGAAAGGCTTCTTTCTCTCTACTCTTTATAGTGGAGATGCTAAAAACAAATGATTGAAACCTGCTTGCCCTTCTGATTTATTCCTTGCTGGCACTACGCTGACCGAGGGAGGGTTCTGATGAATATTGGCATCTTGTTGGTTTAATGCAAAAACACGTCCTTGAGCTGGCTTCTTCTGCTGATCCAACTCCTTTGAAGCAAGGGCTAAAAACTTGTGAGTTATCTTAGAAATAAAATCTAGCGTGGCTGACTGAATAAGCAAACTGATTGCCCGATTGATTGTTTACCCCGGTCACTGAAGAATAGAGAGCTGACTGAGCTGCCCCATTTGCTTTCGCATATTGACTAAACATTTCCAACTAGTAGGCACCTTCTTTGGCCGGATCTTCCAATCTTTTTAGAAAACCAGTTCACTGCGCGCCCCACCCCGTCATCAGTCCTGTGTTGCCTATGCTTGCGCCCCAAAACGGTTGCTGACTTTGTACAACTCCGTAGGGCGCGCTACGGCAACACAGCCTACGCTTGCTGCTTGCTGGTTTTTCCATCATCCAATCCACAACAAATCGAATGAAACCGCTTCGGATTTCTTTTGATGAAAACCCGAAATTTGGCACCTCTAGAACTCATACATTATGATCTATGCGAGATGAATGTTGTGTTGACAAAAGGTGGAAAGAGGTATTTCATGACATTGATTGATAATGCGACTAGATTTTGCTATGTTTATTTGTTGCAAACTAAGGATGAAGCTTTAGACTACTTTAAAATTTATAAGGCCGGAGTCGAAAATCAACTAGAGAGAAAGATCAAGCGTCTTAGGTTGGATAGAGGTGGTGAATATTTTCCTAAAATCTTTGATGAATTCTGTGAGGAACATGGTATTATTCATGAGAGGACACCTCCCTGTAGGATTTCGTAGCATAGAAAACAAATTTTTTTTCCTACCGCAAGCACGAATAATCAATCCGAAATTAGATGGTAGAAACAAGGTGAGATCAACATACCCTCAAAGATCGCTAAGCGTTAACGAGATAAATCTCGTGGATGGTGTAGTCAATCACTTGCCGCTCTCAAGAGCGCGTAGAAGAACTTGACGATGCCACAATCGGGCAGCACCTTCGCACTCGGTCACACGTACGGTCTCGATGAAGACGTCCTTCTCCCTGTTCCAGCGGGCAGCAGAAGTAGTAGATCCTCCTCGGAATCCCGGCAGTACGACGGCATGGTGACGGTGGTGGTGGAGAACTCTGGCAGGGCTTCGCCAAAACCGTGCTGGAGAGAGGTGAAGGAGGGAGTCGCTACGGTTTAGAGAGAGGGGCTAGGGCGCCGGCCAGGGTGCCCTTGGGTGGTGCGGCTCAAGTGGTGGTCTGCCCCTCCCTCCTCTCCCCTTTCAATAGGTGGAAAGCCCTAGGGTTCAATCAAAAACCACATTGGAGTCCAATTGCAAAACCTACCAAATTGGGAAACCTAGACAAGGTGGGATCTCTCCCTTTCCTTGTCATCTGGCCGGCCAAGGAGGTGGAATCCACCATGGACTCCACCTTCCCACCTTGTAGGTCGGCTAGGGCTGGTGGAATCCATCCGAGAGACTGGGACTCCACCTGCCATAGTGAATTGTTCTGGATGATTCTAGAACCTTCTAGAACCTTCCGTAAATTCACCGGACCACTCCCAAACTTGGAATGCAATTTCCAATATATGCATCTTAATCTCCGGACCATTCCGGAACTCCTCGTGATGTCCTGGATACCATCCGATACTCCAAACAATATTTGAACTCCATTCATATTTAATATTGTCAACACCCGGATTTTTAAGTCCAGATGCCTATTATGCTCATCGCAATCCCAAGAATATTGTTGTTGCGAGACATAACAATGGATATCGTAAGTCATCATTCATTACAAGCCATAATCATCTTACGAGAGTAGATCACATGATCCAATATTACAACCATAGTTGATCTATTGATCAACGAACATCACAAATATTACAAAGCGGAAGCGTAGTAGTAGTGGACTATCTAAATCCACAGGCCAACGCTTGACGTTAGAAGAACTCCTAGTTGTTGTAGCCGTCCTGCTGGCCGTCATCTTCGTACTACTGCTCCTCTTCATAGTCTGTCCATTTGAATAGCCATGGACACAGCCGTGAGTACTTTTAAAGTACTCGCAAACTAATACTAAGGTAAGTAACACTATTTCACTAAAGAGGGTTCTAAGCTCTAGGTTTATTTGCATAAAGCCAATTTTAGTTCATAAGCATTTAGTAAAAGACTCATCATTTGATAACTAACTTAAGTGGGAACATTAGTGTCATTCCCACAACTCAGTTGTGATTCAAGTTAAGTCACCCTTCACCATTCACCAACATTTTCAAGAATCTGACACCGGAAACTGTATGGCCTTTCCAATCGTCCGTAACCGTGGACACGGCTATTCGAATAGGTTTACACTCTGCAGAGGTTGCACACTTGTGCCACAACATTTGATTACATCCATCGGGGATAACCCCGAATCATCGTAACTCGATACGCGGATCATCAACCATAACCTTTCACTTATACATCCTAGTATAGGCACCTCTCCCCATGAGCTTGGCCTCCCAGTGAAGACAAACCGTCAGCCTGGGAACTACACAGGGCTTGGCCGGTCAATTCACCTCATTTCACATCATTCCACTTTTAACGGAGGCAGCCTCGGCATAACCCCTATGATGCTTGTTCAGAGGGAACCCATACTAAGACACATAAACTTCCAGTTAAGCCCTACCCATAATCAGGTATTGTGGGGGTACTCAAAAATTGGAAAGGTATCGCATCCAAACCAATATCAGTTTTAGCCAAAAATCACCATCTTCTCCAAGTCATATTCACCTTCAAAAATCATTCAAGTCACTTCACTTCACCAAGTTCCCATCTAGAGTAGTCAATTTTATTTGTTAGCACTAGCAACTAATCATGAGGGGTGCTAACTTAGCTTTGCTTGTTCTAGGCTAAGTTTGGTACTCTTGTGCTACTCTAGACCAAGTGAATCATGAATCAAAAAGTAACTTTAATAAAGAAAATTCAATAAATCTTGTAAAGTAAAAACTTGGGATAGGACCATTAAGCATAAAGTAAAATAGGGTGATGCATGGCTCTTGTAGAGCTTTGCACTTGCAAGGGTATTAGCTTGCCTTGGTTGGTGTACTGGTCAAAGTGGTCTTCCTCTCCTTGGAAGTAGACCTCCTCCTCCTCTTGCTACTCTTCGGTACTAGCGTCTAAAAACGAATACGGTACATACAATCTGTAACACCCCAAATTTCAAAACAAAGAGAAAATGAATTTACTTTTTCCAAAAATGAGAACCAACAAAAACTTTTCTTACATAGAATGCTATGCATAGCGCTCATACCTAATACTTGTGTTTTGCCATGATGAGTGTATTATGCTTATGTGATAAATCCTAAAACCCTAAAGTGATCAAGTGAAGATCACAAACCAAATAAAATAAAAGAGAAAGAAATCAAATAAGAAAAACCCTAAACCCTAACCTTCTCAAAAATCATTTGGATCTATTTTGAGAAACCAAAATAAAAGAAAAAGACATATGTGGGCATGTAGCCCTAATATGTAAATTTTGAACCCTACCTTTCTTACTTTGCTAAATGGTGGTGAACCATTGCAAAACTTACCAAACCCTAAACCTCATCCCTTTTGGCACCAATCTTTGAAAAACCAAAATAAAAAGAAAAGATATTGATTAAGAAAAAGGCATATGAAAGCCTATGGCTACTTTGTGTAAATGCTAAAACTTTGTTTGTCTACCTGGGTAGATGGTTTGGAAATACCTCAACACACTCAACCAAGTACTTACCCACCAATTCAAGTGAGACACAAAATAAAATCAAATATATGCATAGAGGCATATGTGGCACTTAGCCAAAATATCAAATCTGGACCTAGATACCCACATTGCCACAATTTGGTTTGAACCCTTTACCCAACTCCTTCTAACCCCAAATAAACCTCACACTTGCTTAAGTGAAGCAAAGAAAAAGAAAAGAATAAAAGTTAGAAAATCACAAAACCCTCACATATGGTTTATGCCATTTTTCCAAATCTTTGACCTAGAACAATTTGGTCTTCACCATTAGTTGTATTATGTTACTAAACACTTATTACAACTTTTGGAATCAAAGAAACACAAATCAAATCAAATTCAAACTCAAATTGTGATCACATATGATAATGGTCAAATCTGCCATTTATATTCTGGTCACTACTTTGAGCCTCTCTATTTCAAGTTTTTCAAACTAAACTCTCTCAATTCTTTGCACCTCATCCAAGAGCACATGAAAGAGAACAACTTTGGTCAAGACCACCATGTCAAATTCATCTTGGATCAAATTCTATGCTCATCCAAAGTTGGAACTTTTTATCAAATGCAACAATCTCCCACTTAGCAATTTTTGCATCTCTTTGATTTTTAAAATTCCACCACCACACATGGTTGTCTCTGGTCATTTCCAACTCAACCAAACCAACCATTCTCAATTTTCGCATCCATTTGAATTCAACCAAAATTTGCAATGTTTTTGAATAAGGCAAATAGGGATCAAATGCAAACACTATTTAAAATAGTGTTTTGGCCAAACCACTTGCCCCATTTCACTCCCCCTGGTCCCTTGTCCCCTCTCACCCTACCCATGCACAGCAACCCTAAGAGGGGGGCCAAACCCACCATGGACATGGCCATGCCACACATGGCACTCCCCTCCTCTCTTCTCCTTCCCCTCAACCCTGGCCACCATGTCTCTGAGCTCCACCACGCTGCCCTACTGCTGCCTAGCCCCTATACTGCATGAAATCGACCAGATCCTCGCTGGAGAACGCGTGCCCTATGCATGCCGAGGATGTCGAGCACGTTCCCGTGGACGCGCGCAGAGCACGCGCCAAGCCGACAAGCTACGCCTCCCCCGGACCCCCATGCTGCACGTCGAGCTTCACCGTAGTGACACAAACCCGCCAGACAAGGTCCCTTGCTCGCGCAAGCCCTGTCGCCGGCGACCAAACCGCCGGATTCCGGTAACCTTGCCGCCAGAGCATCGCCGTCTCTCGCGCACGCCAGGCCGTCCCCCACCTCGCCCTCTAGCTCTCTAGCACCGCCTGGACGCCGCCTACCTAACGCCCACCTCGCCGACCCCCTTCCCTCGCCAGAGCCGCCGCTCTGCTGTCAACCCTGCCGCACACCTCACGGCCACCTCGCATACTATAAAAGGAGCCGTCCCCGCGCCTTCACCTCCACAGCAAACCCACTCCTCTCCTCTCTCTGAACCTCCTCCGCTCCTCTCCACCGCACATCGCCGCCGCTAGCCAGCCAATTGCTTGCCGGAGGCCCGCAAGCAATCTCAGAGCAATCCTCCGCCACAGGCCACCTCAAGCCTCGCCACCTGTACCAATCGACTCCCCGTCGTCGACAATGTCGCCTCGCATCGTCGCCGCCCCTCGCCGAAGTCCAGGAGCGCCGCCGACCCCCTACCTCCACCGCGGCAGCGACCTCTTCCCCTCGACGGAGACGACGAGCCTCGACCGTCGGATCTTCGTCTAATCGAACGGATCACGTTGAACGGTACCGCTTCGGCAAACTCCAGTCGCTGACGTGCGGGCCCCTCTGTCGGGCGGCCCGTGGCGTGTGAAGCGTTACTGGGCTATCCCATTAGTCCCTTTTCTAGCGTTTAAATCTTTCAGCCCGTTTATTTCCCGCCTATCCCATTAGTCCCTTTTCTATTTAAATTGTTTCAGAGAAATTCAAATACTGGTCCTGTCTTAGAAATTAAATAGTTTCAAATCTACCCAACCAATTTTGATAAATTTTATATTGATGGAAAGCTTGCAAAAAGATCTATCCAACCCCATTGGTCCCACCTTGAGTTCTTGTGTATAATTAATGTGACAAAAATAACAAGGCAGGGACTTTTGTGACTTCAAATAAATCTTAAAAATCAACCAATTTGAATTTTGAAGTACATCCAATTGCTATAATTCACATTTCACTTACACTAATTGTTTATGCAAAAAGATGGCATGGTTAACTTGAGTGATCATGGCCCAAAGTAAATAAAGGACTATATGACTAGTTAGTTAAGTGATATTATCCAAAACTATTATGCAAATCATATGAAGTGTTTCACTTCATTTAAATCTTGTCCCAAGTAATTTCATATGAAGTTTGAACCCCGGGTCAAATACTCTCACATGAAATACTTGGTGATTTTAAATGATAATTAGAATTGTTAAATAGTATGAGGTATTCTACCTCATTTAAATTATTTTCTCAAATGATGATGATGAATGGTTGACTTTGGTCAACATGATTTCATGTATGATTGTTTGAGAAGTTAAATCTTAAGAAGATTCAATGAGAGGATATTATTCCTCAATAACTAAATGGAAACTATCATTTACATAGGAAGTTAGTTTTCTCTAACACTAAGTAAGAAAACCCTAGATTAAATTTTGGTAGCAATGTTAAGTGAGTATGCTAGATCATTTGGAGTGAGCCATTAAGGCTAATTAAGGCTACTTAAGTATTGTTTGGTGATTGTATCCTCGTATTCGTGTATAGACGCTAGTACCGGAGAGTACCAGGAAGAGGAAGGATTCTACCCAGAAGAAGAAGAGCACTTTGATCACCTCAACCACCAAGGCAAGCTAAAACCATTGCAAGTTCCATTGTTGCAAGCTAATACTCTTGCAAAGTGCAAAGCCCCTTTGGGGCAAGGCACCATGATTCTTACCTTTCTTACCACAAGCCTATCCCAAGTTTTTACCTTACAAGTTTTTACTTGTTTATTCAAAGAGTTACGTTTATAGTTAACTTTGGTCTAAGATAAGAAGATTTACTAGAGTAGCAAAGTTAGTCTCAAGCTAGCAAAGCAAGATAGCACCCCTCATGATTAGTGCTAGTGCTAAATATTAAAACTTGACTACTCTAGATGGGAACATGTGATTTGAATTGAATTTGAAACCTTGGAATGACGAGTCATTCCATTGAATGATTTTTGAAGGTGAATATGACCAAGAGAAGATGGTGATTTTTGATATAAAACTGATATTGGTTTGAATGCGATACCTTTCCAATTTTGAGTACCCCCACAATACCCGATTATGGGTAGGGCTTAAGCTGGAAGTTTATGCATCTTAGTATGAGTTCCCTCCGAACGGACATCATAGGGGTTATGCCGAGGCTGCCTCCGTTGTTGAGAAATGATGTGAATTGAGGTGAATTGTGCGGCCAAGCCTCGTGCGGTTCCCGAGTTGACGAGTTGGTCTTCACTTGGGAGGCCAAGCTCATGGGGAGAGGTGCTCATACTAGGGTTTGTAAGTGAAAGGTTATGGTTGATGATCCGCGTACTGTGTTACGATGATTCGGGGTAATCCCGACGGATGAAATCAAATGTTGTGGCACAAGTGTGCAACCTCTGCAGAGTGTAAACCTATTCGAATAGCCGCGTCCACGATTACAGAAGGTTGGAAAGGCCATACAGTGTCCGATGTCAATTTTTTTGAAAATGATGGTGAAGTGAATGGTGAATGTAACTTGTTTTTGAATCACAACTTGAGTTGTGGGAATGACACTAATGTTCCCACTTGAGTTAGTTAGCACATGAGTAAGTCTTTTCTCAAATACTTGTGAACTAAAATTGGATTTATGCAAATAAACTAGAGCTTAGCACCCCCTTACCAGAATTGTTAGAACTTACATTATTATTAGTTTGCGAGCACTTTAAAGTACTCACGGCTGTGTCCCTGGCTATTCAAATGGCCAGACTATGAAGAGGAGCAGAACTATCAAGATGACGGCAACCAAGATGTCTACGACAACTAGGGAATCTTCTGACGTCAAACGTTGGCCTGTGGACTAGAGAGTCCATTCTATTTACGCTTCCCCTATGAACTTGTGTATGTCCGTTGATCAGTAGATCAACTATTTGTGTAATATTGGATCACGTGATCTATTTGTAAGACGACTATGGTATGTAATGGATGATGACTTATGATATTCAACTGTTATGTCTCGCAACAAAAATATTCCTGGGATTGCAATGTATGGCATAACAGGCATCTGGACTTAAAAATCCGGGTGTTGACAAGTTGGTATCAGAGCCATTGTTTGACCTTAGGAGACCCTAGTTAGAATGGACGTCTGCAAAACTTAGTTTCAAAACAAATGAAGTGAATATTTATGAAAACTTATTCTCACTCTTATCCTTGAGATCTTTTTCAAAATGAGAATTTCATGCTCTACTTTTCTTTGCAAGCCTACATAAAATTTTGCACACTTGACCACTTCTTTAACCTACTCATCCTCATTGTTCATAGATGGATTACAAATGGGAGTTCTATCAGCTTGGTCACGGAGGAAACTTGATGTTCGAGAAAGACTTGAAGCAACTAGTGGAATATCTAGGACGCCCGTATCCCGAGTTCTTCGGAACACCCCTCAACAATCACTCCGGAGGGCCACCTCGGTGGGAAGTTTCTGCTGATCTACGATGAAAGCTTGGAACCCCGGTATGGGAAACCATCTGGTTTTCTGTAATGGGAAACACTTGAAAGGAAGGACTATTCCGAGCAATGCAAGAAGCAATTGCCCGTCTATGTGGACAAAATGAGAACAAGATCAAGAACACTCGCTTCATCTACTACCCAAGACATGACCCCATGGGAAGACCGATGACCATGCCCCCGCACACGGAGATGAACCACTATGTAGCACACCTCGACTTCATGCTGTACAAGACCCGCAAGGAGTTGGACAACGCCCTCGCCTCTCGCCAAGCACATTACCCGTAAAGACGAAGAATCCACCCTGAAGAGTAGTATCACCCCAGCACTTAAGTAGGTGTGAGTTGTATCAGGATCCCCTTGTATCGTAGAGCGAATGAATGGTTCTTCAAACCAACGGAGTGTTAGATTTGTAATGTGTGATGTTTGGTATGAATGAAAAAGTGTTGCTGGTTTTTACCCCCTCAACACTACTCAAGTTTTCAAGTTTTGAACTTTTGAACTTTCTTAAACTTTAAACCAAACAAACCATAGAAATTTCCCTCTTATCTTATCATCCACTTCGATGTTCAGATGGCCCCACCAACCCGCAGCGCCAACCAAGACGCCATGATGCAGATGCTAGAGATGATGATGGCTGACCGAGAAGCCGAGAGAGCTGAACGCCAAGCCAACATCGCTGCACTGCAGCAGATTGCTCAGAACAACAACGGCCATGGAAACCACGACCACCCTGGGTGAAAACTGAAGAACTTTCAGAACACCAACCCACCTATTTTCAGCAAGACCGAAGAGCCCCTCGACGCAGATGACTGGCTCCAGACAATGGAGAACAACCTCGAAGTTGCGCAAGTTGAAGCCACCGAGAAAGTACTATTCGCCACCCACTACCTATCAGGACCTGCAAGAGCCTGGTGGACAAGCGCCCGCGCAATGAATGCGGGACAGATGATGACCTGGGAAGACTTCAAGCTGAAGTTTAGCAAATACCATGTGCCCCAAGGACTGATTAAGAAGATGAGAGATGAGTTCCGCGAACTCAAGCAAGGCAGAATGTCTGTGGTAGAATACCGCGACAGATTCCTTACTCTATCAAGGTACGCCCCGGACGAAACCGACACCAATGAGAAGCGGAAGGAAAGATTTCTGAACGGACTCCACGACGAGATGCAGACTATACTGGTCAACATTCCCTTTACTGACCTAGAAGCCCTGGTGGACTCCGCCATCCAGATGGAAGGGAAGCTTCACCAAGCCAACGAGAATCGCAAATGCCGGATGATGAACCAGCATGGGTCCAGCAATACCCAGAAGTACCACAACAACTCATCTGGAGGATTTACTCCCAGGTACAACAAGCCCCCTGCTCAGAACTACCGCCCAAACTACACCAACAACCACGGAGGACCCCCGAAGCCCGGAGGCAACAACAACAACAATCACACCAGCAACAACAACCCCAGCAACAACAACAACAACAACAACAACGGGAACAACAACAACAATACCGGCCCTAGGACTGGAAGCAACGCCATCCCCGTCGCCAACAAGGACAAGGCCACCATCACTTGTTATGAGTGTGGAGTGGTTGGGCATTACTCCAATGAGTGCCCCAAGAGACTAGCCAAGATTGCCGCCAACACCGCTGCACCTGCTCAGAACCAACGCCGCTTTGCCGCAAGAAGGAACCAGAACAACAACAACGGCCACCTCTACAACATGACTGCCACAGAAGCCCAAGAAGCACCTCAGGCCATGCCAAGTATGTTTCCCTGTTGAATCATATTGCCCAATCTCTCTTAGGAACCTAACTTTTCTTAAAATCTCGGGACGAGATTTGTTTAAGGGGGAAGGGTTTGTAACACCCAAAATTTCAAAACAAAGATAAAATGAATTTCCTTTTTCCAAAAATGAGAACCAACAAAAACTTTTCCTACATAGAATGCTATGCATAGTGCTCATACCTAATACTTGTGTTTTGCCATGATGAGTGTATTATGCTTATGTGATAAACCCTAAAACCCTAAAGTGATCAAGTGAAGATCACAAACCAAAAAAAATAAAAGAGAAATAAATCAAATAAGAAAAACCCTAAACCCTAACCTTCTCAAAAATCATTTGGATCTATTTTGAGAAACCAAAATAAAAGAAAAAGACATATGTGGGCATGTAGCCCTAATATGTAAATTTTGAACCCTACCTTTCTTACTTTGCTAAATGGTGGTGAACCATTGCAAAACTTACCAAACCCTAAACCTCATCCCTCTTGGCACCAATCTTTGAAAAACCAAAATAAAAAAAGATATTAATTAAGAAAAAGGCATATGCAAGCCTATGGCTACTTTGTGTAAATGCTAAAACTTTGTTTGTCTACCTGGGTAGATGGTTTGGAAATACCTCAACACACTCAACCAAGTACTTACCCACCAATTCAAGTGAGACACAAAATAAAATCAAATATATGCATAGAGGCATATGTGGCACTTAGCCAAAATATCAAATCTTGACCTAGATACCCACATTGCCCCAATTTGGTTTGAACCCTTTACCCAACTCCTTCTAACCCCAAATAAACCTCACACTTGCTTAAGTGAAGCAAAGAAAAAGAAAAGAATAAAAGTTAGAAAATCACAAAACCCTCACATATGGTTTATGCCATTTTTCCAAATCTTTGACCTAGACCAATTTGGCCTTCACCATTAGTTGTATTATGTTATTAAACACTTATTACAACTTTTGGAATCAAAGAAACACAAATCAAATCAAATTCAAACTCAAATTGTGATCACATATGATAATGGTCAAATCTGCCATTTATATTCTGGTCACTACTTTGAGCCTCTCTATTTAAAGTTTTTCAAACTAAACTCTCTCAATTCTTTGCACCTTATCCAATATCACATGAAGGAGAACAACTTTGGTCAAGACCACCATGTCAAATTCATCTTGGATCAAATTATATGCTCATCCAAAGTTGGAACTTTTTATCAAATGCAACAATCTCCCACTTAGCAATTTTTGCATCTCTTTGATTTTTAAAATTCCACCACCACACATGGTTGTCTCTGGTCATTTCCAACTCAACCAAACCAACCATTCTAAATTTTTGCATCCATTTCAAATTAAACCAAGTTTTGCAAAGTTTTTGAATAAGGCAAATAGGGATCAAATGCAAACACTATTTAAAATAGAGTTTTGGCCAAACCACTTGCCCCATTTCACTCCCCCTGGTTCCCTTGTCCCCTCTCACCCTACCTATGCACAGCAACCCTAAGAGGGGGGCCAAACCCACCATGGACATGGCCATGCCGGCCATGCCACACATGGCACTCCCTCCTCTCTTCTCCTTCCCCTCAACCCCGCCACCATGTCTCCGAGCTCCACCACGCCGCCCTACCGCTGCCTAGCCCCTCTATCGCATGAAATCGACCAGATCCTTGCCGGAGAACGCGCGCCCTGGGCATGCCGAGGATGTCGAGCACGTTCCCGTGGACGCGCGCAGAGCACGCGCCAAGCCGACAAGCTACGCCTCCCCCGGAACCGCATGCTGCACGTCGAGCTTCACCGCAACGACAGAAACCCGCCAGACAAGGTCCCTTGCTCGCGCAAGCCCTGTCGCCGGCGACCACACCGCCGGATTCCCGTAACCTTGCCGTCAGAACATCGCCATCTCGCGCGCACGCCAGGCCGTCCCCCACCTCGCCCTCTAGCTCTCTAGCACCGCCTGGACGCCGCCTACCTAACGCCCACCTCGCCGACCCCCTTCCCTCGCCGGAGCCACCGCTCTGCTGTCAACCCTGCCGCACACCTCACGGCCACCTCGCATACTATAAAAGGAGCCATCCCCGCGCCTTCACCTCCATAGCAAACCCACTCCTCCCCTCTCTCTGAACCTCCTCCGCTCCTCTCCACCACACATCGCCGCCGCTAGCCAGCCAATTGCTCGCCGGAGGCCCGCAAGCAATCTCAGAGCAATCCTCCGCCACAGGCCACCTCAAGCCTCACCACCTGTACCAATCGACTCCCCGTCGTCGACAACGTCGCCTCGCATCATCGCCGCCCCTCGCCGGAGTCCATGAGCGCCGCCGACCCCCTACCTCCACCGCGGCAGCGACCTCTTCCCCTCGACGGAGATGACAAGCCTCGACCGTCGGATCTTCGTCTAATCGAACGGATCACGTTGAACGGTACCGCTTCGGCAAACTCCAGTCGCTGACGTGCGGGCCTCTCTGTCAGGCGTCCCGTGGCGTGTGAAGCGTTACTGGGCTGGCCCTTCTGGCATTTAAATCTTTCGGCCCGTTTATTTCCCGCCTAGCCCATTAGTCCCTTTTCTATTTAAATTGTTTCAGAGAAATTCAAATACTGGTCCTGTCTTAGAAATTAAATAGTTTCAAATCTACCCAACCAATTTTGATGAATTTTATATTGATGGAAAGCTTGCAAAAAGATATATCCAACCCCATTGGTCCCACCTTGAGTTCTTGTGTAGAATTAATGTGACAAAAATAACAAGGCAGGGACTTTTGTGACTTCAAATAAATCTTAAAAATCAACCAATTTGAATTTTGAAGTAAATGCAATTGCTATAATTCACATTTCACTTACATTAATTGTTTATGCAGAAAGATGGCATGGTTACCTTGAGTGATCATGGCCCAAAGTAAATAAAGGACTATATGACTAGTTAGTTAAGTGATATTATCCAAAACTATTATGCAAATCATATGAAGTGTTTCACTTCATTTAAATCTTGTCCCAAGTACTTTCATACGAAGTTTGAACCCCGGGTCAAATACTCTCACATGAAATACTTGGTGATTTTAAATCATAATTAGAATTGTTAAGTAGTATGAGGTATTCTACCTCATTTAAATCATTTTCTCAAATGATGATGATGAATTGTTGACTTAGGTCAACATGATTTCATGTATGATTGTTTGAGAAGTTAAATCTTAAGAAGATTCAATGAGAGGATATTATTCCTCAAGAACTAAATGGAAACTATCATTTACATAGGAAGTTAGTTTTCTCTAACACTAAGTAAGAAAACCCTAGATTAAATTTTGGTAGCAATGTTAAGTGAGGATGCTGGATCATTTGGAGTGAGCCATTAAGGCTAATTAAGGCTACTTAAGTATTGTTTGGTGATTGTATCCTCGTATTCGTGTATAGACGCTAGTACCGGAGAATACCATGAAGAGGAAGGATTCTACCCAGAAGAAGAAGAGCACTTTGATCACCTCAACCACCAAGGCAAGCTAACACCATTTGAAGTTCCATTGTTGCAAGCTAATACTCTTGCAAAGTGCAAAGCCCCTTTGGGGCAAGGCACCATGATTCTTACCTTTCTTACCACAAGCCTATCCCAAGTTTTTACCTTGCAAGTTTTTACTTGTTTATTCAAAGTGTTACGTTTATAGTTAACTTTGGTCTAAGATAAGAAGATTTACTAGAGTAGCAAAGTTAGTCTCAAGCTAGCCAAGCAAGATAGCACCCCTCATGATTAGTGCTAGTGCTAAATATTAAAACTTGACTACTCTAGATGGGAACATGTGATTTGAATTGAATTTGAAACCGCGGAATGATGAGTCATTCCATTGAATGATTTTTGAAGGTAATATGACCAAGAGAAGATGGTGATTTTTTATATAAAACAGATATTGGTTTGAATGCGATACCTTTCCAATTTTGAGTACACCCACAATACCTGATTATGGGTAGGGCTTAACCGGAAGTTTATGCATCTTAGTATGGGTTCCCTCTGAACACACATCATAGGGGTTATGCTGAGGCAGCCTCCGTTATTGAGAAATGATGTGAATTGTGGTGAATTGTACGGCCAAGCCTCGTGCGGTTCCCGGAGTTGACGATTGGTCTTCACTGGGAGGCCAAGCTCATGGGGAGAGGTGCTCATACTAGGGTTTGTAAGTGAAAGGTTATGGTTGATGATCCGCGTCATCGTGTTACGATGATTCGGGGTAATCCCGACGGATGAAATCAAATGTTGTGGCACAAGTGTGCAACCTCTGCAGAGTGTAAACCTATTCGAATAGCCGCGTCCATGGTTACGGACGGTTGGAAAGGCCATACAGTGTCCGATGTCAATTTTTTTTAAAATGATGGTGAAGTGAATGGTGAATGCGACTTGTTTTTGAATCACAACTTGAGTTGTGGGAATAACACTAATGTTCCCACTTGAGTTAGTTAGCACATGAGTAAGTCTTTTCTCAAATACTTGTGAACTAAAATTGGCTTTATGCAAATAAACTAGAGCTTAGCACCCCCTTACCAGAATTGTTAGCACTTACATTAGTATTAGTTTGCGAGCACTTTAAAGTACTCACGGCTGTGTCCCTGGCTATTCAAATGGCTAGACTATGAAGAGGAGCAGAACTATCAAGATGACGGCAACCAAGATGTCTACGACAACTAGGGGATCTTCGACGTCGAGACGTTGGCCTCGTGGACTAGAGAGTCCATTCTATTTACGCTTCCGCTATGAACTTGTGTATGTCCGTTGATCAGTAGATCAACTATTTGTGTAATATTGGATCATGTGATCTATTTGTAAGACGACTATGGTATGTAATAGATGATGACATATGATATTCAACTGTTATGTCTCGCAATAACAATATTCCTGGGATTGCGATGTATGGCATAACAGGCATCTGGACTTAAAAATCCGGGTGTTGACACAATCACTACACCAATCTTAAACACTAGACCACTACAAGAAACGTTCTGATAGACAAC
>NC_061509.1:75919878-75936034 GCF_022539505.1 Lolium rigidum | reverse complement strand
GACCTTGCTATGTTCTGTTGTACTACTCTGAGGGATGTGATATTTGCGGAATGGTACTTCGCGAATGTTATATCAACGACTGGCATACTACAACATGCAGTGGTATGCAGGGTCACCACAAACCATGCTACTGAAATTCGTTTGAAAAATCCTTGTTTGCTTGCTAGCAAATCTGATATTGCTGAACTTGATGTGTACACTACTCAATGCTATGCTATTATTTGCAAAGAAGTTCTGTTTTCATTTGAGGATATGTCTCCTTCTTTGCCACCTGCGGTTGCTAACCTTTTGCAGGAATTCATTGATGTGTTTCCACAAGATATTCCACCTAGATTACCACCTATTCATGGGATAGAACACCAGATTGACTTGATTCCAGGAGCTGCGCTGCCCAACCATGCACCATATCGTACCAATCCTGAAGAGACCAAAGAAATTCAGCGACAAATTCAGGTTCTCCAAGATAAAGGTTACATTCGTGAGTCTCTTAGTCCATGTGCTGTCCCTATTATCTTGGTACCTAAGAAGGATGGTTCTTCACGCATGTGTACCGATTGTAGAGCTATTAATAATATTACCATTCGATACCGTCATCCTATACCTCATTTAGATGATATGCTTGATGAATTGAGTGGTTCTATTATGTTCTCTAAAGTTGATTTGCGTAGTGGTTACCACCGGATTCGTATGCAATTAGGAGATGAATGGAAAACATCGTTTAAAACTAAGTTCGGTTTATATGAGTGGTTAGTAATGCCTTTTGGTTTAACTAATGCACCTAGTACTTTCATGAGACTGATGAACGAAGTTTTACGTGCTTTCATTGGACGTTTTGTGGTGGTATACTTTGATGATATTCTGATTTATAGCAAATCTTTGGAGGAACATTTGGATCATTTACGTGTTGTTTTCAATGCTTTACGTGATGCACGTTTGTATGGTAATCTTGAGAAGTGCACATTTTGCACCAATCGAGTTGCGTTTCTTGGCTATGTTGTTACTGCGCAGGGAATTGAAGTTGATCCAGCCAAGATTGAGGCAATTGGGAGTTGGCCACAGCCAAAGACGGCCACACAAGTGAGGAGTTTTCTTGGCCTTGCTGGTTTCTATAGGCGCTTTGTGAAAGATTTTGGATCCATTGCTGCGCCGCTGAATGATCTTACCAAGAAGGATGTGCCCTTTGTGTGGGGCGATGCACAACAAGACGCCTTCATGATTCTGAAAGATAAGTTAACACATGCTCCATTACTCCAACTTCCTAATTTCAATAAGACTTTTGAGCTTGAATGTGATGCTAGTGGAATTGGTTTGGGAGGTGTGTTATTACAAGAGGGCAAACCTGTTGCATATTTTAGTGAGAAATTGAGTGGGCCTAGTCTGAACTATTCTACTTATGATAAAGAATTATATGCGCTGGTTCGGACATTAGAAACTTGGCAACATTATTTATGGCCTAAAGAATTTGTTATACATTCTGATCATGAATCTTTGAAGCATATTCGTAGTCAAGTTGAATCATCGCCATGCAAAGTGGGTTGAGTTTATTGAGTCTTTTCCTTATGTTATCAAACACAAAAAGGGTAAAGATAATGTTATTGCTGATGCTTTGTCGCGCCGATATACTATGCTATCTCAACTTGACTTCAAGATTTTTGGATTAGAAACTATAAAGGAACAATACTTGCATGATGCTGAATTTAAAGATGTGTTGCTGAATTGTAAAGATGGTAGAACATGGAACAAATTCGTCCTCAATGATGGATTTGTGTTCCGTGCTAACAAGCTATGCATCCCAGATGGTTCCGTTCGTCTTTTGTTGTTGCAGGAGGCTCATGGAGGAGGATTGATGGGACACTTTGGTGTGAAGAAGACGGAGGATGTACTTGCTGCACACTTCTTTTGGCCACGTATGCGTCGAGATGTTGAGAGATTTGTGGCACGCTGCACTACATGTCAAAAAGCTAAGTCTCGACTTAATCCACATGGTTTATATATGCCTCTTCCTGTTCCTAGTGTACCTTGGGAGGATATTTCTATGGATTTCGTTTTGGGATTGCCTCGTACACAGAAGGGGAGGGATAGTATCTTTGTTGTTGTGGATAAGGAGGACGAGCCGATGTCAGGATGATGTTGTCCTTCATGCTAAGGCACGTCAGCCGACGAACCTCGTCCCGAAGCTCATCTGCCGACAGGTCGGCAGAGCTGATCCTCGAGTTGTCGGTCTTGCCGGTGTATAGCCATAACTGGTGGGGTCGAGACATCAGCGGTTGCACCCGACGTTGTAGGAACACTGAAACTACTTCAGTGCCGCACATCGTCATGCCTCCCGCGTTCTTCAGAATGATGACCCGCTCAAACAGTCTGTCGGCTATCGCCCTCTCTTCGGGAGAAAGGGCGTTTCGCCAGGACTTTATCTTCTGAGCCACCAGGACATCATCAAAATGAGGAAGATTTGAGCGCCGCCCGGGCACTATGGGGTCGCGCAGATAAAACCACTTGTTGCGCCAGCCCTGGACGGACTCCTTCATTGGATATTCAAAATAATTGACCTCATTCCTAACAACAAAGCCAACGCCACCTATATATGACGGGGGGGGGCATTGCTGCCGTTGTGGTGCTTCACGTAGAAGATCTTCCTCCAAAGACCCCAGTGAGGGTCAATGCCGAGGAAGGCCTCGCAAAGAGTGATGAAGATAGAAAGATGGAGGATGGAGTTTGGGGTCAGCTGCCAGAGCTGGATCCCGTAAAAGAAAAGAAGGGAACGAAGGAACTCATGGGCCGGAAGAGAAAGGCCACGGAAGAGAAAGGCGACAAACATAACAGTGAAACCCTTCGGGGGCTTTGGGCGAGAAACCGCACCTGGAAGACGAATATCATCTTCGGATGCGGAGATAAAGCCGAGGGCGCGCAGCCTGTTGATGTCGCGGTTGGAAATGGCGGAGGCGCTCCAATCGTGGCTGACCTTGGCCACGTCCGAGGTGTTGGTGCTCTTTCTCTTGCCCATGGTGTGCGAGACTTGAGACGAAGAAGCAGAGGAAGCAAGAAGGTTTGGGTGAAGAAGATGAGCAGTAAAAGGCGTGAGAGATAAAAAAATGGAGGCCCTCTATTTATGTTGTAACAATTTGTGCGAGATCGTGGCCATAACTCCACATGTGTCGTGGGAGGTGGAGCGGATCTGGTTGTACACGTGGCACTTGAATGGAGAACGGAACCGGCGGCCCATTATTCCCACGTTGAGCGAAAATCGAGGGGACGCCTCGGTCGCCGTGCGTGCACTGGTCAAATCCTACAAACTGCCCGCGCAGAACTAGGGTGGGCCCGTCAGGTCAAGTCTTGTCAATCAAACCACAGCAGCCGCACGTCAACAGTGACGTCACATAGATTGTCGCCAGCACTCGATGGAAAAATGAAAAGTTATCGGATGAAAAATTTGAGTCTAAGCACAGACTATGAAACATCCGCACTTAGACTCGGGGGCTACTCCCATCGGGAGCGCTGACGCGCACCCGATAAAATGAAGACTTGAAGAAAGGGACAATTGTTCGATTCGAGTCTGCGCTCGGTTATAAGCACCCGTGCCCAGACTCGGGGGCTACTCCCATCGGGAACGCTGGACGTGCACCCGACAGAACTTTTTTGCACTCCAGGATCATGCCCGGGGACTTGATTCTGTGTAGGGTAACGTTGTTTTGCCATCGGCAGTTAACCAACAAAAGTTGGGCACGTTACTTATCATCCCTTGCATGTGGAAAATATATCGGATGAATACGGAGACTTACAGAAAAAACTTCGGCAGAGTAAAATGTTTGAGTGGTTCAACTTCAGTCTACGCACGGATTACGAGCATCCGTACCTAGACTCGGGGGCTACTCCCATCGGGAGCGCTGACGCGCACCCGACAGAAGAAGATGATGCGGATTCAAGAAGAACAAAAGCAATCAAGGAGAAGAACCTTGGGAGGAGGCGTGCTTTAGTCTCTACCCGAACTACCTTCGGCTAGACACTCGGGGGCTACTGACGTGGGCATTACCCTTTGGGTAACCAATGTTGCCCTACCCTATATTTCCTAGTTGGAGGCCCATGAAGGCACTCGATGGCGGGATGGGCCGCCAAGGGAGATGCGGCGGAAGATTCCTTGAAGAGCAAGACGCGGAAGGAGCCGAACAAGGAAAGCTTAGAGATAGATCTACTGTAAACCCAGTCGTACTCGATTGGGCCTCTTGAGACCTGGCTTCCTATATAAAGGCCAGGAGAGGGGCTGTCGAGGGACACAACAAAACTTAGCGATCTTAGCCAGCAGAAGCTTAAAGCTAGGTTACCTTAGCGCTTAGCCAAACTCGACGAGATCTCAGCCGAACTATTCGGCACCCCATTGTAACCCATTATCATCATAATCAAGAACAGACAGGCATGACGTAAGGGTTTTACCTCATCGAGGGCCCCGAACCTGGGTAAATCGCTCTCCCCGCTTGTCTGTGAACCGATGCCTCGTGTCAGCTTGCAGGATTCCACCAACCCTAAGCCCCTATCGAAGGGCATTGCCGAGGAGCACCCTCGACAATACTAAAATTGCATGAGACTACTAAAGACAACATAGCACGCATGAATGCTAAGTATAAAATTGCTGGGGATAGAGGAAGAAAACATGTTCTGTTTGATGTTGGTGATCTTGTTTGGTTGCATTTGCGCAAAGATCGTTTTCCTGAATTGCGCAAGTCTAAACTAATGCCACGCGCTGCTGGTCCTTTTAAGGTGTTAGAGAAAATAAATGATAATGCATATAAACTTGAGCTTCCTGCGGAATTGGGTCCGGTTAGTCCTACATTTAACATTGCAGATTTGAAGCCTTACTTTGGTGAAGAAGAGGAGCTTTCATCGAGGACGACTTCAATTCAAGAAGGGGGGCATGATGAGGACATCCCATCTCTTGATACAACCGTTGTACCTACAGCGACACAAATACAAGGACCAATCACTCGAGCTCGTGGCAAACAACTTAACTATCAGGTACTTTCGTTTCTAGGAACTATTCCTCACATACATGAGAATATGATGCTGCCTAAATCAGATATGTTTGTTACTCTTAGGAATGATGGACCAAGCATGGATGAGGAGGACAAGCATTGGAGCATGATCACGCATGGAGGAGATGGCAGCAAACATTTGAGGATTGAAGATGACGCCGCAAGTGGAGATTTCAGAACTTTGAAGCCACCATAAGAAGAGATGAAGACATGGACGAAATATAGAGTTTCCCACTTCATAATTTCGTTCATAGCATAATATGGTGCTGCGTCACCTTTAGTTTTGGGCCAGGCCCATGTTATTTTCGCAGGAATTAAGTCAGCCACTTTTTAGAGTCCGTATTGAAGGGGGAAAGACCTTCTAGGGTTTGGTTCGGCCACCATATGTATGGCTGGCTGAAACCCCATCTTTTCCTCCTTTAAATACCCCCATAGCCGTCACGTTTAGACTCGGATTTTGATTAGATTAAAAGTTAGCCATCGCTGCAACTCTCGTGTACTTCTTTTGAGGCCAACGCCCAGAACAAGACCGACTATTCGGAATCCCACCTTTTCAATAAAGCTTTCATCTATATTCGCAATATTCTGATTGCATATTTAGTTCTTACTTGTTCTCGATTTGAGGTAGGAATTAAGACCCTCGCTGGTCAGGCTGATCGTGCATCCGCAAGATCAGTAACTCCCGGAGATTGTCCTAGCGATTGCATTGGCGCTCGAGCTTTGCACGTGTAGTCGGATCGTCAAGCACGAACTCCACCAACAAATCGACTCTATCATAATCTCATCGAAAGATCGGCCACCTTTGCCCTATCAGGCCCCCTCCCCTTGGCCCCTCATTATATAGGTGGAACCCCCAAGTGTTGGACTACAAGTCTTCGAATAAAACCCCTTGGTGGAGTCCACCTTGGACTCCCCCCTCTAGGGTTGGCCGGCCATGGGTGGTGGAGTCCCTTCGGGACTCCGCCTTCCAAAGTGATTTCTTCCGGACTTTTCTAGAACCTTCTAGAACCTTCCATAAATGCACCGGATCATTTTCAAACTTATAAAATGACTTCCTATATATGAATCTTATTCTCCGGACCATTCCGGAAATCCTCGTGATGTCCGGGATCCCATCCGAGACTTCGAACAATACTTCGAACTCCATTCCATATTCAAGATCTACTATTACAACATCAAACCTTAAGTGTGTCACCCTACGGTTCGCGAACTATGTGGACATGGTTGAGAACTCTCTCCGACCATAACCACTAGCGGGATCTGGAGATCCATAATGGCTCCCACATATTCAACGATGACTTAGTGATCGAATGAACCATTCACATACGATACCAATTCCCTTTGTCACGCGATATTTTACTTGTCCGAGGTTTGATCATCGGTATCTCTCTATACCTTGTTCAACCTCGTCTCCTGACAAGTACTCTTTACTCGTAGCGTGGTATGTGGTCTCTTATGCACTATTCATATGCTTGCAAGCTATTTAGACGACATTCCACCGAGAGGGCCCAGAGTATATCTATCCGTCATCGGGATGGACAAATCCCACTGTTGATCCATATGCCTCAACTCATACTTTCCGGATACTTAATCCCACCTTTATAGCCACCCATTTACGCAGTGGCGTTTGATGTAATCAAAGTACCTTTCCGGTATAAGTGATTTACATAATCTCATGGTCGAAAGGACTAGGTAACTATGTATCGAAAGCTTATAGCAAATAACTTAATGACGTGATCTTATGCTACGCTTAATTGGGTGTGTCCATTGCATCATTCATATAATGATATAACCTTGTTATTATTAACATCCAATGTTCATGATTATGAAACTAATCATCTATTAATCAACAAGCTAGTTAAGAGGCTCACTAGGGACTCATAGTTGTTTACATAACACACATGTATCAATGTTTCGGTTAATACAATTATAGCATGGTATATAAACATTTATCATAAACATAAAGATATATAATAACCACTTTTATTATTGCCTCTTGGGCATATCTCCAACACCCCGTGCCTCCTCCGACTCTGCCCTTCCGCCTACTTAAAGCCTTTGTCGCGAAAACCCAGTACCGAGAGCCACGATACGGAAAACCTTCCAGAGACGCCGCCGCCGCCAATCCCATCTCGGGGGATTCAGGAGATCGCCTCCGGCACCCTGCCGGAGAGGGGAATCATCTCCCGGAGGTCTCTTCATCACCATGATCGCCTCCGGACCGATGTGTGAGTAGTTCACCCCTGGACTATGGGTCCATAGCAGTAGCTAGATGGTTGTCTTCTCCTCATTGTGCTATCATGTTAGATCTTGTGAGCTGCCTATCATGATCAAGATCATCTATTTGTAATGCTACATGTTGTGTTTGTTGGGATCCGATGAATATGGAATACTATGTCAAGTTGATTATCAATCTATCATATATGTTGTTTATGTTCTTGCATGCTCTCCGTTGCTAGTAGAGGCTACGGCCAAGTTGATACTTGTGACTCCAAGAGGGAGTATTTATGCTCGATAGTGGGTTCATGCCTCCATTGAATGCGGGACAGTGACGGAAAGTTCTAAGGTTGTGGATGTCTTGTTGCCACTAGGGATAAAACATCAATGCTTTGTCTAAGGATATTTGTGTTGATTACATTACGCACCATACTTAATGCAATTGTACTGTTGTTTGCAGCTTAATACTTGGAAGGGGTTCGGATGATAACTCTGAAGGTGGACTTTTTAGGCATAGATGCATGCTTTGGATAGCGGTCTATGTACTTTGTCGTAATGCCCTCGATTAAATCTCATAGTACTCATCGTGATATATGTATGTGCATTGTTATGCCTTCTTTATTTGTCAATTGCCCAACTGTAATTTGTTCACCCAACATGCTATTTCTTATCGGAGAGACACCACTAGTGAACTGTGGACCCCGGTCCATTCTTTACATCTGAAATACAATCTACTGCAAACTTTGTTCTTTACTATTATTCGCAAACAAACATCATCTTCCACACTATACATATAATCCTTTGTTTACAGCAAGCCGGTGAGATTGACAACCTCACTGTTACGTTGGGGCAAAGTAGTTTGATTGTGTTGTGCAGGTTCCACGTTGGCGCCGGAATCCCTGGTGTTGCGCCGCACTACACTCCGCCACCAACAACCTTCACGTGTTCCTTGACTCCTACTAGTTCGATAACCTTGGTTTCTTACTGAGGGAAAACTTGCTGTTGTACGCATCACACCTTCCTCTTGGGGTTCCCAACGGACGTGTGCTTCACGCGTATCAAACTCTTTTTCTGGTGCCGTTGCCGGGGAGATCAAGACACGCTGCAAGGGGAGTCTCCCACATCCAATCTCTTTACTTTGTTTTTGTCTTTCTTTACTTTACTTTATTTACTGCTTTGTTTGCTCTCTATATCAAAAACACAAAAAAATTAGTTGCTAGTTTTACTTTATTTACTGTCTTGTTCTCCATATTAAAAACACACAAAAAAAATTAGTTACTTGCATTTACTTTATTTAGTTTGTTTTATTTACTACTACTAAAATGGGCACCGTTGAGAATACTAAGTTGTGTGACTTCACTAGCACAAATAATAATGATTTCCTATGCACACCTATTGCTCCACCTGCTACTACAGCAGAATTTTTTGAAATTAAACCTGCTTTACTAAATCTTGTTATGAGAGAGCAATTTTCTGGTATTAGTTCTGATGATGCTGCTGCCCATCTTAATAATTTTGTTGAACTTTGTGAAATGCAAAAGTATAAGGATGTAGATGGTGACATTATAAAATTAAAATTGTTTCCTTTGTCCTTAAGAGGAAGAGCTAAAGATTGGTTGCTATCTCTCGCCTAGAAATAGTATTGATTCATGGACTAAATGTAAGGATGCTTTTATTGGTAGATATTATCCTCCCGCTAAAATTATATCTTTGAGAAGTAGCATAATGAATTTTAAGCAATTGGATAATGAACATGTTGCTCATGCATGGGAGAGAATGAAATCTTTGGTAAATAATTGCCCTACCCATGGACTGACTACTTGGATGATCATCCAAACCTTTTATGCAGGACTGAATTTTTCTTCGCGGAACCTATTGGATTCAGCTGCTGGAGGTACCTTTATGTCCATCACTTTGGGGGCGGCGACAAAGCTTCATGATGATATGATGATAAATTACTCTGAATGGCACACGGAAAGAGCTCCACAAGGTAAGAAGGTAAATTCTGTTGAAGAAACCTCCTCCTTGAGTGATAAGATTGATGCTATAATGTCTATGCTTGTGAATGGTAGATCTAATGTTGATCCTAATAATGTTCCTTTAGCTTCATTGGTTTCCCAAGAAGAGCATGTTGATGTGAACTTCATTAAAAGTAATAATTTCAACAACAATGCTTATAGGAATAATTCTGGTAACAACTATAGGCCATATCCTGCTGCTAATGGTAAAGGTTATGGTAATTCTTATGGGAATTCTTACAACAATAATAGGAGTGTACCCCCTGGTCTTGAAGCCACGCTTAAAGAATTTATTAGTACACAAACTAATTTTAACAAATCTGTTGAAGAAAAGCTTGATAAAATTGATATTCTTGCTTCTAAGGTTGATAGACTTGCCTCTGATGTTGATCTTTTAAAATTGAAAGTTATGCCTAATGAAGATAAAGATATTAAGTCATTTGCTACAGCAAACGCCATCCAAGTTTGAATTAATGAAAATATTATATTGATGGCTGAATTGCATGCTAGGTGGGAAAGAGAACAAAACGAAAAACTTGCTAAAGAGAATAATGTAGCTAAAGTTTGGACTATTACCACCACTAGTAATGATAATGCTTCACATGTTGCTACACCCCCTACTATCAATGGTAAAATAATTGGTGTTGGCAATGTTTCTACTCCTAGTGCAAAGCGTGCAAAACTGCCTGAAACTGCTGAAACTCATAAAACTGCTG
The DNA here is from genome assembly GCF_022539505.1 of Lolium rigidum. Taxonomy (NCBI): domain Eukaryota; kingdom Viridiplantae; phylum Streptophyta; class Magnoliopsida; order Poales; family Poaceae; genus Lolium; species Lolium rigidum. Next base: position 75,926,059 of record NC_061509.1, on the reverse strand, counting down.
AAATTTTTCAAAATATTGGGGACAATGATCCCATTGCTGTAGATCATAATGGTTTAGATTTTGATGATTGTCACATCTCTGAAGTTATAAAGTACTTACAAAAACTTGCTAAAAGTCCCAATGCTAGTGCTATAAATTTGGCCTTTACAAAACATATTACAAATTCTCTCATAAAAGCTAGAGAGGAGAAACTAAAACTTGAAACTTCTATTCCTAGGAAGTTAGAAGATGGTTGGGAGCCCATAATTAAGATGAGGGTCAATGATTTTGATTGTAATGCTTTATGTGATCTTGGTGCAAGTATTTCTGTTATGCCTAAGAAAATCTATGATATGCTTGACTTGCCACCATTGAAAAATTGTTATTTGGATGTTAATCTTGCTGATAATGCTATAAAGAAACCTTTGGGGAGGATTAATAATGTTCGCATTATGGTTAACAATAACCTTGTCCCCGTTGATTTTGTTGTCTTGGATATTGAATGCAATGCATCTTGTCCCATTATATTGGGAAGACCTTTTCTTCGAACTGTTGGTGCTACCATTGATATGAAGGAAGGTAATATTAAATATCAATTTCCTCTCAAGAAAGGTATGGAACACTTCCCTAGAAAGAGAATGAAGTTACCTTATGATTCTATTATTAGAACAAATTATGATGTTGATGCTTCATCTCTCGATAATACTTGATTCACACTTTCTGCGCCTAGCTGAAAGGCGTTAAAGAAAAGCGCTTATGGGAGACAACCCATTATTTTACTTCTGCACTTTGTTTTACATTTGAATCTTGGAAGTTGTTACTACTGTAGCAACCTATCTTTATCTTTATTTATTGCATTGTTGTGCCAAGTAAAGTCTTTGATAGTAAAGTCAATACTAGATTTGGATTACTGCGCAAAAACAGATTTCTTACTGTCACGAAATTGAGCAGCCCCTTCTGTAGGAAATTTAGAAAAATCTGACAATTTACGTGCCTGATCCTCAGATATATACGCAACTTTCATTCAATTTGGGCATTTTCATCTGAGCAAGTTAAGTGCCCCTGAAAAAATCGTCTTTACGGACTGTCTTGTTTTGACAGATTCTGCCTTTTATTTCGCATTGCCTGTTTTGCTATGTTTGATGGATTTCTTTGTTCCATTAACTTTCAATAGCTTTGTGCAATGTACAGAAGTGTTAAGAATGATTATGTCACCTCTGAATATATGAATTTTCAATTATGCACTAACCCTCTAATGAGTTTGTTTTGAGTTTTGTGTGGAGGAAGTTTTCAAGGGTCAAGAGAGGAGGATGATACAATATGATCAAGAAGAGTGAAAAGTCTAAGCTTGGGGATGCCCCCGTGGTTCATTCCTGCATATTTTAAGAAGACTCAAGCATCTAAGCTTGGGGATGCCCAAGGCATCCCTTCTTCATCGACAACTTATCAGGTCACCTCTAGTGAAACTATATTTTTATTCCGTCACATCTTATGTGCTTTACTTGGAGCGTCTGCATGTTTTTATTTTTCTTTTTGTTTCAATAAAATCGGATCCTAGCATTCTTTGTTTGGGAGAGAGACATGCTCCGCTGTTTCGTATGAACACATATGTTCTTAGCTTTACTTTTAATGTTCATGGCGAAGAATGAAACTGCTTCGTTCATTGTTATATGGTTGGAAACAGAAAATGCTGCATGTGGTAAATGGTATAATGTCTTGAGTAATTTGATACTTGGCAATTGTTGTGCTCATCTAGATCATGTTTAAGCTCTTGCATCATGTACTTTGTACCCATTAATGAAGAACTACATAGAGCTTGTTAAAATTTGGTTTGCATGATTAGTTTCTCTAGAGTCTAGATATTTTCTGATTAAGGTGTTTGAACAACAAGGAGACGATGTAAAGTCTTATAATGCTTGCAATATGTTCATATGTAAGCTTTGCTGCACCGTTTTATACTTGAGTTTGCTTCAAACAACCTTGCTAGCCTAGCCTTGTATTGAGAGGGAATTCTTCTCGTGCATCCAAATCCTTGAGCCAAAAACTATGCCATTTGTGTCCACCATACCTACCTACTACATGGTATTTCTCTGCCATTCCAAAGTAAATTACTTGTGTGCTACCTTTAAAATTCTATCCTTTGTCTTTGCAATATATAGCTCATGGGAAAATAGCCTTAAAAACTATTGTGGTGAAGAATATGTACTTATGTATCTTATTTCTTAATAAGTTGCTTGTTGAGCGGTAACCATGCTTCTGGGACGCCATCAACTATTACACCTTTGTTGAATATCATGTGAGTTGCTATGCATGTTCGTCTTGTCCGAAGTAAGGGCGATTTTCATGATCAAATGGTTTGAGTATGCATATTGTTAGAGAAGAACATTGGGCCGCTAACTAAAGCCATGAATCATGGTGGAAGTTTCAGTTTGGACAATTGATCCTCAATCTCTTATGAGAATATTATCTATTGTTGAATGCTTATGCATTAAAGAGGAGTCCATTATCTGTTGTCTATGTTGTCCCGGTATGGATGTCTAAGTTGAGAATAATCAAAAACGAGAAATCAAATGCGATCTTTCTCCTTAGACCTTGTACAGGCGGCATAGAGGTACCCTTTGTGACACTTGGTTGAAACATATGTTATGCAATGATAATCCATGTTAATCCAAGCTAATTAGGACAAGGTGCGAGCACTATTGGTATACTATGCATGAGGCTTGCAACTTATAGGATATCTTATACATAACACATATGATTTATTACTATCGTTGACAAAATTGTTTCTATGTTTTCAAAATGAAAAGCTCTAGCACAAAAATAGTAATCCGTGCTTCCCTCTGCGAAGGGCCATTCTTTTACTTTATTGTTGAGTCAGTTTACCTACTTCTTTCTATCTTAGAAGCAAACACTTGTATGAACTGTGTGCATTGATTCTTACATGTTTACCTATTGCACTTGTTATATACTTTGTGTTGACAATTATCCATGAGATATACATGTTGAAGTTGAAAGCAACCGCTGAAACTTATATCTTCCTTTGTGTTGCTTCAAAGCTTTCTACTAAGAATTTATTGCTTTATGAGTTAACTCTTATGCAAGTCTTATTGATGCTTGTCTTGAAAGTATTATTCATGAAAAGTCTTTGCCATATGATTCATTTGTTTACTCATTGTCTTTATCATTGCTTCGAATCGCTGCATTCATCTCATATGCTTTGCAATAGTATTGATCAAGATTAAGATAGCATGTCACTTCAGAAATTATCCTTGTTATCGTTTACCTACTCGAGGGCGAGTAGGAACTAAGCTTGGGGATGCTTGATACGTCTCAAACGTATCCATAATTTCTTATGTTCCATGCTACTTTTATGATGATACTCACATGTTTTATACACGCTTTATGTCATTTTTATGCATTTTCCCGCACTAACCTATTGACGAGATGCCGAAGAGCCGATTCTTTGTTTTCTGCTGTTTTTGGTTTCAAAAATCCTACAAAGGAAATATTCTCGGAATTGGACGAAATCAACGCCCAGGGTCTTATTTTTCCACGAAGCTTCCAGAAGACCGAGGGAGATACAAAGTGGGGCCACGGGGCGCCGACACCATAAGGCGGCGCGGCCAGGGTGGGCCCCGCGCCGCCCTGTGGTGTGGGGCCCCCGTGCCTCCTCCGACTCCGCCCTTCCGCCTACTTAAAGCCTTCGTCGCGAAAACCCCGATGCCGAGAGCCACGATACGGAAAACCTTTCGGAGACGCCGCCGCCGCCAATCCCATCTCGGGGGATTCGGGAGATCGCCTCCGGCACCCTGCCGGAGAGGGGAATCATCTCCCGGAGGTCTCTTCATCACCATGATCGCCTCCGGACCGATGTGTGAGTAGTTCACCCCTGGACTATGGGTCCATAGCGGTAGCTAGATGGTTGTCTTCTCCTCATTGTGCTATCATGTTAGATCTTGTGAGCTGCCTATCATGATCAAGATCATATATTTGTAATGCTACATGTTGTGTTTGTTGGGATCCGATGAATATGGAATACTATGTCAAGTTGATTATCAATCTATCATATATGTTGTTTATGTTCTTGCATGCTCTCCATTGCTAGTAGAGGCTCTGGCCAAGTTGATACTTGTGACTCCAAGAGGGAGTATTTATGCTCGATAGTGGGTTCATGCCTCCATTGAATGCGGGACGAGTGACGGAAAGTTCTAAGGTTGTGGATGTGATGTTGCCACTAGGGATAAAACATCAATGCTTTGTCTAAGGATATTTGTGTTGATTACATTACACACCATACTTAATGCAATTGTCTATTGTTTGCAACTTAATACTGGAAGGGGTTCGGATGATAACCTGAAGGTGGACTTTTTAGGCATAGATGCATGCTTGGATAGCGGTCTATGTACTTTGTCGTAATGCCCTGATTAAATCTCATAGTACTCATCGTGATATATGTATGTGCATTGTTATGCCTTCTTTATTTGTCAATTGCCCAACTGTAACTTGTTCACCCAACATGCTATTTCTTATCGGAGAGACACCACTAGTGAACTGTGGACCCCGGTCCATTCTTTACATCTGAAATACAATCTACTGCAAACTTTGTTCTTTACTGTTCTTCGCAAACAAACATCATCTTCCACACTATACATCTAATCCTTTGTTTACAACAAGCCGGTGAGATTGACAACCTCACTGTTACGTTGGGGCAAAGTGCTTTGATTGTGTTGTGCAGGTTCCACGTTGGCGCCGGAATCCCTGGTGTTGCGCCGCACTACACTCCGCCACCAACAACCTTCACGTGTTCCTTGACTCCTACTGGTTCGATAACCTTGGTTTCTTACTGAGGGAAAACTTGCTGCTGTACGCATCACACCTTCCTCTTGGGGTTCCCAACGGACGTGCGCTTCACGCGTATCAGTTCCTACTCGCCCTCGAGTAGGTAAACGATAACAAGGATAATTTCTGAAGTGACATGCTATCATAATCTTGATCAATACTATTGTAAAGCATATGAGATGAATGAAGTGATTCGAAGCAATGGTAAAGACAATGACTTAAACGACTGAATCATATAGCAAAGACTTTTCATGAATAGTACTTTCAAGACAAGCGTCAGTAAGACTTGCACATGAGTTAAAGCAATAAATTCTTAGTAGAAAGTTTTGAAGCAACACAAAGGAAGATATAAGTTTCAGCAGTTGCTTTCAACTTCAACATGTTTATCTCATGGATATATCTCATGGATAATTGTCAACACAAAGTAATATGATGAATGCAAATAAGCAAGTATGTAGGAATCAATGCACATAGTTGACACAAGTGTTTGCTCCTAAGATAGAAAGAAGTAGGTAAACTGACTCAACATAAAGTAAAAGAATGGGCCCTTCGCAGAGGGAAGCATGGATTACTGTTTTTGTGCTAGAGCTTTTCATTTTGGAAACATAGAAACAATTTTGTCAACGGTAGTAATAATTCATATGTGTTATGCATAAGACATCCTATAAGTTGCAAGCCTCATGCATAGAATACCAATAGTGCTCGCACCTTGTCCTAATTAGCTTGGATTTACATGGATTATCATTGCATAACATATGTTTCAACCAAGTGTCACAAAGGGGTACCTCTATGTCGCCTGTACAAAGGTCCAAGGAGATAGATCGCATTTGATTTCTCGTTTTTGATAGATCTCAACTTAGGACATCCATACCGGGACAACATAGACAACAGATAATGGACTCCTCTTTTAATGCTTAAGCATTCAACAACAGATAATATTCTCATAGAGATTGAGGATTAATGTCCAAATTGAAACTTCCACCATGATTCATGGCTTTAGTTAGCGGCCCAATGTTCTTCTCTAACAATATGCATACTCAAACCATTTGATCATGATAAATCACCCTTACTTCAGACAAGACGAACATGCATAGCAACTCACATGATATTCAACAAAGGTGTAATAGTTGATGGCGTCCCCAGAAACATGGTTACCGCTCAACAAGCAACTTATAAGAAATAAGATACATAAGCTACATATTCTTTACCACAATAGTTTTTAAGATATTTTCCCATGAGCTATATATTGCAAAGACAAGGAATGAAATTTTAAAGGTAGCACTCAAGAAATTTACTTTGGAATGGCAGAGAAATACCACATAGTAGGTAGGTATGGTGGACACGAATGGCATAGTTTTTGGCT